>NC_139616.1:6383118-6825618 GCF_964270895.1 Podarcis filfolensis
AGTGGTATCTCGGGTTAAGTACTTAATTCGTTCCGGAGGTCCGTTCTTAACCTGAAACTGTTCTTAACCTGAAGCACCACTTTAGCTAATGGGGCCTCCCACTGCCACCGCGCCGCCAGAGCACAATTTCTGTTCTCATCCTGAAGCAAAGTTCTTAACCTGAGGTACTATTTCTGGGTTAGCGGAGTCTGTAACCTGAAACGTATGTAACCCGAGGTACCACTGTATTAGCAAATTGGCTAAGAGTATATTGGCTCTGTTCTGTTGCTAGGGTTGCCAGACTTCCAGGTCTGGCCTGAACTCTTCAGGTTTCAAGTATATATAGTTCTCAGGAGCTGGCTGCAAATTAAAGCATTGACACTTGGAGGGAGGTGTGTGTGGCAGGTCTGCCTTCCTCCACTCCCTTCTCCCAATTTACCTGCATCTTCAGGGCCAACCTTGTGACATCACCAGGGGCTGCCCTAGGTCTCAGGTTTGGGTCCTGAAATCATAGGGCACACGGGACGTCCCTGATTTAGAGAAGCCGTCCCAGTTTCTGATTTGATCCTGGAATGTCCCACTTTTCCTTAGGATGTCACTATTTTCATTGGAAAAATGTGGGAGGGTATGGGCATTATCTGGCCTCCAAGCGTTTTTTAAAAAAATGTTTTATTAAGTGTTATTTATTAAGTGTTTATTAAGTTTTTTTAATGTTTTATTATTTTTTAATGTATTATTATTTATTTTTATATATGTTGGAAGCTGCCCAGAGTGGCTGGGGCAACCCAGTGAGATGTGTTGGGTACAAATAGTAAAATTATCATTATGGAATGGGACGTCCCTATTCTCATCGGATAAAGGTTGGAGGGTATGTCCAGGTCTCAGTTGCTCCTGGCCTGGCAGCCATAGTTGTTGCCCGGAACACATTCTTTAAGCATGGTCAAAAGGGCAGTTGTTGTGGCCAAATGGCAGGAAAGTGAAGCCAGGACACATGTCCCAGCCCAGTTGTCTACAACTCCCTTGAGCCCCACCCAGTTGCAGTCCAAAGCAGGAGTTCAGCGAAGGCTGTCCTAGCTGATCTAGTAGCTTTCCTGCAGCTTTCGTGCCTGCTGACCACATCAGGACCACGTGGCTCTGAATCTGGCCCATTGCAAACTTTTCAGCAGTAGCATTAAGGAGAGTCTTATGCAGAAATCTCTCATGTGCATGCTTTTGGGGTATGTGGTTTGGGTGTTTTTTTTTGCATGTTTTGAGTTTGCTTTAATTAGTTATGTTCTGTTTTCTACCGTCACCACCCCACATGTTGCCTCCAAGGTTCTTCTCAGGAAAATGTGGACTCCCTAGCTTCCCTTTTCTCCCCCAGTTGTCTAAGGCACAAGCTGCAAGCGTTCTCTCCAGCATCTAACTCCCTGCATCCTTTTTCCTTCTGCAATGAGGAAGGGGGTTGTTTTGTAAAAGCAGGTGATGGCTCTGTCTTCAGTTAACTAGTTTCACACACAGAGGAATGGTCACCTCTCTTCTGGCTTTGTATTTACAAGATCCTATTTTTGGCCACTTGATTGCAGCAACAGAAAAGAGCAAATCCGGAAATAGAGTAAACCTCACAGGAATGTAGGAAAGGGCCTGGGACTCTGCCATATAACAAATCACAATATCGACCCATCTAGATCTCCATGTTGGCTCTCCTAACTGACAGCACTGCTCAAGTATGGAAGCCTGAGTTTTTTGTACCTTTTAAAAAAAAATTCCTATCATTTAAATGCATTGCTTACTTCTTGCCCCTCAGGCTCTTGGAGGCAGATGTAAACAAGAGCCCAGACTTTGGGAGGAGGGAGCAAAGAATCCCTGCTGCCACCATGGCCAAGACGCACCGTGCTTTCTCTTTCTCTCTCTCTCCTTGTAGAAGCCTCCTCTGGCAGCTACAACAGACGGGTCTCCGAAGGACACGCTCTGGAAAGGGTAGGTTTGCCAGGTTGCATATGGCTGTTATGAATCAAACATGACAGACGGTGCACAGGCAGTAAGCCTCTTCCACGAAGTCAGGTGCCTTCTTATCAGCTGGCCTTCGGAAGCAAGAGTGGGGAATACGATATTTTAAGCACAAGGAAGCAAAAGTTATGGCTAAGTGCCTGGTGTGCAAGGAGTCAGACGAGCTGATTTCTAGCGCCAGAGCCATCCTCTTCCCTGTTAGGAAGTGCTGTAGGTTTGCCAGTCTTCACTTGGCATTTAAATAAATAAAACTCAGATCACAAAAAAGACAGGTAAAACACACAAGGGAAAAATGACAATTAATATTCTAGTGAATATTACGGTAGCCAACACAAGGTGAGAAATACATCCCGACCCATCAACGCCCCCTGGTGAGTGTACCCAAACAGGAGCTGTCCTCTTGCGAACAGCTGGAGTTGGGTGGGCAGAGCTGTGAAAGGCACAGAAGCTGGGAAACAGTTTCACCTGGATATAAGGCAGCAATGTAAACACTCCTCTGCTTGATGCCTGGCGATGGCTCCCTAGCCTTGCCACCTGTGTGCTGCAACCTTGTACCGTTTTTTGTGTGAGGGATGATGAGTCTGGAAGGGGTGGGGATCCGAGCCCCCCAGGAGATAAAGGGCAGCTGTGTGCCTCTGTGCCCAGATGAGGAAGGGGCTCCCTAGCCCAGCCCTGTCGCCAGCCCGCCCGAGGCACACCTGCCCCACCTGTCAAGAGAGCAAACAGGTGACACGTAAGCTGCCGGCCGGGCTGTGTGCGAAGCAGGTGGGGCCCCTCCGGCTGCTGTTCCTCCGCTAGCTGGGCTGGGGAGAATGTGCCTTGGGCGAGAGCACGCTGCTGCTGCTGTGGTGTTGCTGTCCAAGAGGTGAGTGGCTTTTCCTTTCTGGGGCGATGCCTGGGGTGCAGTCCAGGGGAGCAGCAGTCGGTGGGGGTGGGGACATGGCTTGAGGCAGCTTGGTGCTGAAAGTGATCATTTACCTGGTCAGTTGTTAGTCAACACCTGGGGGGGAGGGAGGGGACTCAGCTGCTGCTGGGGATTCAAGCTCACTTTGAAAAGGTGGCTTTCCTGATCCTGACCTCTGCCTTCCAGCTGTGCTGTTTTTCAGTGCAGGAACTTCCATTTGTATTATTTGGGTGTAAGAATGAGCTGCAGGGAGCCCCCAAGCAGAGGGCCTTTCCCCTCAAAGCCAGCAGCTCTCTTTCAGCAAGCAGCAAGCAGCAAGCAGCATAGCTCTACCCTAAAAGACCCAGGGTGCCCTTGGGCAGGCTAGGAACTTGGAATCAGTCCCCCCTCAACCATGCATCCCTTTTAAAATGAGACTGCCTGAACTCAAGCTGTTTGCCCAAACCCATCCAGTGCTCTCCAGATGTTTTGAATGATAGTTGCCGCAGCTGCAGCATCTGGCGTCCCAAATATCTGAAGAACACCAGGTTAGGAAAGGCCTGCCTAAAGCCAGGGATTACCGTATTTAACGGGGTCTAACGCACCATTGAATCCAATGCACCTCTCAATTTTCAGAACCTTGAAACCAAAAAAAGTAATTGCTGGCAAATGTAAATGTGCGTAGAATCCTAATGCTCACCTTAATTTTTGCAATGTAATTTGGCCAAAAAAGCTGAGCATTAGATTTGAGTAAATACCGTATGTGCAACCAGCTTAACACTGGTGCAAATTGTGTATAGGTGCAGCAGCTGCAGCAGCAGCACATAGGACAGATGCTGAGGGGTTAATTCCAGCCACTTTTAGCGAAATGTTCAGGTCAGGGAGAAGCAGCAGGCAGAGCAGAGTGCTGCTGATTATGGCTGGGACTGTTCGCCTTGCAGCTTCCCAAGAGCCATGTTTTGTCCCTTTCTGGAATCCCAGGTTTGGCCATCAGTGGAAATCTGCTTTATGTGGCCGCTGCACACAGAGCTGGTCCATGTGCTGGCACTGGTCCATTCTCAGGGCAGAACTTCTTGTGCACTGCTGCAAACCCTCCCAAATGGGAGGCTGGCTTGGCATGTGATGAGTCCAATAGCAGCCTCTGCTCCTGCACGGCTCCAGTTTGCACCATGCAGGCCTTGCAAATGGCTGCTGTGTGCTCAGGTGGTCCTGTGGGTCCTCCTTTAGTCTTATGTGATGCTGCTCTGAGGATTCTGCCTGGCCAAACCCTCCCTGAAGTGGAGGCTCTTCCAGGTCTTATTGTGCCATCTGCACCTTGTTTATGTCCTCCTGAAGGTATAGATTGCTATACTAATAGGCATTTGGTGGTGTGTGATGACATTTGCAAAAATGTTGTAGATGGTCATCATGCTGACTAACCCGCCTGCTGAAATCCTGCCTGGGCTTTGCTGCTGTTCTTGTGGAAGGGCTCCTGGGCTGTTTAGCTTTAACCTAAATAGACTAAGGGTGGAGACCGCTTCTTAAATATTTGTGCAGGGAGGAGGAGGAGGAGGAGGAGGAGGAGGAGGATGAAGCTTAACCCTGCAGGACAACAATAGTCTTGCTGCCTCTCTTATCTGTGCCAACCTTCCTTGGGAGAGATTTTCGGCTGGTTTCCTCTCAGGGATTATCATGCCAAGGCATCAATGAGGTGTTGTCTTTTCTTTTTTCCTAAATAGCATATCTAGCCCTCAGCCTGTCATAACAGCCCCATCTTCCTGCTCACCCCTTTCCACAGGTAGAACAGCTTGTTCATTACTAGACTATTTTTGTATTTTCTTAACTGCCTTGAGCGCCGTGTTCTGAAGACAGGAAGGACAGGTAGGAATTTTAAAAATAAATCATGAAAACCCGTGCAGGTTGGAAGTACAGGTCAGCACAATTTAGCTCCGTTACCATCAGCTGAAAACCTATAAAAAGCACCTTGGCATCATTTCCCCTGACTTTAAAGTTCCTTCTTCCAAAACCAGGCTGAAACACAGTCAATAAGCCTAGGCCAGGCAGCCTCATCTGTGGTATAATGTGATGGAGAGAGAGAGAGAGAAAGTTGGCCATGTTATGGATGTAGGTAAAGGTAAAGGGCGTTTCCATTTGCTGCGCTGGTGCTGGCTCGCCAGAGCAGCTTCGTCACGCTGGCCACGTGACCTGGAAGTGTCTCCGGACAGCGCTGGCTCCCGGCCTCTTAAGTGAGATGAGCGCACAACCCTAGAGTCGGACACGACTGGCCCGTACGGGCAGGGGTACCTTTACCTTTAAAGGTAAAAGGACCCCTGGCCATTAGGTCCAGTCGTGACCGACTCTGGGGTTGCGGCGCTCATCTTGCTTTACTGGCTGAGGGAGCCGGCGTACAGCTTCCGGGTCATGTGGCCAGCATGATTAAGCCGCTTCTGGCGAACCAGAGCAGCGCATGGAAACGCCGTTTACCTTCCCGCTGGAGTGATACCTATTTATCTACTTGCACTTTGACGTGCTTTCGAACTGCTAGGTTGGCAGGAGCAGGGACTGAGCAATGGGAGCTCACCCCGTCACAGGGATTCGAACTGCCGACCTTCTGATCAGCAAGTCCTAGGCTCTGTGGTTTAACCCACAGTGCCACCCGCATCCCTAATACCCCTTTCCATGCAGAAGTCCATTAAATGGTGAGCACCAGTTGCTACTTCTTAATAACATTTATCAAGTGACTTCATCAGACAACCTGTTTATTGAGCGTTCACCCAGACTCGCCCTGCACAAAACACATGTGGGGGTTAGACTATGTCCCGTCTTTATTCAGCGTTTATTCTGATTTGTATGTGAGGAGGTTATACAACAAGGGACACGGGTGGCGCTGTGGGTAAAACCTCAGCGCCTAGGACTTGCCAATCGCATGGTCGGCGGTTCGAATCCCCGAGGTGGGGTAAGCTCCCGTCGTTCGGTCCCAGCTCCTGCCCACCTAGCAGTTCGAAAGCACAATTAAGTGCAAGTAGATAAATAGGTACCACTTCTAGCGGGAAGGTAAACGGCGTTCCGTGTGCTGCTCTGGTGCCGGTTCGCCGGAGCAGCTTCGTCACGCTGGCCACGTGACCTGGAAGTGTCTGCGGACAGTGCTGGCTCCCGGCCTCTAGAGTGAGATGAGCGCACAACCCTAGAGTCTGTCAAGACTGGCCCGTACGGGCAGGGGTACCTTTACCTTTACCTTAGGTTATACAACAGGGAGTGTTCGCCCCAATTTGCTGTGTCTTCCCACCAATCCTTTGTTCATCCCACACTTTGCAGTGTGTTTGCCACTCACTTTCCTAACACCCCAAAGCCAGAGTTTTATTTAATTAAACTAAAAAGTTTGTTGTGCTAGGATGACAGAGTGCTTTAATCTATTTTTATTCCCCAAAAAACTAAATTCCCAACATGCGCTTGAATTCCTCCTGCAAAATACTGACAGTCTGGAGGCGAGCAAGGATAATACTGAGCTTAATTACACCTTTTGTACCAAGAGTATGCAAAGCTTGTTCTCATGCCAACACCTCATCTGGGTTTTTTTAAAAACCAAATGTTACCTGGTGTGTGTGTGTGTGTGTGTGTGTATGTGTTGGGGGTTAGGGGCTGGGGGTGGTTGACACTCAGGCCACCTGCACCAGGCATCTCCTGTCATGTGTACTTGAGTCCTGTGATGGAGTAATTTTTCCATGCCTATTCAGAAAACTTTTTGACTGAAGGAGGTATCTGAATCAGAGTCTGGATTTTGGCTTCTGCAGCCACGATGTTTTCCTTATATGTGTTTGGGGTGGGGTGGGCAGATGGACACCTGTGTCATGTACAGTATGAAGACTTCCCTGGTTCTGTGCATGTATGTAAATCTATTGCAAGTTACATCTTCCCAGCATGTTCTGCAAAGGAATCTTGTGTGCACAGTCTTCTTCACACACAGAGCACTATGCACTGTTCTTTTCGGGGGAAATGTCCCATGTGCTTAGATTGGGCTCCATGGAGGAGATGCTGTGAGCTCTGGACAGTTGACAGCTGGGATTTCAGACAACGCAATATATAGTTACTGGAAAATGAACGGAAATGAAAGCTGCTCCCTTCCTCTTCCTCCCCTCCCCTCCCCTCTGTCTCACCCCAAAGGCTGTCCTCAGAGTTCTCACGATGTCTGATGGGGACTACGATTACCTAATCAAATTCTTAGCCCTGGGCGATTCTGGTGTGGGGAAGACCAGTTTCCTTTATCAGTACACAGATGGCAAGTTCAATTCAAAATTCATAACAACTGTTGGCATCGACTTCCGGGAAAAGAGGGTGGTAAGTTCCCACCATTTTCTACATCTCCATTTGGCGGGGGGGGGGGGGAAGGACTCACTTTCAGCTACCTTTCAGAAAACTGTGATCAGAACTCAGACCTGACCCAGTTTTCCCTGAACCTGGCAGGGCATGTGGATTCCTGGTACTTCTTGGACATAAACAGGTGAGAAGCAGAGAAGGAGAAGGGACGAGGTCTGCAGGTCTGCACTTTGGAGGTGGCTAATATGTATGGGGGAGTCATCCATTAGCTCACCCCAAGTGCAGTTTCAAACGACTTTGCAAAACGTGCTTTTTATTTTTCACAGCCGCTTGCAAAATGCGACAGCCTTGATTTTGCCTTTATTCTTATTCTTATTAAATTTTATTTATACCCCGCCAAGACCGGGCTCAGGGCTGCTAACACCAAATATAAAAACAATTGATTGACATACAACTTAAAAACAAGATTAAAATACAACATTAAAATGCAGCCTCATTTCAGTAGGAACTCAAATCAGAAACTTTTGGGGGGATGAAAACGTCAAGTCTTCACCAAGGCCAACTATCCAGACTGGTCCTACGTGGGCCAGAAAAAAGCCAGAGAAGTCTCCAAATAGGAGTTCCATCACAGAAGGAAAAAGAAAAAAGAAAGAGGGGGAGGGAATCAAATTGGCTCCAAGCCAAAGGCCAGGCGGAACAACTCTGTCTTACAGGCCCTGCGGAAAGAAATCAGATCCCGCAGGGCTCTGGTCTTATGAGACAGAGCCTTCCACCAGGCCGGAGCCAGGGTTGAAAAGGCCCTGGCTCTGGTTGAGGCTAGTCTGACTTCCTTAGGGCCTGGGACCTCTAGGCTGTTGCTATTTATGGACCTTAAGGTCCTCCTTGGGGCATATCGGGAGAGGCGGTCCCGTAGATACCTTTTTAGCAGTTTGGCCAAATGGGCCTGGGTGCCATTTCCAAAGAGTACCCTCTCCACATGCCTCTTTCAGTGGTGCTCTTCTACAACCACCTCCTTCTGTCCTTGCAGGCCTGCTGGGTGGGGCAGACAGCATGGTCTAGTGAACCAAAACAAGCTTCCCTTTTAGTTTCAAGGAATGAGAACAATCTGGGGAAGGGGCCATTTCCATCCCCATTTCTGAGACCGGACTCCAGTCCAGTCCACGTAGATTTCCTGCTGCCACCACCATCTGCCTCTCTCCAGCTTCTACCCACCCACCTGTGCAGTTCTGTCGGTTATAGAAGCAGCAGTCTCTAGGAAATGGCCTGGGGCTTTTGTTTGCAAGGAAGATGGTGGCTTTGGTCAGCTCATTCTTTAGCAGAACAACCCATAAGATTCCCTGTAACTCCCACAAGAAGTGGTGGACTCTCCTTCCGTGGAGGTTTTTCAGCAGAAGTTGCATGGTCCCCTGTCATGGATGATCTAGTTGAGAGTCCTGCATTGCCACATCACTTCATGCAAACAATCTGGCCCTAATAACTTCAAACTCCTCTGTAATTTCAAAGCCACTTGTTCCTGCCCAGCCACGGGTCTCAAAGGGCTTATACACTCGTCATCTTGTCCTGCTACTCCCCTCCCCCCGGAAAACTGCTCTTTAGCTCTCAGTCAGAGCAAACAGCAATTCAGTTTTTCTCCGGATGGCCGTTTGCTTCAATTTACAGAGAGAGTCAGTTTTCCCTGGGAAAGGAGCAGGGCAAGGGGAAAACTGCTCGGACACTTGCTTTCTAGGCATGGGACAAGTGCAAGTCTGGATGAGCCCAAAGTCAGCTGGGCCCTCCTGCTGTTCTGACCTTCTGATGGTCTCAGCCATTCCCCAACCCACCTGGGAGCAATGAGGTTGCATCATCCTACTAAGCTGGGCAGCACAAACTGCATTAAAATAAAAGAGAGCTGCTGGGAATGAGAAAATTAGGCATGCAGAAATCTGTTTGTCTTTCTTGAAGCCTTGTCTGCTGTCATTGTTAGAACAGGCTTCCTGGAAGTCCCTTTCCAGGCTGTTGCTGCTGCCCTTTGACTTCTTTTCTGTCCCCAACAGAAGCAGAAGTAGCTATCTCCTTTCCACGTACCTCTTCCTGCTGCAGCCTCTGCCTGCCTGGTTTTCCATATATTAATATCCCGTCCCTGCCTATAATGAGATCAATTTGACACTGTCCGGGAGCCTCCCTTTCCTACTTGCTGCTAGCAATCAATGCCAGCCTGCCAGGAGAAAAGGTGCAGCTAAATTGCCAGTGTCTTTCTTATCTGATTGTACTTTTTGCTGTTACACTGAAATCTAAGCAATCAAAATCAGGTTCCAGACGTTTTGGATTTATTTACTACCCAGCCACCATTTGCAGTCACCACTGATGGCTCCATTTGTGTGCCTGAGAACATGGGGCGGCATGTGTGTGTGGAGTGGGGCACCTCTAATGTCTACCGCTTAAATGTTTTGTGATTAAGCAACCTATGAATCTTTCTAAATACAGAGATATTGCACTGGGCATTGGAGCAGGAGGAAGAAGCTGTGTCAGGTCTCCTGGATGCTACTTCTGCCGGCTCCACAGTGCATGACATTAGAAAGCTGCCCTCCTCTTTGGAAATGGGGTTGAAGGGGTCTCCCTGCTTTCACTTGGCTTTGGGGCAGGGGCTTGCCTGTTCTAAAGCCCAGTGTGATTGGAGGAGCTCCTCCTCTGCTCTCCTTCCCAGGGTTTGGGGCATGGATGGGGTGGGTTCTCGAATCGCAGCAAGCAGAAACTCTATACAGACGGCAAGCGGATTTGTAGAGGCCTGAGTAACAACATTTCCTAACAAAAACTTCCAGCCGTTTCTGAACGATCATCGTTCAGAAATATTCACTGGAAGTGTTTTCAGTCGTGAGTTCTTCCAAAGGCTTCTGCTGCTCTATACCAGGATTGAAATCCTCTGAAAACATCCTGGAAACTGACCAAGCCCACGAGGAGGCCAACTGGGCTTATTTGGGTTTTGCAGCTTGAGTTTTGGACCCTGCAGAAACCCTCACAACAACAGCTGCAGCAGCTCCTGGGGAACAATATTAAAATATTGTATTCATTGTATTTCCTCTCCTAAATTAAATCCAATTACTAACAGCAGATAAAGCAGACCATAGGTGCAAGCAGCCCAGGAGCAGAGCCATAAAAGCCAGTTCAATACCTGACTCTAAGCCCACAGCCCAGGCTTCCCGAAGACTGAAGGTGTGGGGGGCTCTTTGTGGAGGGAGATTCCCAGAGACGCTAGTTGGAGGCACTCGTCCAATGGCATGCCTTTTTTAAACAGGTGTACCGATCAAACGGGCCGGATGGCATTAGTGGTCGAGGACAGAGAATACATCTCCAGCTGTGGGACACAGCTGGGCAAGAAAGGTAAGGGATACAAAGAAGAAATAGAGCCAGACTGAAAATGTAAGAACTTCAGAAGATCCTTCTAGTTGAGCATCCTTTTCTTGCAGTGGCCAATAGCTCTCTCTGGCTTGGGGTCGTCCCCCTGCATCAACTGGAACGGCTGTAGCTTCTGTCCCTGCAGATGAGATGTGCCCCGCCCCCTGAGCACAAGTAGCTCCTGACCACCTCCATTCATTTTTCTAATCTCATTCATTTCATTCATTTTCCTAATCTCCCTTTAAAGTCATCCATGTTTGCGGCCCTCGCTGCATCCTAAGTATATATTTCATTGCTGACATTTTTATTGTTGCTTTGAGATGTTTCTTAGGAAGTGAATCTTAAATGAAATGAAATAAATAAATAAATAAAACAAATAAACTTGTAGGAGCTAATTCCAGAATTTAATCAAGAGCTGCTTCCTTTTCTCTGCCCTGGATCTCCCATCAGTCAACAGAAACAAATGATTCTGAGGTCTAATATTATGAAGGGGAAGAAAAACATCTGCCTCTATTCCTTTCTCCACATTATCCATCATTTTAAACACCTCTAAGCTCGCCCACCCCCCCTCAGTAAGTTGTCCTTTATCCTAACTTGACCTCTGTGGCAGCTTTTCTTCTGTTGTTGACAATTGGCTAAAAGGCCTTTGCTAAGAGGTGTCTTGAGACACTAAAGCCCCTCCCCAAGAGTCCCTCTGTTCCTTTCAGATTACTTTAGACTTGGACCATAGTAATTATATCACAAATTCTGGTTCCTTTGAAGTCAGTGGTAAAATGCTTCAGACTAATAACTTCCTTTATTGCAGGTCCTTGTTTATTCTTGGCTAAAAGAATATCTTTCCTTCTCGTCCTTGCAGGTTTCGTAGCTTGACGACTGCCTTCTTCCGAGATGCAATGGGCTTTCTTCTTCTCTTTGATTTGACCAACGAGCAAAGTTTCCTCAACATCAGGAACTGGATGAGTAAGAGGCTGTCTTCCCGCACTCCCCATTGGGCAGCTGCCTTTTCCCAGTATGACCCCTGTGGGTGTGGGGCTGTAGAGAGAGACAGGCCCATAATTCACCCTGGCCCTGCAGCCAGTGGGGAACACCCCAAAAGTCAGCATGGAACAAGTCTGGATACATTATTTTGTGCCATTAAAAAAACGTGGGCCTGTAGGGAATTCTTCTTCTTCAACAGCCCTATAGAAAGCCATGAGCCACTGAGGCACAAGCGGGCACAGGTCAAGGAGGAAGAATAATGCCCCCTGGGTTGGTAGTGTCTGCCCCCAACCTTGATCACCTTCCCCACAGTTGTCTCCTTGGTGTGCAAGGTTGAATCCAAAGCAGCCGTCTTTTGGTTTTTTGTGGGGGTGTATTTTCAAACAGTGTTCTTAACGTGAACCGTCTGTTTGCCAGATGAAAAGTCCTGGCGAACAAAGCCTTTTCTTTCTACTGCCCAAGCAAAGCTTGGGGGCAGATGTTGTCTTGGCTGGGGACATGCCACAGCTGTCCTCCATGGCATTTAATTTCATTGTACACAGGTTGTACAGTGACAATAAAGGTATTATTATTAATTGGGTTCCTGTGGTGGGCAGGGCAGGTTCTTTTGTAAGAGGCATGTTATGCCCCAGCCTCAGATTTCTGTCTGGGGTCCATCTGTCCCCACCTGCACAAGAACCTCCAGAGGCATTTTTCTGACTTTCTCAGCTGAACAGCTTTCACTCCTCCACCCTGGCGAAGGGTGAAGAGGCCCTCACCCTCGCTGCCTCCCGGCTGCCCTCTGAATCGCTTCCCTTTGCATTGTTGGGCCCTGTGGGTGCAGCAGCATCACCCAGTGCATTTGCTTGGGGTCCTGGAGAGGAGGGTGGTCACTGCATCCATGGACTCATGTCCGCCTCTACTAGCACCAGGCCTGATTGAGATTCACAAGGGTGACAGGCTAAATTCTTGCATGGGAGCAACAGGACACCTTCGGGTGCCCATGGAGGGGACTGGGTGTGTGACAGTCACAGGTAGGGAGAATTCACCGTAATGTAAGAATGGAGGGATCTGTGCAGGAAGGCCATAGAGTGCTCTGCTTTCGCCACTTCTCTGGCTGTTGCAGCAAGTGAGCCTGGCATTTCCCTTTTCCTGTTACTGTTAGGCCAGTTGCAAACCCACGCCTATTGTGAAAACCCCGATGTGGTCCTGTGCGGAAACAAAAGCGACCTGGAAGAGCAGCGGGTGGTGAAAGAAGAGGATGCAAAGGAACTTGCAGAGAAGCATGGGCAAGTCACATCCTCCCCGTTATTCTTGCGGTTTGGGCAGAGCGGTGGCTGCCTCCAGGAGAGGCTGGAGGGAGCTCCTCTAAGGAGCTGCTTAACAGAAAAACTGGTGACCTGGTACTCCTCAGGGAGATGGAAATAATCCTTCAGAGCCCAGGATCCTTCCTCAGTCCCTTCGCCCCCATCCTCCACTGCCTTTTTTTCCTTTTCTGGGCATCTGCACAGGTATTCCTGTATCTTTGTGCACACACACACACACACACACACACACACACACTCCCAGGAAGTGCACAAGAGCAAACTTTACCCTCCTTAGTTTTCATGTCTCATTTGGGGA
This sequence comes from Podarcis filfolensis, assembly GCF_964270895.1. Classification (NCBI taxonomy): domain Eukaryota; kingdom Metazoa; phylum Chordata; class Lepidosauria; order Squamata; family Lacertidae; genus Podarcis; species Podarcis filfolensis. The sequence continues at coordinate 6,396,215 of NC_139616.1, forward strand.
AATGGAAGCTTGTTGGGGGCGGTGGTGTCATGATCTATTTCCATGTGTTGTTTTAACTTTTTAATACGGAGGTCTTGTGCAAGAGTGATATTTACCTGACTGAGCCTTGCACAAGAGTGATAAAGAAGCTATTTTATTTTATTTTAATTTTAAATATTGTGGCAGCCCTTGATGCTCCAGGAGGGTGCGTGTTGGTGGGGGAACCCCCAAAGACATTAGGAGAAAACTCTTCCTGGGGCCAGTGAGTCCCACCCCATTGACTGGGGATTCATTGCAGGTGAAAGGAAGGAAGACCCTCCCCTCCACCTCCAGTCTTCATCCTGAACACCAGTTGTTGGGGGATGACAGCAGTGGGAGACCAGGGTGAAAGAAAGCCTAGTTTCACCCCTGCCTTGGGGCACTGAGCAGAACTGGGAGCAAGCCACCTCCTCCTTCCTGTGAAGGGGTAGGTCTGGGTGGGACCCCAGTGGACTCTGCCAGTCTTGTTGGCAACTGTGCAGGGAATGCGGTGCCAGAAGCTCCTGCTCTCCACTCCCAAGTGAGGGACGGGAACCCAAAGGTCAGACTCTGGCCTTCATGAATGGACTGTTTGGTACAGAAATTGCAGCCAAGTGAAAAAGTAGCAAGGAAGTGGCCTGCAAAAACAGCCACCTCTTGAGCACCACCAGCTGGAGAATATGAGGACCTGCTTTTGCCCAGTCCTCTTGCAGAAGACGGTCATCCTCCTGCCGTTTGAAAAGCCCTGTTTATTCAGCAGCATTTGTCCTGATTTACTTGCTCAGAACTTACACGGAGGTTAGATTATTGCACATTTATTCCGATCTGCTTGTGTTTATATGCCCTCCCATTGTTCACCCCCCACTTTTCATCCCATCGCTTTCTGAGGTCGGATTCTTTTTTAAAGTGGATTTGTCGTGCTTGGGCAACCGGGACCTCTAATTCACTTAAAGCCGGGCAAAGCTAAAGTTCTGGTATCCTTCCTGCGAAAGAGTGGCTGTCCAGAAGCAGCCCTTGTGAGTGTTTCCGATAAAAATTGTGTTCTGAGAAGCCAAGCAGGCCTTAATTCTCCTTTCCTTCCTGAGATCCTCCATTATCTCAGAATGCCACAGCTCCGCAAAGTAAACCTTTCTGATGCCTTCTTTCCAGGATCCCTTATTTTGAAACAAGTGCTGCCAATGGGGCCAACGTGAGCAAGGCCATTGAGACGCTTCTGGACCTCATCATGAAGCGAATGGAACGGTGTGTGGACAAGTCCTGGATCCCAGAAGGGGTAGTGCAGCCTAATGGGCACAGCTCCACAGAGCAGCTCAGTGAGGAAAAAGAGAAAAGCAAGTGTAGCTGCTGATCGCTAGAGACGTGACTGCGACATTTTAAATTAAGCTATGATGATATTATGGCTGAAGCTTAATATGAATAATTTTTGGACCACCTTCTCTATACGTAGATGTAGATGTGTGATGATCAGCTCTGCTAAGCACCAGTTTACTATCAAACAACACCAACTTGTGCTTTGCAGCCGTTTCCCTTTATTAGTTACTAGCTAGGCTGGCCTAAGTTTTCAGGATTTAGACTGGCTGCTTAACAGCAAGTGCTGTTTCCTCTAAGGACCTAAATTCCCTTGTTGCAACAACAGAAATGGGTGGGTGGGCTGAATTGGCCAGAGGAAGCAAGTAATTTGTTTTCCGTTACTGGAAATGTTCTGTATTTTAATGCGTTAAAAATAGACAAATAAATCCTTTGTTATCAATAATAGGGACCCGGCATCCCATCTCCACCTCTGGATGTTGCTAGACCAACAGTTCCCATCATCCCTCACTCTGCTGTTGAGGCTGATGGGGGCTGCAGTCCAACAACATCTGAAGGACAACTGCTCCCCTATCTGTGGTTTTTAGAGACATCAAGCTGGCCCTTGCAACAGGACCAAACCCTGCCACCTTTCAGAGTTAGTATTGCTAGAATCCAGATGTGCTATCCTGCCTAAGTAGGTGGAGCAAGAGTATGTTGCATGTATACGGATGCAGAAGTGTCATATGTAAATTTTCTTGTTTTGACAGGAATAGAGGGCAAGCTAATGCTTTGTGCTAAGTTTCTTTGTTTGGAAAAAGTCTCCTTCACAATCGGACCGAAAATATTATTACTGACTCTTCTGGCGAGGCCTTACTCTGTTAAACTCTTGGCTTATACACCTGCCGTCTCTTGTTTTCTTTTCTCCGGTAGAATCCAGACTCATTTGCTGTGATTCTGCAGCTTGCCTGCTTTCGCTGATGCGTGTAATCAAATGGTCTAGATCAGTTTATTTATTCTCGGGCAGAATCAGTACTTTGAACGGGGCTTAGAGCCTCCTGGGAGCACCTCCTGCATGTGCTTGAAGGGGATGAGAACAACACCAGAAGAGGGGAGGGGGCTTTGCTGTTTGCTTGTGCAAAGTGGGGGTGCAGAGCTACTAACTTTGTCTTACCATGCCGTGCCACTGAACAATCTTCTGAGCACCTACATTTTCCCAACACCTTTTAAAACATCTCGCTCAAAAGTCTTAACAAAGTCTTATTCAGTCTCTGCACACTTAAGTCCCTGCCTCTATTCCATTGCCGGACTTGAAGCTAGCAGCCCTTAGCCATGTTTGGGTTTGTGTGTGTCAGATGGTCCCAACGCATACAAGCAAAGCATTCCACAGCATCTTCCCTGATGCACCAGCCCTGCTCACCCACCAAACTGCCTAACTGGTTGGTTGTAAGACCTGAGCATTAAATGTGACTTGCTGTTCACCACGGAGGCCCAGATGATTGGAGATAATAAACAAAATAAGAAACCCTTATGTGTTTGTGCAACGTGCTCTGCTGGGCTGTCACCCTGATGTTGACAAAATAGCACCCAAAAATCTATTTATGTGAACACCCTGGATATTTTGTTGACCACGTGCTGCAGGTCAAAACCTGCCCTGCCAAATACAGTTTTAATAAGTAAGAAAATTTGAATGTATTAAAAGGATAGTAGCAGTTGGGTAAACTGTGAACATGCTTACATCCAGAAATGCATTCCAGGAGATTAAGGGGAGCTGTTAATGTTCTGAGAAATCTGCTGTGCTGTTTTAAAATCCACCTCATGCTCAGGCCTCAAGATGGGACATCCAAGTTTGTGTCTGGGCCTGGGGTAGGGGGTATGAAAATATTGGCTCAAATGTCTGCCAATGCCTGAGACGCACAACTGACTGGAGGCTTTTTGCTCATTGGAAGTAAGTGCCTTTGAAAGGACCCAGGACTAGCAAAAGAGCCAGTATTTTTTTAAACAAAGGAGAAATAGAACTTCACTTTGTGGAGGAATGTCCTGGAACTCTGCCACCTGTACACTGAGGCTAAAATCACGCCAGCGTACATGGCAGGGATGCATTTTTCTGAAACCAGAGGTGTGTTTTAGATTTGATACAAAAGGCTGAAACAGCCATATTTTTTGACCCGCATGCTGTATTTATCGAACTGTATAAATGGAAAATTTATAACTGCCATGTACTGCCATGAAGAGGTATCTCTATTAAAAATGAATTATAGCCGTGGCCTGCATCTTTGACTTATTTGTAGCTGAGATCAGGAATCTGTGCAGAATGATTCAGAAGTTGCACAGGAGACGTTTACGCATCGCTCATCATAAATGTGTTGCACCGAAGAGTCAGCAATGATAATGGGAGTTCTCTGGTGCTCCTGTTTCTGCACCTCAAGATTCTCCATCATTAGAGAAGACCCTGAAATAACTGGAGAGAAAGAAGGGGAAGGCAATTAAGAGCCAAGTGCCTTAGGGACCATGCCTACTGCTCCTCACCCGGGGCTCTCCCCATAGCTGTCAACCGTCCCTTATTTGGCGGGAAACTCCCTTATCCCAGCACCGTGTCCCGCTGCTGTCCCTTATTGATGATGTCCCTTAAATTTCCCGGGTTTCATGCTTGCCCGGCTCGGGATGGAAGCAGCGGCTCGGGGTCCTCCGCCGCGAGAGAGCGCGCGCACACGAGCTGCCATGTCTCCGTCTCTCCCTTTTCCCCCTCAGGGGCGCGTCGTGAGGAGACAGGTGGTGGTGGGCGGGCAGGCAGGCAGCCCCTCTCTTGCGAGACTTGCGCCGCACTGCCAGGGGAAGCTGGAGGTGGCGGCGGCTGAGGAGGCGGCCTGATGGAGGAGGAAGAGGAGGGGACGGGGTGGGACGCAGAAGGGTGGTGCTTCAGCGCCCGCCTCGTGCTGGGCTCGCGGGCGGCGTGGGCGAGAGTGTCTCTCCCTCCCTCCCTCCCTCTTGGGCGGGGAAGGGCCGATGGAACTCCTCGCACCAGGACGGCAGCCCCGACGTGCTGCTTAGCATACCCTCCAGCCAGTGCAGCATCTTAATGTAGTGATTTCCCCCTCTGCATCCCTTTTATAACTATTTTTATAAATCATTTGTCCATCCATAGTTCAAATTTTTACTACAAGTTTTCTGTCAATCCTACCAATGTATGTAACTCTTTCCAATAGCTTTTCAAATAAGTTATAAACTTTCCTCATTCTTTATTAAAGAGGTCCTCTTCCTGGTTTCTAATTCTGCCTGTAAGCTTTGCCATCTCGACGTCGTTCATCAGTTTTGTCTGCCGCTCTTCTTTGGTGGGAGTTGTAGACCCTTAGGATCATCTAGTCCAACCCCCTGCAAAACAAAAGTCAGTCGCAGGCAAAGCAGCATGGCTCCATCAGTGGCGGATTTATGTATAAGCTAAGCCAAAATCCCTTATTTTGGCTGCTGATCCCTTATTTTCGGGGCTGCTGGTCCCTTATTTTCAAATCTGTAAGTTGATAGCTATGGCTCTCCCACCCATTCACCTTTCACCACCACCACCCTTTCCATGCCACAGTTCAGTGATAGAAGAGCTTCTTTGCGTGCCATGTTCATTGCCCAGCCGTCTCTCCAGGGAGGGCTGGAAGGTCCTGTCGGCCTGGCAGCAGCGGCCCCCCAGCGCCTTCTCTGGCGGGGGCTTCTCCTCGCAGCCCAACCTGGAGAAGCCACCCGACACCTTCTGCAGGCCAAGCAGCTGCTCTGCCCACTGAGCCGAGGCGGCCCTGCAGGGGGAGAGGGGGTATCTTCATGTCTCTCCCAGCCCCACGGCTTGGAGGCTCACTCCCTTCTCCAGCCCCCCAAGGACCACCGCGTGGTGCCTCGACCGCCTTCCTTCCCCTCCCGCGCGGAGGGGGCGCTGCAGGCGCCTCCGCAAAGGCAACGCGGAAGCCGGCGGGCCCTTGGGTGCGCATGCGTGCTCGTTCCGCACCCGGCGCAACGGCAGAAGGCGCTGCAGCAGGGAGACGCTCTAGCCGCGTGCTCCGGAAGTTGCGTCAGCAGAAGTTCCGGTCCGGGGGAAGGGGAATCTCCCTTTTTCCCCTTTCCCTTCCACGCCAAGCGCTGCGATGCGTGTGGAGAAGTGCTACTTCTGCTCCGGCCCCGTCTACCCGGGCCACGGGGTCCAGTTCGTCCGCAACGACTGCAAGGTGAGTGAGGGCGCCTCTGAGCATGGGCAGAGTGCCGCTTCTCCTCAGGCAGGTAACGTGGTGGGGACGGCGGGTCGGTCTGTGGAGACGTCACGCCCGCAGCCCATCCTTAGGGCTCCTCCATAGCGGCCTGCCTCTCGAGGGCTCGCATGATACGTGTCCCCCCTTTATGGGGCACTCAGACGTGGCTGTGTGGCAGCTGCGGTTGCATCCCGATCGGCGCGCGGGATGTTCACGCATCTGCCCAGGAACCATCCCTTCACCCACCCGCCGCACTTTTCATTTCGCTTCCCCATCTGCTAAAAAGTCTGTTGTTGCTTAAAAGTGGGTTGCCGTGTTGTTGCTTAAAAGTGGGTTGCCTTCGGCTGGCACAACTAAGGTGTGTTAGAGACCCCTGCCGCCCTAGCAGTTTCTCCCAGACTTGGGTCCCCAGTTGTTGGGCTATAACTCCCATCACCCCCGACCTGAAAGCTAGGAATGATGGGAGTTGCAGTCCAAAAACAACAGAGGACCCAAGTTTGGGAGAAACTGCTAGGGCGGCAGGGGTCTCTAACACACCTTAGTTGTGCCAGCCGAAGGTTTTGCTCTGCACTTGGCTTTCTCCTGTAAGGTAGTGACAGGCCAGAAGCAGCCCTGGGAACTCCTGCCTTTCAGGGTAAACACAGTTGCCTATGCTGCTTGGATTGTAGTGGCAGGATCTGAACATCACAATAAATGTTGATAAAGAGATTATTGAGGGAAACCCAGATTGTTCCTCCTTAGGTGGGTGGGGAGCATTTTTGGCTGCAAAAGTGTGGCTCAGTTGACTGATAACCAGCTTGGGTCTGTGTGCCTGCAGTCCCTCACTGGAGTAGATGCCACTTTATTATCCGTCTCTAGAATGGGGCAGCTCCAGATTGGCCCCTTGTTGTCTCCCCTTGGGGAGCAGGCATTGGGCTCTCTCTACCCAGAGGGCCCCTTTGTGGTTCAGGCACAGCTTTTTGACCTGGGAGGCATTTTCTATTTGCTCTCTCTTCCTGCAGGTGTTTCGGTTTTGCAAGTCAAAATGCCACAAAAACTTCAAGAAGAAGCGGAATCCAAGGAAGGTCAGATGGACCAAAGCCTTCCGCAAAGCATCTGGGAAAGAATTGACAGTGGTGAGTGTGCGAGTCAGGGGTGCTTTTGGGCACATCACTGTGCCCCAATCCCATTCAAGCAAGTGGGATTCTAGGAGTGCTGTAAAATTATTATTTAAAGGTTTTGAGGCACGGAAGTGTCACTGAGCTTGCACTGCTGGCCTGTAGCTGTGGAGCAGCTGCTGAAATGACAGAGTAACTTGAACAAACAAAGTCAAGTCTGCTGCCCCAAGATGTATTGATTTTCACTGGCCTCAAAGAGATTTGAGGGGACTATTAGAAGCTTTTATTCATAATGTTCCACATTCAGAGGCAGGTTGTCTCTTTGGATATCAGCTTCTATGGAGCATCAGTTATACCTTCATGTCCTATTTGTGGACATCTCTGGCATTGTGGGTAATGGAATGGTGGACTAGTTGGATCCACTTGGTCTGATCCTCCTTTTTGGTGAACTCAGCTTTGGTCCACTTGCCTTCCAAAGCGACGTTACTGCAGAGCATTCTCCATACTCCACAGCACATCACAGTTACAACACCCAGCCACTATGGATGTACTTAAGTTGCTGATTGGACCTTTTTGTGTTGGCATTTTTGCTGCTTTTTCTGTGAAAGGGACTTGTTGTTGATTATGGTCTTAGAGATGAGTGGTGATACATGCAGTTCAGGAGGAGGTAAGTCATTTTCTTGCCTTTGGCTTGCAGCTCTGAGCAGCTGCGAGTTCTGTGCTGGACTTGCAAATGTTATGCTGGACTTGCCTCTTTTGAAAAATGTTTCAAAAGGAAGACAGATGTTTGGGGCACCAGCTTGAAACTTAGTTGTCTGACACTAATTCTTCTGCTTTTAACCATGTAGGACAATTCATTTGAGTTTGAGAAACGGAGAAATGAACCCGTGAAATACCAGCGAGAGCTTTGGAATAAGACAGGTATGTTCAATTCCTATATGCGGTGGGGCAGGATTTCAAAAAACACTAAGTAATGTTATCAACTTGTTGTTTTAAACCAGCATAACTTAGTAGTTCACAGCATGTGAAATTTAAAAGTGCCTGTGAAATTTGTGCCAGCATTTTCTAATGGTGTAAATGGAATCGTGGGGTGGGAGTTGAGCTAATTATCAAGTATAGCTATTACTACTAATACTACTACTAGACTTTATATACCGCCCTAGACCTGCAGGTCTTAGGGAGGTTCACAGGATAAAATCAGAATATAAAGCCACAAAGTACATAATCAAAGTAAATACAACAATAACTCAATAATTGCAGTAACCCCAAATACGCAATTACTGAACATCTGGTGAACATGTGCAGAAGGCCATAGCACGTGATATAAACATTTCATTTGTTCAAAGTCCTACGTTGCTCAATTGTAATAAAGCCCTGTAAAATGAGTCAGTATTATCCCTCTTGACAGGTGGAGCGGGAGCCTGTCCAAGACCAACTAGTGAGGTCATGGCTCAAATGCAGTTAATTTTAATATTACACTGTCTTCCTATTTCAGTGGATGCAATGAAGAGAGTAGAAGAGATCAAGAGAAGGCGGCAGGCCAAATTCATCATGAACAGGTGAGTGGCGGTAATCCCTTTTCCCTTTGAGGCATCAGCTGAGGGTGGAGGGCTTTGACCCCAGCTGCATGTTGTAAAATCGTGGGCGTTTTGCAGTTGGGATGAGTGGAGCTATTTTAACACCATTGGCAAAATTTACAGTTTGCACTGAAGTTCCCCCCCCCCAAATTGGTTCTCTTGGGGTCCATTGAGATGCCGGAGAAATTTGGAAGGAACAATTTGCTTCTCATGATGTTTCTGGGGGCAAAATCAATGAACAAGATCCACCAGCTGAAAGTGGGAAAAGCGGTTGGCCTTACAAGGTCATAATTGTCGGAATTACCCAATATGACCACGTGCTTTGCTGTGAGAGGTGTTTTTTGTTTGTTTTTTTTAAAATGGGTTTCCTCTTCATTGCTAATAGCTGGACTTCTGTGAGTGATATCTCAGTTCTTTTTGACAGGCATGAAATGTGTGTTCCAATTTATTAAAATCTGCTTGTACTCTTACTTTCATTGATTTTGCAATAAGAGTGTTCCTGCTCATCTCTTCTCTCCCACCCACCCCAGATTAAAGAAGGGGAAAGAGCTTCAGAAAGCACAAGATATCAAGGAGGTCAAGCAGAACATCCACCTTCTCCGAGCTCCCCACGCAGGTGAGGCTGGCTGATCAGGAAGTCAGGAGTATTGTTCCTAAGCAGCCTTTTGTAATATGAAATGGGCAGCTTAGCCAGTTCAGAAGGCAGAGGGGCTTCCCTGAGAATTCCACAGGGGGTTTCGTCATTAAAATTATTTGTATGCTGCCTTTGGGGACCTCGCCTGCCTGAAGTAAATACAGTGGTACCTTGGGTTACAAATGCTTTAGGTTACAAACACTTTGGGTTACAAACTCCGCTAACCCGGAAGTAGTACCTCGGGTTGTGAACTTTGCCCCAGGATGAGAACGGAAATCGTGCACCGGCGGAAGCGGGAGGCCCCATTAGTGAAAGCACGCCTCAGGTTAAGAACGGTTTCGGGTTAAGAATGGACCTCCGGAACGAATTAAAATCACTGTACTATAAAATCACAAAAATGCAAAAAATCCATAAATAATCCTGACAAATGCAGCAAAAAATAATTATATTAAAAAGGCCAGTTAAAGATGGATTAGACTTAATTAAGAAAAGGTGGGTTTCTAAAGCTGTTTAAAAATGTTCAGTGTTGAGGCCACAGCAAAACCTCTTGAAGGAGAAGGAGTTCCGCAGTCTGAGGTTTTCCAGAGGACTATGGAATTGAAAATTTGCATTTTTAATTTCTTTTCAAGGCAAATCCAAAGAGCTGGAAGAGAAGATGGTTCAGCAGTTACAGGACACCATGGAGGTGGAAGGTGCCTCCTAGAGAGCATCTCCGTTGGAGCCTATTTGTTTATTTCTGTGTCTGTAAAGTGTGAGAAGCAACCCTGTTTTTTCTCTCTTCTGCTTTGGCCACGCTGAGTGTAGCTGTCAGAGAAGATGACATGAAGCCCATTGAAATGGACTCTCTGTGCCAAAACTGGGACGGAGGGAATAAAATGGCTGACTTGAAGAGAATGGTTTCTTACTAGATTTTTATGCAACTCTGTTAATTCAAATCCAGTGAGATGAATGGGGCATCAGCATTGGGCAGGAGAGACATGTGTGCCTGGAATTGAACTACTTGTTGCAACCAGCTCGTCAGTCAAGGCATAAATGGCTTGTGAAGTGATGCTTGGCAGGTAGCCCCTTAGGACTTATAAAATCCAGCATGCAGTCTTATTCTGCTTAAAGAAGAAATATTGGCAGATCTATATCCTGCATGGAGCTGCCATGTACTAGCATATTTCCACAGGCTAGAGGGGGTGGGTGAGAGGCTGTGATCGACTGGTGAATTTCTGGGTGATTTGTAGTACATCAACAAAGGTTTTCAACTGTTTAATGCTAGCAAGACGTAACAGTTGCTATTGGGCTGCTGAAACCAAAGACTTGAAGGGAGGAGGATTTGTGTGTGAAAAGGCTGAGAGCTCAGTGATGGAAGCACATTCACAGACAGATCTATGATCCTGTAAATCTTGGATCTGTTTCTCATGCTTGCACTCCTCACCGAGAGACATTGAGGGAAGAGAAAGGTCAGGCTACCCTTGTAGTGCAGGCCTGGGTAAAGGGGTGTGTGTGTGATGGAGATGGCACTGGACTGTCCCTCCTTTGGACTTGACCTTGGAACGGCACCACTGTCTAGGATCTGCTGGAAGACAATGGTGGGTGGGTTCCTTTCTATTTCCTGGCGGGTGGACCTCCCTTCTATTTATTGACAAGTGACAGCCATTGTCTGAACCACCCAAAGGTGATTGTGTGTGAGTGCTTAGGTGATTGGTGAATCCAATATTATGGTGTAGATTGTGGTTTAGAGTTCCACAATTGTGCACCCTGAAAGCTTCCTTCTCCTGCAAAGGAGCCAGCATCTCTTTGCCCACATCCATCCCCCAGGACCAGCACTGATTCTGACCTTTATGCAGCAAAGGCACTTTGAGGTCACAGAATTCAACTTCTTTCCGTACAGAGTCCATAAATTTGTTTTTTATTGTTTGTTTTTAAGTAGAATGCATAAAAAACTACAAGTCAGCACATAACCCAAACCAGCTTCCAGAAACATCAAAATAGATAGGCTTTGAGGCAGTGAAAATTCCCATTTTTTTGAGTGGCACCAGCAAGGTTAGGATTTCTGAGAACAGCAAAAAAATAAAAATAAAGCTTAAAAGAGCTGATTCTAAATTGAATGAATGCTAAACAACTTTGGGGGATGGTTGGGTGTGTGGTTTTTCAGTGACATAATAGGAACAACAGACATTTTTACATTTTTGTATTTTTGGTGGGGGGGGGGCGGGGAAGAGGTGTTTGTATAAAAACCCACACGTATTGAGGAAACATTCCCTACAGAGCTTTTGTTATGTGGGGATTTCAATGCGAGAATGGGGGTGGGATCATGCCAAAATAAGTAAAGCTATTGCCCTAGATGAGGACAGTATTAACACTGTAGACAGATCCTCACAAAATAGGATTATCTATAAATACGGGCAAATATACTTCTATATCCCAGAATGCCCCAACCAGCTCCGGACTATGCCTTCATTTGACGATGGCTGAGAACAAAAGGAGATGCAAAGAGGGACTGTCTCTCTACTGTGGAGGCCGGGGATGTATGGCAGCCACATGACCGTCAAAGAGGGGGTCTTGCTGCAACAAGAGAGTCCAGTGCTGGCCGATTTTGACACCTTCAGCCAACAGCTCCAAGCCATGTACATGGACCCCATGAGGACCCAGACTGCCAACCACCTAATCAGGGAGATGAAATGGGAATCGGATGGTGGGGAAGTATGCTAGTGAATTTCAGCTGCTGGCACAGGCATTGCCCTGGAATCAGCTCTAGTGGACCAGTTTCAAGAAGGGCTTTCAGACCAGATTCTAAACGAACTAACCCACTCAGAGTGCATGGCGGACCTGCAAAACCTGATTCACCTGTGCCTCAGGATTGATGGATGCCTACAACAGTGCAAAGCCCGGGGCAGGACCCATCTGGTGGCACTTTCTCCAGGGGGTTCTGTGCCCCAACGCACTCTGAAAGCGCCTCTTGCTGAGGAGCCACTGCAAATTGGGGGAAATCGCCCTCATCTTACACCGGCTGAGAATGAAAGGAGACGCAGAGAGGGACTGTGTCTCTACTGGAGTCGGGGGACATATGGCAGCCACATGCCCATCAAAGAGGGAGTTTGCTCCCTGCCGGGGAAGCGGAATCCCCCTGGCTTAGGTGGGCTACTAAGCCGGGGTCTGGACTGTACTTCTAGTATGCCTCGCCCCACACCCTCCAAGCACCTGGTGGTGTCCGTTGCCCTGACAGCTCCAGGGAGACCAGCCCTGCAGACCTGGGCCATGATAGATTCAGAAGCTATGGCCAACTTCGTGGGCATGGACTTTGCTACCCAGCAGGGAATCCCCAGAGATCCCACCCAACCACCTCTTGTGGTAGAAACAATTGATGGCTGGCTTTTGGCCCTGGGACTTGGGCAGCGGACAAGCTGCAGTTGCAGGTGGGGACTCATAGTGAGGAGGCGGAGTTCTATTTGGCTTCTGCACTCCATTTCCCCTTTGTGTTGGGCCTGCAGTGGTTGGAGGCCCATGATCCACACATCAGTTGGTCCCAGAGGACAATCAGTTTTGGTGTCCTGGGCTGCTTGGGCCATGTCTGTTTGGCACCAGCAATCCTGGCAGCAGGAATGGAGAAGGATGGGCTTGCCGACCTGCCAGCCAAGTATGCCAAGTATGCTGACGTGTTCAGTAAAAAAGAAGCAGACCTCTTGCAACCTCATTGACGCTACGACTGTCCTATCAATCTGATTTCTGGGTCTCAAATTCCAGTAGTCTGTATCTACCTTTGGCAGAACTTGAATGGGCTGCGTTACGCAAGTTCATCACCAAGAACCTGCAGAGATGTTTTATATAACCCTCTTCCTCACCAGCTGCTGCTTCTCTACTATTTGTGAAGAAGTTGGGGGAGTTGTGGCTTTGCAATGGCAACTGGTGGTTAAACCTGCCTGAGAGGCTCCTGTGGCTGTACTGAGAGAGGAATTAAAATACTAGGATTGGCATGAACATGTTCCCACCTATCCTGTTCAGCAAATTCAGCATTTTGTTAAATGACTACTTGGCCATGTCCCAAAGCAAAACGATAATGTCTGCTAGAATAGCCCTGATAGCCAATGAAACGTAGCTTTCTGGTTTTAGGCTCACCTTTGCGTCTCAGATACTTGGGGATATGAACAAAAGCCCAACTCCCCCACACATGTAAACCTGCGTAATCCGGTTCCTTCCCAAAAAGCATTCTGTAGGGAATATCACCTGTGGCAGTGAAAGTACGGTTCACTAAAAAATTGGCAGTCAAGAGAGCTTCTCCCCAGAGTTTTGCATCATTTTGCAATCCAGCATCAGTTAACAAGCTGTCCTTTACAATTTGTATGACACCCACACGTCTCTCTGCAACTCCATTTTGCCAGGGACTATTTGGACATGTGAGACGATGTGTTACTCCATGGCGTTTAAGCCATGCCTGGAAATGATTACTTAAATATTTGCCTCCTTGGTTGGTTTGGAGTTGAATAAGTGGCCTTTGAAAACGACTCTCTGCCCATACCTTCCAGGACTTAAAAGCATCAGCACATTCTGATTTGTTTCTCAATAGATATAGCCATGAATACCTTGTTTTATTAACAATAATTAGGCCATATCTAGATCCTCCCTCACTCTCTGGAAAAGGACCAATTAAGTCAGAATGAACAAGTTGCAAAGCATGTGTAGAAATTCTATCACTTCTACCTGGTACTGGCTGCATCTTTGATTTTGCTTGCTTGCAAATAGCACAATCAAGGTATGTGCTACACTGGTTAACATTTAAATCTTTACATATTTTTTGCATGTTCTCTAGGTATTTGAAACTTGCATGCCCCATTTTTCTGTGCAAAGCATGGATGCAATTTTTATGTGGGCAATTAGAGTTTTGCTGACATAGTTCAGTTATTAACACATCGTTTTTTCCAGCTATAGGTCTCTCTGACCCCATCACTGGGCGGAGAATGCTGTAAAGGGTACAAGCCACCCACCATTTTTGTAGAAGCAATTACCTTGCCCTCCTTCTTAATAAAACATTCATCACCCTCAAAAATAAATTCAAAACCAACATTGGTAAGGCATGAAATTGACAATAAAGAAAATTCTAGTTCTTCAACAAACAATACACCCCTCAATTCTGCATCTAGGCATGGCAAACAACACGTACCTATACCTAAGATTGGGCAATGCCGTCCATCTGCAAGACAAACGCTGTTCTTTTCTTTTGGCAATTTGCTGAGTGTTGTAAAGCAGTCAGGGCTGTTCATTATGATTCTGGCAGAGCCAGAGTCCAAAATGTAGCTGTCTGGAGAAATTTTCTTTTCTTTTCTTGCGGCTGCTGAGATGACATGTGTCCGCTTTTCTGTCTCATGTGGATCGCTCGCTTTTCCTGGGTTTTTCACACGGCAATCTTTCTTCATGTGCCCGAGCTTGCCACACCGATAGCATTTCTTTGCCAACATGGCATGACCCATGGAGCGTTCTTCGGTCCCATCTCCTCCTGAGAATCTGGGTTTCTGGTTAGCAGGGCGACTCAAACTCCTCTGGCCTGCCTTCTCACTCATCTTTTCCACATGCTTTTCAGATTCCTCCTGTAGACGGGTTGTTACATACGCCATCTTCTTGCCTCATGCTTTCAAGAGAGGCTATCACAACATTAAAGCTTGGTGGGAGACTGGATAGCAGGATATAGACTTGATCCAGGTCTGGAAATCTTTTACCTCTCCTTTGCAACTGGAGAAATAACATGCGCAAAGTCTGGAGGTGTGAAGTTAAACTTCAGGTAGCGCTGTTCTATACAGTCTCCTAGTTAGTCCAATTATTGAACCAGCACTGTCAGAGAGGTGTATCTGATGTAGACGATCCCAATATTCTTTGGCAGAGTCCAAATCTGCAATGTGCAGGACCTGTGGTTCCTCTAGAGCCAACAAAATGTGCACTCTGGCTCTATCATCCTCTTCACGTTCCTGCTCAGAGGGTTGTGGATTCAAACCAGTTTCCACACAGTGCCAAAGTCTATGACATTTTAGAACCAGTTCAAGCTTGAGAGCCCAAGTCAAGTAGTTCTTACCATTCAGACGTTCCATCTGGGCAGTGTTGCCAAGATTAATGAACTGCGCAGCTTGCTGAGCTGACATGGCTTCTGCTCCTTGCTGCACCAGGTCTGCTTCTTCGGTACGCGGCCTCACCACTGGACCTCCAGTCCCTTCGAGGTCCTCACCAACAGCACCCTGATTCTCCAGCTTTAGCAATTCGCCATCCATAAAACACTGGGCCTCATAACCTGGCTCGGAGGAACAGTCATCAGTTGCTGATTTCAAGAGATGGAGAAGGAGATGGTTTGGGAGGCCTCTGAGGTGTATCTCTCCCATTGTTCCTCATCTATCTCCTGTAAAAAGGGGAGCCCAGAGGGGAGGGGTTAGGGGCCTCTGAAAAGAAGGGAAGCTGTCGCAAGGGCGTGCGTCCGTCCCCATCACCCAGCGGAGGAGCCCTGGCATAGCAACCCCTGCTGGTGCCTGGGGTGGGTGGGGAGTGCACGTACAGAAGATTCAGGTCATTGCCCTGCCTCTCATAGCCATGTGCAGATGTTGGAAAGTGTTCAGAGGAGGAAATAGGTCTGGCATACCAAGGGTCTGCCCCCACCCTTATTCCTCTGGCTGCTAGGACACCCTCTCGCACCCAGACTCCTCACCTTCAGCCTCTCGATGTTCTTTGAGATCTGGGACATGAGGTCCTTGATGGTTTGCTTGTCTGGCCGCTCCACCTCTGCTGAGAGACAGGGAACCTCCATGTTAAAAGGGTCAGCCTTTGAGATGCCACCAGGTTCTTTGCAAACAGGCAGCTGCTGCCCAGGATGCTTCCTAGTCTTGCTTCCTCTAGCGCCCATGAGCTCCCTGGGTGGCTGAGATGGCACAAGCCAACTCTGTCCTCTGTGGGCCAAACCATCCCAACTGATGCCCACTCTGGCCCTGTTCTCCAGGCCCAAATACCCAGGCAGGGAAACCTCAGGGAGGACACCCACCACCCACCAACCTCTCCCGTCAACTGGGCCCCCTTCCCCAGGCAAGGAGGCCGCAACATGTTTAAGATAACATTTGTAAGAAAACCAGAAGCTTTTCTCTTGGGAATTATAGGATCAGACTACCTAAACAGTATAGAAATGCATTTATATATGCAGCTACAGCTGCAAGAATGTTATTTGCCAAAAAATGGAAAGAAGTAGATGTCCTAATGAAAGAAGAATGGATAGTAAAACTAATGGATTATGCAGAAATGGCAAAGCTTACCAAAAGAATAAGAAACTAAAGAATAAGAAGAATAAGACACTAAACATTTTATAATGGAATGGAAATGGGTTATTGAATATTTACAAATAAACTGTAAACAGATTAAGACATTGGCAGGATTGCTGCAAAACCTACAGTTTCAAAAATATATATGAGAACAGATGATTAAAAGAATGAGTTAAGATAATTTGGAGTATGCAGAAAATATGAAAATAAATATAAGGAACCACAGAAAGAGGGGGAAGGAAGTTGAGGTTCAAAATGTTAGAATTATAGTTGAACTATTGTTGTAATATAAATGAAAATTATTAAAAAATTATAAAAACCGCACCTAACTAACTCTGTGTCAAGTCACTACAACTTTTTAAACAGACAAAAGGTGCCCCCAGTTACTTCTTATTTTGCAAAGAGTGCAGAGCTGATCCCCAGGGCTAACTAACAAGGTCCTCTGCTCCACTTTCCACATTGGACAACCAGTGGCTGATTCTGGCTACTCCTGATCAGAGCCAGGATAAACCACTGGCCAGTCACCCAGTGTTACAATGCTAAATTACCCTGATTTCTCCATCAAGCCTCCCCAAACTTGGTTCCCTCCAGATGTTGCTACGGGACTCCAACTGTTGCAATTCTGTTGCAATTTGGATGGTGACAAAAAAAGAAACTCAGAAAATTCATCAGAAAACTCCCTGGACCATCTTTAAAAACTAGGTATGTGGTGGGGGCACAAATCTTCAGGATGCCTCCTCTCTTTCCCATGACTTTACCTTCTACGCCACCAGCGGCACATTATGAAAAAGATCTTCAGAGCCAGAAAGACCACAAAAGGCTTTCAAGACCACAAAAGAAGGATCGCTGCTTTATGGGCTGCTAACTGATCCAACTGGCTTTCAACTGACCCAGGGCTCCTAGAACTCACCTGGCCTCCTAGGAAACAAAACATTCCGCAGGATTCCCCAGCTGGTTGTGAGGTCAGAGCCTGGCCAAGGACTGGAGCCAATGGGCTCTGGGCTCCAGGAACGCTCTCTCTGCCAGGCCCAGGGCACCACTGGATGACTTCAGGCAGCTACCAAGCATCTGGCCCAGCCCTGCATTTACCCCCAAGCAGAAGGCTCAGGCAGCTGGATCTAGGCTCTCCTTAAGAGTTTCCCCAAATCCTCCCAGCTTTGCATCCCTGTGGGTAATCGAGAAAATAAGGCAGGCCAGGACTGTGGTCCAGTTTCTGGCACCTCCTTAAAACTCACCTGTTTGCCCAGGTGTTGGCGGGCTAGTGGTCCATCATTTGGTCATGGTGTGTTATAGGTTCCAGCGGGTTGAATCTTTTTATTATTTTTTGTGGGAGGCTTCGTTGCATTATGGAGCCGCCTTCTCTCTCTGCCTGGATGCTCACCCACATCTGTCCCCTCTAGGCATCTTTTTAAAACATGTTTGTGCACCTAGAGGCCTTTCTTGGTGTTTTATTGTATTATTACACAAAAATTCCATCTTTTCTCCAAGGAACTCAAAGTGGTGTACAAGATGCAATGCCTCTCTCCAAATTAGCCTCACAATAACCCTGTGAGGTAGGCTAGGCTGAGAGCCCGAAGCCTGGTCCAAGGTCACCCAGGGAGCTTGATAGCCAAGAGGGGACTTGAAGCCTGGACACCCGGGTCCTAGTCCGGTCTGGACACTGCAGTGTATTAACAACTGGGATGGTTTTAAAGGAGGATCAGACAATGAAGGAGAAGGCAAACAGCGACTACTAGCCATGGTTGCAATGTTTTGCCTTCACAATTAGTAACGCTTTGGAAGAGGGCCAGCCCAAGACATTTTGGCACCTGAGCTGAACCGTTAGTTTGCGTGCGTGCGTGCGCGCGCACACACACACACACACCATGGAGGTGATGGTATGGAAGAAATTTGGCTTCATCTGAAAAATGTACAAAACCAGACTTTTAAACACAACACTGTAGTCCCCACACAATGAAGCCCGCAAAAATCAAGTTGTAGCGTTTTGTGCCTTCTGGAACTTGAGTCTACCTGCTTTTAGCATTCCAATTCCGACACCAAGGAAGATTGTGCAAGCTCAGTGTTGCCCCCCACCCCCCGCCCAACACACTCAGGTGCCAGGTTCAAATTCCAGCTTCTTTGTAAAGCTCACATGGTCACTTTGAGCCAATTACAACCTCTCAGCCTAACCCACCTCACCAGACAGTTGTGAGGAAACAATGTGCAAGGGAAGGGATAATGTACAAGATCTTTATCTCCAACAGATAAAATAATATATTTTTAAAAAATTATTGAGTTGAAAAAACATTGTGTTATGATTTACTGTTCAAAAGCAGCCATCCGAGCCTAGCATGCAAAACCCTAGCCCTTGCATTGCATGGTGCCTTGCAGTGTCCACACATTAACTGACAGAGATAAGGCACACCCAATACCCCATCCTGAGATGAGTTTCACAAAGACCCTGGGAAGGCAGTTGAGGGTGCGCTTGTCAAAGACCATGTCGAGATGCTCAGCGCCCAGCATCTCCACCATGTGCACCTTCTCCTCCTGCAGGCCGCGCCATCGATTGCAGAGTTCTAGGCTGCAGCTGCTGACGCTGTTGTCCCCATCCGCATACACAAAGTCTGGGATCGGTTTTTGGAAGATGCCTGTGCCTGAATTTGTTTTGTATGTGGAGATCGGTGCACATGGACCAACACACAGTCTTCGCAGTAAGGCTCTATTCCAATGAGTATCAGGACGACCGGTAGATTATTATCTGCTGCAGTCTTCACCTGCCTTCACAGCCGTTGTAACATACCGCTTGTTATCTTCCGCCTGTTCTGCCATTGAGGACTTCTTGGATAATTCTTTATCCAGCTCCTCCCCTTTGACCTCACCGCCTTGGGTGACCCTACTGGGAGTACAGGACTCCCGACGGCTTCGCTCACAAGGATCACAGATGGTGAAGAAGTCCTCTCTATGGCGGTGGCACCTCCAGCTCACCACCTCAGGCTTCTCCAGCTTGGCCTCCCAGGCACAGCAAGGGACCAGAGGAAGGGGTGGCAGCCTGCCTGAGGGGTGCATCCACACAGCACAAACCTTGACCCTTACTCGACAGCCAGCTGACTCTTGGGACCACAAAGGCTCCCTCCAGTGTGGACTTAATTTATGGTTATGACCTGGACAGCTCCCCTCAGCGCCTGCTTCTCATGTTGCTATGGAAAGGCACCTAGGCTGTGTCCAAAGCCAATATCTTTCTGTGCCTGGTTTCATGAACTATGCATGGAACACAGGAAGCTTGGTAATGCTAGCCAGACCATGGATCCATCCAGTCAAATACTGTCTACAGTGACAGGCAGCTGCTCTCCAAGGTTCAGGCAAGCATCTTCCACAGCCCTCCCTAGAGACTGAATGTACGTCCTCTGCATGCAGAACAGAGACTCATAGAATTGTAGAGTCGGAAGGGACCATGAGGGTCATCTAGTCCAACCCCCTGCAATGTGGGGCTCGAACCCACAACCCTGAATTTAAGAGTGTCATGCTCCTCCGACTGAGCTATCCCATGCTCTGCCGCTGAGCCACGTGGCCCTTCTCCATGGATGAGGAAGATGAGGGAGACATTTGATCTTGATTACATTTTAATGAAAAAGAGCCACCTACTTCACACTTTCTTCTCAAACCAATACACAAACCGAAACACAGGTAGCCTTTTACATTTGTACACCTATGGATTTTTCTATGTCATTCCAACCAACCAATGTGTATCACCTTTGGGGAAATTGTAGCAAGGATGCCTGAGAATGTGCACAAATTGCTTTGAATATCAGAAATGCTCCATAGCATAGAAGTGCAACAAAAACATAGTTGCTGTAATAAATGTGCAGGAACATCCAGCTATGATTTAGCACCTTCTTCACAGCCTGCTGGAATGTGCTTTGCCTATGTGTTCTAGAGTCCTAGGCCTGGTATGCTCTGCTTTAAGGGCTTTCCCGTAGTTGGCTGCCACGGTTCTGTAGCCACCAATTGTCTCTCTCTAGTTACAAAGGGACACCTGATCTTGGGACTGAATCGACACTGAGAAATCTGGCAGAAGGCCTCAAGATCCAGCTGGAAAGGGACTACTGCTCAGCAGCAGAACAGCTGCCTTGGCATGCAGAAGGCCCCAGGCAGGGTCAATCCAGCTAAAAGAACCTGGTGACGGGGTCTGCATGAGACCAGTCATAGCAGACAATATAGCACTGAGCTGGGAGGAAGGAGCTTTCCATGTTCCTGAGCTCTGTTTCCAGAGAACAGAGCTTATAGATTATTGCTATTGTAAATTGGTCATAGAATGCAAATTGCCCCCCTTGTGTTAAACTGACATGCAATTTATACTTGTGTCTGTAAGCAGCAGAGTGAAGGATGGTGGGCTTGGAAATGCGTTCGAGATGAGTAAAGAGCATTTGTCTCCCCAGCCAGTCCCTTTAGCCATGATTCATCATAAGACCCGTTGTATATTTAAATATTAAAGCTGATCTATGCAAGGCGTCTCTCTGGAGCCTATTAAAAATTCACTTCCCCCTTTACAAATACATAGTAACTCACTAAAACAGATGAAGTGAATGCTCCTCACGTACCAGAAAAGCAAGTTCTTGGTTCAAAAACAAATTGTGAGGACACTGCGTAGGAGGCAGAAGAGTTGTGAGCTCTTCTGCAGTTGAATGCCATGCTTTGCTGATGATTCTCATCTTTGCCTTTTATCACTGTTACGTTAAAGGTCAACGTCTCAAGGGACAAACTCTTTCCTTCGCAGCTCACTGGCAGTCATGGACTCAGGTTCAGCTGCCAACATCTCCCTCTATAGCTGTGCAAGACTCCTGACTGAGACCCTGAAGAGCTCATCTGACCTTGTGGGCAAAACCAACCTGGTTCTCTCTAGATGTTAGATAACAGCGCCATCCATTGCCCCATATCATGTTGGCTGGGGCTGATGGGTGTTGTAATCCAAAACAGCTGGAGGGCACCAAACTGGGGTCCAATAATCTGACTTTGTATAAGGAAGCAGGATAGATGGAAAACACAAATCTTGAGAAGGGATTTAGCACTTAAGCTGTTCAGATATATAACTAGCTTAACCTTGACTTGTTGCCTTAACAATCTGAGTATAATTCCAACTGTATAGTGAAACTCTCCTTTCATCTGCCTGGCTAGATGCTGGTCTCCTAAGGGCAGCCCCCTCATCCAGGTGTGTTCCAGGTGTGTGTACTGAACCCTCAGTAAATCACACTGTCAAAGTTGGAGTTAACTCTTTATTAGCAAAAACACAATCTTCACATAACTTGGCTGAGTGTCAGGCCTAATGAGCACAGCAGCTCATCCCCAGTAGGTCTGGCCCCATGAATCAGTTGCTGAAACTGGAAATCCCCATCTCCCCACAGCTGTCTAAAGTTCCCTCCTTTCCAGGGCTTCTTCCAAGCAATCAGAGACTACGCCTGCATGCAGCCTGCAGCTGCTCCACCTGTTTCAGCTCTCTTCTGGATCTGGGAAAAAAGCGGGGAGGGGAGCTTGTCACAGCAGAAGGGGGAGACACCTGTGACTCTTCAACTGCTAGACTCATCTCTCTCTTTTTTTTTCTTTCAAATTTTTTTTATTGATTTTCCAATTTTTTTTTAGACAAACAAACAAACATACATCTTAACTGTACTTAATCCAATCTTAGTAACATTGTTGAATGACTTCCTCGAATCCCCCTGGCTGAGTTTCACTGTTTATCATTGTAACAGTTTTCCAAAACCAATTTTCTCATAAAATTAACTCAATCACTTAACATCTTTCTTTTCATTTTTAACTTTAAACATATTATTCTCTAACATTACGTATTTAAATCCTCATCTCTGTCTCTTGGCCTCTCTCCTCCCTGCTTCAGCTTCTACCAGGGCCGTCTTTAGCAGATGTGGCACCGGGGTGCAAATATCCGCTCAGCGCCCCCAAATTATCACGGATAGTGGGGGCCCCCCGAAGCTGCGCACTGCCAGCCATGGGGGGGGGGGCTGTGTGCGCAACTCTCCCCCATGCTGCTGTGGGAGAGCAGTCCCCACAGAGGCTTGGAAGTGAAGCTGTGCGCCCACCAGCCATATAGTTGGCGGGGCGCAGCTTCGATCTTAGGCCTCTGCAGGGATTGCTCTCCTCCCACAGAGGCTTGGGAAGGAAGCTGCCTGCCCACCAGCATATGTTTGACAGGGAGCCGCTGGCGGGTGTGCAGGGAAAGGGGAGGCCACCGGCAAAGCCACACAGCTCCCCCACTTGCTGGGGCGTCCCTGAGAGGCTGACGCCCTGGCGCAACAAACCACTAAGCCGTATGGGAAAGACGGCTCTGGCTTCTACCTCTGATTCTGGACTCCTCTCTGTCACCGACTCTCCCAGCTCATTAAGCCCTGTTACTTCTTCCCAGTCTTCTCCTTCTCCCTCTGACCACTCATCGTTGTCCCACCTCCAATCCCTGGGCTCCAAGGCTTCTTCCCTTGGTGGTTCCCCAGCCAGTTCCTCCCACCATTCTTCTGCATGCAACCAGTCCATGACATCTAGGTATTGTTGGACTACAACTCCCACCAGCCTCAGCCTGCATGCTTAATGGTCAGGGATGGGGAAGGCTGCTCTAGGTAAACCCCAGCCAAACTTGCTTCTCCTTGTGGGGGGGGGGAGGAGAGGAGTCCTTGTGACTTGCATCAACCTGGCTTGCAATCTGCCTCCCACTGAAGGTAGAGGCAAATCTCCTGTGGATTTCAAGAGGAGGGGACTGGATGGATTGCCCTCTGCCTAGCCCTGGCTCATACCAAAAGAGAAACAGAGGTGGGCTTTTGCAGACCTACCAACATTTCTTTCCCCTGCTGGAGAATCTCCAGAAAGAAAACTTTAGCTCCTAGCCTCTCTCCTCCTCACCAACCCAGTCTAGGGAAACAGCCACGAAGGGAAAGTGATTCTGCATCAAATCTGTTTACATTTTCAGCAGAAATGGCAGAAAAAGATTTGACACCCCTTGAGATATTTGGTGATTTCTGCATAAAGAAAATCGGTTTTGGGGGGGGGGATAACTCATTTTAGGTAGTTGATGAAGCTGGCAAATGCAATTTGCGAGTAATAATTTATCTTTGTGTAAATTAATTTATGTATGTGTGTGTGTGCGTGTGTGTTTAAACTCATTAAGTATGTCAGTGTGGCTCAGTAAATCTGATAAAGTTGCAAACGCATTAGAAGCAGCTGTCTCTGTCCCGAGAGAAGGATGTTTCTATTGCATCTATTAATTCTGTAGGCATATAAAATTAGGCCTCCCTTTCCCCCGACCTCCATTCCCAGCAAAAGCAGCAGCTCTCATCTCCCCAACCTTGCGGGGCTTATTCTGACTGCAGGCTGCTCAAGGCCCTCTGCCAGGTGGCTCTGTGCAAAACCCTGTTGTGGACCAACCTTCTAGCTGAGTCCCTGGGGACAGGGGATTTCATGGTCCCTCTCCCAGCCCGGAAACGTAGGCAAGCCCTGGAAAAGGGCTCCAGGGAGCCAGCACCCCACCCTGCCAGTGGCTGGTTCTCACAGCAGGGTCTGTTCTGCACCCTCCTCGCTCTCTGTTTTCTGAGGGGCATTTTGGACAAAAGCAGTATTTGTGTCAGGGGAAGGTGCTGTCAGCCAAGGACACAGAGACCCCAGAAGCGGTTTTGCCCAAACCCTGTGAGTCAGCCAGCTTTTCAAAACAAGTCGCCAAATACACAAAGACGTTTCACTCCCTTGAGCAGTTTTGGAAACTAGTTCTTTCTGAGGAGGCAGCAGCAGCAGCAGAATCTCCCCCTCCTGGCCACGATGGCTCCCTTAGGAAGAAGCACCCGCTGCCACTCGCACGCAGAATCAGGAGAGGCCTAATTAGCCCAAGGCCAGCAGGACCGGCTGCATGCATTCGTCAGCAAACGCCCTGAAGCTCCAGTCATCTGTGAGGATTCAAGAGGAAGCAGAGGCTACATCCTACAGGGAGCCCAGGTCACACAAAGCTTGTCTGCCTCCCATGAACTGTCTTCAGAGCAGGGGCCAAGGGGGGGATGTGGGGGTCTCAGAAGAAGGTGCCTTACAGGTGCTTTCCCCTCTAAGCAGTTCCCGAGGGTCAGCCTGCCTGGGTACCATCTCTAGTTAAAAACTCTCTCCCGCCCAGAGGAAAAAAATGAGATGGGTAGTTCTGAATTTTGCCTTTTCCAGTGGGAGTGGGCAGGACAGGGCAGAACAGAGTGCTCCCTCCTTCCCTCCCTCCAAGAAGCCAACTGAGGAGCCAGTCTGACTGGAGGCTATGGTAGCAAACAGCCCGGCTGGGAATTATTCAGGGGAGCGACAAAGGAGACAGCTCTGGTGTCAGAAGCTCTGATGTGAAACATATTTTGAAACAGGATGTCCCCTGCCCAGGGCTCTCTCCACTCTCACGTTTGGGTCTATTGCTCTAAACCAGCAACGTAAGCCCATCTCTCCTTTGCCTTCACTCTTGGGACTTGGATTAGGATAAATGACAGCACTGTTTTTCGCCCCTGCAATCTGGTTGCAGCAGGAGAATCAAGGCCTGCCGGAGAGAACTAGAAAAAAGTTGACCCAGATGCCACCCAGCAGCCTCTCGCCTTTGTCCCACTTATTTGTGACTGCAAAGGTCAGGTAGGTGAAATCTCTGTGCCGGTTCTCTGCGCCTGACTCTGAAAATCAATTTGTGGCTATAATTAGGAGTCTGAGAGCTCCTCTTTCTTAGGCCCATAAACCCCAGCAGAAACCCCAGGAAGAAATTAATCCCAATGGGAACAGACCAGCCTCTTGCTTTCCAGCCTCCTTAGAGGCTCAGATCCTGGAAGGTGCAGAAGGAAGTCTCACATGGACTCCTCAGCCAACTCTCTCAGCTTTAGGCAGAAATATCGGGAGTGAGGTTTGTTAACTGCCCATCTACATTTTGCAATTGTCTGCTGAAACATAAATGAGTATTGATCTGAAATGGAAAAAGAAGAATTGTTTTGGCGAGGTGAGGCGTCTTGGCAGCCGGTTCCTTTGCTGCTGGCCGCAAAAGTCCTCGTTTATTTTGCCTTCCAAATTCGGATTTAATATTCCTTATGGCTGGCTCATAATTTGATTTGTATACCACCTTGTCATCCCCTTCGAAAGATTAATTCCCAAGTCCTGGCCTGGGGCCTTCTTCCAAATACGATCCAGAATTCTGACAGCCTCCAGAAGCAGATTCTGCCCCGCATGGTCACTCAAGCCTTGAGACAGGCTGTTTACAAAGAGAACGCATGTGTAAAATCTCTAGCGAATTTTGCCAAAGAAGCAGCAACATGAAAAGTGGTGGCAGAGCCAGAGTGAGGCCATTGGTCAGCTGAGGCATCAGGGGGACCCCCCCCCCAACTGGATGATGTGTGGATAGATGCACAGGACTTCCATTTGAACACTTCTGGGGGGTGGGCAACCCCAGCATGGCCCGGTCCAGCGCTCCTCTCCACAGGTGGCAGGGGGATTCACCTGCCAAGGGCTGCATTGGCTGGCCGGGCTCCCCCCTGCGTGGGCAGGCAAGTGGTACAGCGTGGCCCCTCTTGGCTCCGGTGGAGTGCAGCTGGGTCGTTTTAGACTCTGAACTTTTGATGGTGTTTGCGGGCTTCTCTTGCTCATTCAAGGTCTCCTCACTCACTTCAGAACACAGCAGCCACCAGCCTGCCTGCATCTGCTCATTCTGGTGAGTGGGGGCCCAGGCATCTGCCCCAAAGTCCTTCCCTGGTGCTAACATGGTCCCCTTTTTTTGTCACCCAGTGCCACCTCAGGGCCTGTGTGTGCAGTTATTTCCAGAGGGGCAACAGCTGGGCTAGTCTGTTGTAAGGAAAACCACCAAGTATATTGTGGGACCAAAGGTAGGATGGTGGCATGAGCATTTCCTGGACCAGATGCATGAAGTGGAATCTGTAACTGACAGGTTGTGGGGAGGGGGGTGTCTACTGTCCTACCAATGCTCAGCCTCTGCTGCCTGACACACACACAAAGACAGACAGACACACACACACACCGCTGCTGCCTCTCCTTCCAGGCTTCCTCTAATCCTGCATTCAGAAAGTTGTCGGGATGACGTTGCAGAGGCTTTGGGGATGAGGAGCACTGAGGCTGGAGATGTGCCGCCGGGTAAAAATAGAAAAGTGAGTGATGTTTGGAACAAATGAGCCTCGGTGTAAATGGCATGTTTTGACAGCGGATCTTCATTAAGCTGCGGATTATCCATTATGCAAATGCGACCTCGACATGGGCCTTGCTGCTGCTGGGCCGCCACTTTGGCTCTGCCAGCCAGCAGGGATCAGGCGCTGATTTTCCCAGGGTTCTCCTCACTGTCTTCTCTGATTAGGGCATATCATCCCAGGATCCAAAGGACTGCCACCGCTCCCCCCAGGGATGCCTCTTCTCCTGACGGAGGGCTGCTGGAGGAAGACTGTCCTGCTTTCCCTCGCCAGGAGGGTGGAGTGGAGCTGAGAAGCCTTCCCTGCCCTGCCCCAGGCTTCATGTCCAAATGGAAAATTGGCCCACGGACTTCTTCTTGGGGGTCTTCCACAGTTGGGTGCGAGTCCAAATGGCCCTTGTTAGAATGGCCAGGATGAGGAGATTTTAAACTGGTGCCTGAGTTTTGATTATTTTCCTCTTGTATCCCTGTCCCTTTCGCCTTGTGTGCTTTTTTTCAGATTGTATGGCTGTGGGTAGGGACTGCCCTGTTTCGATGGCATGCAAGCCACTCTGGGAGCCTTTTTGGCTCAAGAGCGGGGTATAAATGTTCAACATAAATAATGAAATATAAATAATCTTTCTGGCTTCCAGTGCAGCCTCTGGCTCAGCTCAAGATCCAAAGCTGCTTGGTCCTGAGCCAGTGTTGACCCCTCCTCCTTTGCTCAAGTCCAGCAGCTCTTCAGGGGCTCAGGCAGAGAGACCCTTGGGTGCTGCTAAGATTCCCTTATAAGCAGTCAGGAGGGGAGTGCAACTGGGAGCTGGTGGTGTCAAGTCCCACAGAGCCAAGCCCTGTTCCTGAGCAGCCATGGGGGCTGCTACTACTTGGAAGGGCTTGTCACTCAGGGCTCAAAGAACAGCCAGAGAAGCCCCCAAATGTCAGCTAGGCCTCTTCCCAGCACTGGTTTGCACTGGTGTTATTGGTGAAGAGAACAACCATCTCTTGCCGGTCCTGTTGGACTTTCAACACACACCTCTTTTATCATGTTCACCCGGCACATCCCCCCTGTCATATTCTACAATAAATAAAAATGCTTTTATTATTTACATAGCGCTATTGTTTCCTTTGGAAACAAAAGCAGGAGGGAGATGGATGCTGCTTCACATCCATCAATGTTGCATTTCCTTGAGCCACAGCTTTCTCTCTCCTCCCACCCCCCACTGTCCCCACCGCCCAAGGAGCTGGACTTCTTTCCCAGGGAGGTCTCAGGCCAGCACCTCCTTTGGGAAAGAAAGCACTTTCACTGGAGTGGGGGACAGTATTGGGGCAATTTCCCTTTCCCTCATTGTGCACGGCCCAGGATACAGCTGGAGTGCCAAGAAAGGGTGAGAGAGAACCTGGGGGCGGCCTTGGAACAGCCCCTCTGCCCACAGCCAAGCAAGGCTCTCTGGAAGCAGCAAGCAGTTGCCTCAGACCCCAGCACAGCAGGTAAGTTGCCCAGGCAAGAGAACCCTGATTCCCCCCTGGCTGTCATCAAGCCACGGAGCTAACAAAAGCTGGCAGCCACTGGCTCAGAAGCCACAAGGATGTGCAGAGGAGGGTGGATGGAAGGAGCCTAATTGGGCAAGGCGGGGGAAAGAAAGAGAGGGAACTAGCACCCAAACTGAACTTTCCCTGGGGCAAAAGAAGAAGAAGAAACCAACAACAACCCTTAGACACGGAGCTTTTAAGCATGGACCTGTGCCTGGAAAGAGCGGGGCAAAGGTTAGGTGTGGACAAGCCCTTGGTCCAATATTCAGGTGTAATTAAAAGGGCCTCACCGCTCATAACAGATACCAAGATCACTTGTGTGGGTGCATGGATTTGTTGCTCTGTCCTGTCCTGCTACTCCTTGGAAAACATCCGATCCGTGTTTCATTTTAAAATATAGCATACAAATTTTACCTGGGCAGCATCCATGTAACACTATTCCCCTGGAAAGAGCAGAAGGCATCCGCTGCCCCAAATGCCTTTTGCTCTTGAGAATATTCCTAGCTAAGCAGAGAGACTTTGATGTGCTCACTCTGTTGTCTAAGTGGGAAGAGGCTTTATAATCCCTCTTTTAATTATTCTGGAGGCATGAGACAAATTAAATATTTACTTTTGAAAAAGGCACATCTATGGGTCTGCCCTTCCACCCCGTGGCACCCTTTCATTCTTCTCCACCATCTCGCTGCAGTCCCTTGTTGCTGCCCCCCCAACTCCCAGCAAACCCAACATCTGGAGGGCCACAGATGTTCCCATTGCTGCTTTCCAGCTATGCTTCCCACTGCCAGTTGCCAAAAACAGAGGTGCTGTTGTGTCAGAGAGAGACCAGCAGGGGGCGCTGCTTGGTCTCAGACAGTGGCTGAAGCCTTGTAGCGCAAAACCTTCCCCAAGCTCTGCCCTCCCTTCCCCTCTTGATTTCAACGCACAGAAACTGCAGGAAAACCAACAGCTGCTCCCAACAACCCCCACCCTGCCCATTTACCAATTCTATTACAGAGGCAAGATGCAGCGAGTAGCTGCACACTATAATGGAAACGTGTAGGCATTGTACTTCTGGCAGAAAGGAGTGAAATGGATCTGCATTGGATTTCCTAGGAATGGTCTTTTGCTGCTCCGCTGAAAGGAGTCAAGGCACTCCGGGGACGAGATGCAGCTGCTCCATCTTGGGGCTTGATCTGCAGAAGAGGTCCAGAGTCCTTGTGGAGCTGATTTGTAGTGCAAGCCCCCCAGCCAGCCAGCCCCCAGGCCCTGACTCCCTTCCCTCCGTGTCACGGGAGTCCTTTGCAATCACTCACCTCCAGCATTGCAGGACCACTCTCCCTCCCAGGAGGGACCAGCTGACCAGAGAGTCCACAAGCCTGTCCTCTTAGCAAAACAAATGCTTCCAGCCACCAGTTTACACCTGAGGTTACACCCTTTGCTTCTCACCTGTGACATGGTTACCAGATTTTTTCAAAGAATCCGGGGACACCTTTTTTTTAAAAAAAAAAGATATTAAAAAATATTTTTCAAAAATATTAAGAAGTAGTATCTTCTCTTCTGTGGTCTCCTCTGTTGTGCAGCCTTCCTCTGGGCCCCGGCCTGCTCTCTTGGAATGCTAGCCGCTGTGGAGTAGACTTGGGTCGGGCCTGGGCTTGGCCACGTGTCCTTGCCCTCCCGGTGCTCTCCTCTCTTTCTCAGTGGCGGCAGCGGCGTGGCAAGGTCGGGGCTCCCCTCTTTTTCTCCTTCCTCTTTCTCTCTCTTCCTTCTCCTTCTCCCTGCGTCAGCTCCGGGGTTTTCCTGGCCCTGGAGCGCTGCTGAGCAGTCGGCCGAGTGCTCTCACTCCTGGCATGATTTGGGTCATGGGGGGTGGGTAAGCGGTTCCCCCAATTGACGCACCAGGTTCCCCCTCAGCAGTGGCAGCGGCAGTCTCAGCAGCCCAGAGCCAGCCTGGTAGTGCAGTTGACTCTGGCTGGCTTCAGGAGCTGCTTGCTGCTGTGGCACCCACCATTTTGCCTCGCTGGAAGTCCCCATATGATGTGTCTTGTGCCGTTGAACCAATCACGCAACATTCATTCCCTACTAATAAACCTACAACACTTAAAATATAAATCTGGGGACATTACCGTATTTTTCGCCCCATAGGACGCACCGGCCAATAGGACGCATCAAGTTTTTTTGGGGGGAAATAAAGGAAAAAAATTTTATTTCCCCCCCAGGCGCTTGTGGTGCCGGCAGCGGGGAGAAGCGCTCTTCTCCCCGCAGCCCGCCTTCAGACCAGGTCCGGGGACAGCGGGGAGACGCGCTGCGCCTCCCCGCTGTCCCTGGAGCTTGCGGGGCAGGCAGCGGGGAGAAGCGCTCTTCTCCCCGCCGCCCGCCTTCAGATCAGGTCCGGGGACAGCGGGGAGACATGCTGCGCCTCCCCACTGTCCCCGGAGCTTGCGGGGCTGGCGGCGGGGTCTCCCCGCCGTCAGCCTCCAAACCACTTCGGGAGACAGCGGGATGGCGGCGTTCCGCCTCCCTCTGTCCCCCGACCTTGTGGGGCTGGCGCTGGGGCTCTCCCCTCTCACTCTGCAGGCTTCAGCGAAAGCCTGCATTCGCCCTATAGGACGCACACACATTTCCCCTTCATTTTTGGAGGGGAAAAAGTGCGTCCTATAGAGCGAAAAATACGGTAAATGAAATCCGGGGACATTCCAGGGACGGATTTTGTCCAGGGACAGATTTGTAAATCTGGGGGTGGTCCCCAGGAAACGGGGATAACCATAACCTGTGACGCTCACATGCTTTCTTTCTCCCATATCAACCTTAGTGTTAAAAAAAATGCAGCTGGAGAACCACAGAAGGGGGCCGCAAGCTCCATTTGCCCCAGAGGGCTGTGGGTGGGCTTCTTTTCCATTCCCCTCCCTGCCATCAGATGGTGGGTGGAGGAGGGGAAGAGAAATCTGCAAGGGCCAGAGATGCACCCTTTCCTGGATTTATTCTGTGTGAAATGTGGCTCTTACCTTTAAAACTCTTAGGCAAGAGTCGCCTGCAAAGCGTCCCCATGGCTTGCCCGCGATGCTTCCAGCTACACACATTTCTAAACACTCTGTCAGACTGATTTGCAGGCCACTTAAGCCAGTGGCAGGCTCCTAGTTTAGTGAGATAATGTTTTCAGAACGGCTTTGGAGCTGCGCAAGATCTCTCTTCTTCACTCCACCCTCTGGTTTGTAGCATGAGACTCGTGTTAAGGGAGGTGTTCACTCTTCGCCACATTTCAATTCTGTTCTCCTTCCAGGTTACGTTACCTACAAGAGAACAAGACAGGTCGATAGGGGTGAGAAAAACAGGGTCGCTGTGGGCTGACACTGTGTTTTGGCCTCTTGATGTGTTGGCATCTGATGCCAGGGACGTGTCTGCTGGAATAAACTTGTTAGTCTCTAAAGGACCACCAGACTCTTGGGCTCTGAGCACTTCACAGCCATTATACTCGCAACCCTCCCCAGAAAATGTGGGTGGTGCTGAGTCAGCTGGGAAGCTTGTGGTTAAGTACTAATTCTGTATGAACCCTGGCATGGGGAGAAGGCACTGCCCTCACCTCAGCAAGCTCCATGGCTGACAAGGGCTTTGAAGATGACTCTTTGTCCCAGACGCAGCATGCAGTCCCTCCTCGCTTTGCTGACTCTCTAAGCTAAACTTGGATTACTGAAAGACTTCAAAATTCACATTCTGTAACAATGCCAAGATGGAGCTATTTAAATTTGTGCTTCACCTGGCAGGGACCAAACCGGAGGCTGTGAGGAAACTGACAAAACTCGCTTCAGGAAGGTCTTGTGGTTCCTTCCAAGGAAGGCAACAGACACACCTTGCAGAAGGACCATGTCTTACCCTGCTTGCTTTGTTTGCCAACGAACCAGATGAAGATTTTTACATTAGCTGAACTTCTAAAAGTCACTTGTAACAACATGAATAAAATTTTAAAATGGGATTGTTAAGAATATAAGACACTATAGATGTGCATGATTAAGTATAAAATAATGGAACCAGAAGGGGGAGTGGAGGGAAGTCAATTAAGATGTATAAATTAATTTTTTGATGATTTTTTGTTGTTGTTATTATAAAATTAATAAATTGTATTTTTTTTTTTTTAAGTTTCTACCTGGAACTTCAGTCCTGCAGCAGGAATCCCTGAAGTTCTGCTCCAGTCCTTGGTTCCCCTTTTCCAGCTTTGCAATAGCCTGTTTCTCCCCAGCCTCGGCCTGTTCTTTCTGCAAACCTGTCCAGCCTGGGCCTACCAACTGTATCTTCCCCCCCTTCCCTCTGGAAAAAGAAAGGCCAGCCTCTCCAAAGCCAGGGCTGCTGGGATGTATAGGCCCTATAAACAGTTAACTTATTAAACCTCACAATAATTTCATAATTATCTATGTATTTCTAATAGTATAACCAAATCAGTAATTTTTGATATAACTGTAAAAACTACTCTGAAAATTTATTATTTCAAAAATGAAACCTTATACTGTAGCAGCAAGTCTTACTGACTAGTGATTTAAATTGTGATTTAAATCAAATCCACCCTGATTTCCTCCAACTGCTAGGGAAGGGTCCGCTGGGCTTCTATTTACTTGACCTGAGTCACAGCTGGATTTTAATTTCCCAACAATTTTGTGTGTGTGTTGAGGTCAGCCATTCTATGGCTCCTTCTTCCAGTACTTGTAGATGCAACCTGGAACCTGCAAAGCATCTGATGGAAGCTCTACTTCATGTAATGTTCTGGAACAGTTATATTGCATCTGATTTCTAGTTTCTGCACATCACATTAAGGTTGTTTGGAATATAATTACTTTGGTGCGTTTGGGGCAGGTAAAGGTAAAAAGGCAAAGGTCCCCTGGACGGTTAAGTCCAGTCAAAGGCGACTATGAGGTTGTGACGCTCATCTTGCTTTCAAGCAGATTGGAGTCAGCGTTTGTCCACAGACAGCTTTCCGGGTCATGTGGCCAGCATGACTCAACTGCTTCTGGCACAACGGGAACCGTGATGGAAACCAGAGTGCACTGTTTACCTTCCCACCGCAGTGGTACCTATTTATCTACTTGCTTTGGTGTGCTTTCGAACTGCTAGGTTGGCAGGAGCTGGGACAGAGCAACGGGAGCTCACCCCGTTGTGGGGATTCGAATTGCCGACCTTCCAATCGGCAAGCCCAAGAGGCTCGGTGGTTTAGACCACAGCACCACCCGCAGGAACCATCTCCACCCCAGGGCAGCTATGAGAGATGCAATATTTACTGCTCCTGCTATCACAGCTTCAGGGCTAATTTTATTCAGAGACTTGGATAAGTCTCTTGCTCACCCACCCAACCTCACCTGGTTCTTCAGGTTCCAGGCAAAGGAATCCTGGCCATCAGATATCAAGCACATTGTTTACAATTCATCTCCCTCCTGAAAGGAACAGCTGCTTGTGTTACAAATGGAACAGGAGAAAGTCAGAGCCACATCTTCAAGTGTGTTTCTGTAAGTCTCTTTACAGTGGGAGAAGAGGCCTCCTCCAAGGTGCCAATTCACACCTTCCAGTCTGCAAAAGAGGCCCTCCTGCACTGTCATTTCACACTCCACAGGTCCACTGGAATTGATTTGATCAGGAACAGCCCTTCAGAGGCCTCCACGGATAGCCTAGGATGATTGAAACACTCACAGCAACAGATATATTGGATACCCTTTCTATCAACTGATGGACATTTGAGGTACAAATGTAATCTGCAGGTACACAGAACAGGAGTAACAAGCCCTGTCGGATGGAGCCCCCTCTGCTCTTGCCTTTGCTGTGCTGGACCCTGCTCTGATTTCATGGAGAGAAGCAGAGGGAGACCTTAGGATACCGTATTTTTCGCTCTATAACACGCACCCGACCATAACACGCATGTAGTTTTTAGAGGAGGAAAATCCGTAGGCATGCCACCCGTAGGCATTCCCTCCATAACACACACAGACATTTCCCCTTACTTTCTAGAAGGAAAAAAGTGAGTGTTATGGTGCAAAAAATACGGTAAGTGCTCTTCTTCACAGAGTATCCCAGCTGCCCAGTTCCAAAGCTGCAGGCCTGAGGGAGGCCAGCTGTGTCAAAGGAGGCACGGATCCAGAGCAGCTGCAGCAATGCACCCACCCCTCTCTTAAATAACCTCCTTGCTCCCTAACAAGGAACAGCATCACTATTATTATACAACAGCAGCAGAAGCATTTTATTCATTATTTCATTCATTTATTATTTCAAGTGTCTAACTTGCCCACCCCTAGAGTGCCTCAGATTAAAATAAAAAGTATGTAAAAACAATTCAAAACAACACTATATCATGTTATAAATAGCAGTTAATACCAGTAGGGTACAAACTTTATAAAACTATCAGCCCAAAGCCTGAGTAAATAAAGAAGTCTTTGTATGTTTGCTTACGAATTCAGGCAAAGGAGGAGAGCTGCCCAATATCTCTTGGGAGATTTGAGGTGTGACATGGATTCCTCAGGTTTATGGCTTTACATGTGGCTTTTGGTGCCACCAGTGGCACAGATTGAGGCGCAGAGCCTTAAACGGCTCAGGACCTCAAATACCCCTCAACTGCCCTGATTCTTCAGGGAAGATCGCAGAATTGGTAAAGCCACCACGGCTTCTGACTTGAAATTGGGGCATGCCCGATTTCAAGGCTTTGCTCCCCCCTCACAGCACTGCCCCACAGCGAGTGGGAGAGCAGGGGAAGATCTCAGAAGCCACACGGGGTCTGAGGCTCCTCTGCTGTCCACATGGCAGACTGGACTCTCCAGGGCAGGTGCTTCGGATCCAATTCGCATGGATCCTGGCTCTCTGCCCCTCACAACATAGCATCCGGCTCTGAGCTTGGCGGTGATGTTCTTAACTAGGGCACCACTGGGAGCAGGAGGCAGAGAGATGGGGGAGTGGGCTTAAAAGGGCCACTGTGCAGATTGGAGACAGCTGCGGTAGTGGGTGAGTCTTGAGCGGCTAGCAGGATAGGGGAGACATGCAAGGCAATGAAGATAATGAAGTAGCACCTCTGAGCATGTAACAAGTGTGTGTGCGCACATGTATTCCTGCCCCCACGCTTTTCCACTAGCCAGAAGCACCTTGCATTCCTCAGATGAAAATGTCCAACTCCTAGGGGCCGAGGTCCCTTTGCCCCCCACCCCATAAAATATTTGAGGAGGCTGGGCCACCCCAAAGTTGATGGGCATTTTCATTTAAACAGTGAGCGAGCACTGTACCATGTGATCAATTATGCAGGGTGGGGCCTACCTGTCCCCCCCCAATATTTTATTCAAGTTGGCACCTCTGGGTGGACGGTATTCCATATGAACGAAGCAGATCCTGCAATTATCATCTGAGGCCCTTCATGTGCCTCCTCCACAAGAGGTCCAGGGGGAGGCAACATGAGAACAGGCCTTTTTTTGCAGTGGCTCCCCGTTTGTGGAATGCTCTCCCCAAAGAGGTCTGTCTGGCACCTTCATTACACATCTTTAGGGTTACATTACACATCTTTAGGCGACAGGTGAAAACTTTCCTTTTCAAGAGTTTAAGATAGAAAAAGGGACACGTCAGGGGTGCCCAATTTCTCCATTACTTTTCATATCAGTCCTGGAAGTCTTGCTGAATATGATCAGAAGGGACCAGCTGGTTAAAGGGGTACAGGTCGGAGCTAAACAATACAAATTGAGAGCATTTGCAGATGACTTGGTACTTACGCTACAAGAGCCAGAATCTAGTACTAAAAGGGTTTTAGAACTAATTCAAGATTTTGGCCAGGTTGCAGGATTTAAATTGAACAAATCTAAAACTAAGGTATTGGAGAAAAATTTAACACCTATGGAAAGGGAGAGGTTTCAGAATGAGACAGGTTTAACTGTGGTTAAGAAAGTGAAATATTTGGGGATCAATATGACAACTAAAAATGTGAATTTGTTTAAAGATAATTATGAAAAATGCTGGACAAAGGTAAAAAAAGATTTAGAAATCTGGTCAAAATTGAAGCTTTCCTTGTTGGGTCAAATTGCAGCTATAAAGATGAATGTATTGCCTAGAATGTTATTTTTGTTCCAAACATTGCAAATTGTTGATAAGATGGACTGTTTCAAGAAGTGGCAGAAAGATATTTCTAAATTTGTCTGGCAGGGCAAGAAGCCCAGGATAAAATTTAAGACATTAACTGATGTAAAAGAAAGGGGGGATTTGCCCTGCCAGATTTTAAACTTTATTATGAATCAGCGGCTTTTTGCTGGTTGAAAGACTGGCTACTTCTTGAGAACACAGATATCTTGGATTTAGAAGGGTTCAATAATACTTTTGGGTGGCATGCATATTTGTGGTACGACAAGGTCAAAGCTCATAAAGCTTTTAAAAACCATATTGTCAGGAAAGCACTGTATAATGTCTGGATTAGGTATAAAGACCTGCTGGAGAACAAAACTCCCAGGTGGTTGTCCCCAATGGAGGTCAAAGGCCGTGAAAAAACTTAATACGGAGTCTAAATGGCCAAAATATTGGGAAATTTTGGAACAAGAAGGGGATGTAATGAAATTGCAGAGTTATGAGAAATTGAAAGATAAAGTGAGAGATTGGCTCCATTACTACCAAATAATGGAGGTTTTTAAGTCAGACAGGAAAATTGGCTTCCAGGTGGAAAAATCAAAACTGGAGACAGAATTACTAGAATCCAAAACTAAGAACTTGTCAAAAATGTATAACTTGCTGTTGGAATGGAATACACAGGATGAAATAGTTAAATCAGCTATGATCAAGTGGGCACAAGATATTGGTCATAACATTATGTTTGAGGACTGGGAACGGTTGTGGACCACCGGTATGAAATTTACGGCATGTAATGCCTTGAAAGAAAATATTATGAAAATGATTTATAGGTGGTACATGACTCCAGTCAAGCTCGCAAAAATTTACCACTTGCCTGATAATAAGTGTTGGAAATGTAAAGAGACTGAAGGTACATTCTTTCACCTTTGGTGGACATGCCCAAGGATTAAGGCTTTCTGGGAAATGATTTATAATGAAATGAAAAAGGTATTTAAGTATACCTTCCTGAAGAAACCAGAGGCCTTTCTCCTGGGTATGGTCGGCCAATTGGTGCCAAAGAAGGACAGAACATTTTTTATGTATGCTACAACAGCAGCAAGAATACTCATCGCAAAGTACTGGAAGACACAAGATCTACCCACCGTGGAAGAATGGCAGATGAAAGTGATAGACTATATGGGACTGGCAGAAATGACCGGCAGAATTCGAGACCAGGGAAAAGAGACGGCGGAAGAAGATTGGAAGAAATTTAAGGACTATCTTAAGAAACATTGCAAAATTATTGAAGGCTAGAACGATGTTGATTCAGAAATTAAGGGGTTAAAAGCTGTAATGATTATGTGATTAAGAAAAGAAAGGCTAAAAATTATATAGAAATTAGGGAAAGGATTTGCTGAATTGACTTAATTAGAGAATGGAATACAGAAAGGGGAGGTATGAGGAGGTCGGGAAAGTAAGTTTTATGAATATAAGGGATGGAAATTATACTTGTTTTGTATGTGTTCTGTTTGGACTGTATGTATTTTTATTGTTTTCGTTTTTTATTGTTTTGTTTTTTCTGTTTTATATAAATTCTTAAACCTTAATAAATATGTTATAAAAAAAAAGAAAACTTTCCTTTTCTCCCGGGCCTCTGGCTAATCAAACAATCTATGGCCTTTTAAACTGTGTGTGTGTGTGTGCACTGGGGGGGTACTGTTTAGTTTGT
Source organism: Podarcis filfolensis (assembly GCF_964270895.1). Lineage (NCBI taxonomy): Eukaryota > Metazoa > Chordata > Lepidosauria > Squamata > Lacertidae > Podarcis > Podarcis filfolensis. The sequence goes on from NC_139616.1 coordinate 6,433,723, forward strand.
TATTATGTTATGTAATTTTGTGTTTTTGCATTGTAAACCACCCTGTGATCCTTGGATATAAATTTAATATATAATGAATACATAACAATATTAAAATTATAGAATTGCAAATAGAGACATGAAATAATCTGTACCACCTGCTTTTTCTAGGCATGTAGATCAACGGTCCTTGGTAGGCCTTCTGCTTGAGATGCCTGTTTGACGATGCCAGTCCCACTGCAAAAATCACCACGCAGCTTCTGTGGAAGAGGCCGCATCCCGACTGCACAATATGCCCCTTGTGGTTCATAAGAGCAGATGGAAGAGGAAGCAATTTAGAAAAAGAGCATATCCGATCATAGGTGCCTCCCTCCCTGGCTGAAGCTAAAGTGATTATTTGAAGCATGACATGTTCCAGTCTGCTTGCTCACGAGGGCTGCGCAAGAGGCAGGCTGAATGTGGGAGCTTGCCATTTGAAAAGGTGGTGGAGGCTGCCTTTCTTCCTGGCCTCTCAAGCAAGCAAGCCAACAAACAAGTAAACAAACACTAATCCCTTCTGCTCCAGAACTCCATCAGGAGCCCCAACTAACAAGCCTGTAAGGAAAAAAACTATTAAAAAAGCCTTCAAGGTAACACCACCTTCGTATGAAAAAGGACATAGACCATGGCCCTGCCCATTTGTTGCCACAGGTGGTTCAGCTCAAACTCTCCCCTTGCTTGTGCCTTTGAATATTCCTCAGGAAGAACTTTGCACTGATTTTCAGATCTTGGGTCTCCCCTCAGAACTAAGTGATCCTGACACTACTCCTGGAATGTAATTGCTGCCTCTGGGCAAAATGTTCCCTGTCACCTGGTGTGCCAAACCTTAACTTAGCATCTCCTCAACTCTGCAGGATTAATAAATGTCAGCAAAAACTTTGCCTGGTTTTCTTAAGTGATGTTTTGAATGTTAGAGAAGGGCATTCTAAAGCTTTTCCTGACCCAGACAGAAACAAGACTGTTATTCTGCCAGGAGTGACTGTAGGAAGTCAGACTCTGCCTCAGTGGCGCCTTTGTATGCCCAGGGAAGCAAAACAAAATGCACCCCCTTGCAAAAACACAGACCTGTGGGCTCAACTAAAAGGAAGGCGACTTAGCATCTCTCCTTCCCTGTCCTCCCAAGAAGGCAGGGAAGAGAAGGCTGTTGAAGGGGGAGATAAACTGCTCATGTTTTCCTTCTCCAAGCCTCACCCAAATTTCTCTTTCTCTCTCCATTTTTAAGCAGCATTGCTGGAGCTGTTCGCTGGCAGTGGGTCATCCTGAACTGAACTGTTCCATGACTTTGAAATCCAGATTTGTGCCAAGTGCCAGGGAAGCACCACAATCCTTCTGGAGCCAAGAATCATCAGTGCAGAGTGCAGAAGGCTCAGAGCTGGGCAAAGCAGCACAACCCTCCTGCTCTCCATCTTGGTGACCAGGAGGATTGAGAACTGCCCTTTTTAGCAGAGTAAAAACGCTTATATGTTTTGCAGCTTATTATAGTTTAGGAATTAGGCATTTATACCTTTGTATCCCTTCTATTTGTGGTCTGTTGACCTCCCCTCCTCTTCACCCCCTTTACAGAGAATGAAACCACGTTTTTAGTAAGATAAACAAAAAAAGGGGTTACTTACATTTCAACGCAGCAGCAAATAAAGCAAAGTGGTGTGCAGAAAAATACTTAGAATTACAGTAAAATAAAAGTGAGTAGTTGTGGGTGAACATATCAGACGACACAGCGATTCTTCAAACAGCTGTTGTTTATTCACAGGCCAGAACAGAACTGAACTGAAGGGTTCAGTCAGCCTGCTTATATAGAGCTCCAGTACAATGTAACTGTAACAATTTTCTAAAACTATCCAATCACTGAACGTCACTTTCGATCCCTTATTTGCATAACTATCTACAGTATCCCCCTGCTGGCCCAGGGTGAGAACTTCAGTACATAACAGTCTTGGTTAACATGGCTGAAAGCAGGAACCTCAGCCATGCATGCCTGTTCAGCTTGGAGGCATGGTGGAAAGCCAGAGTCTCCTCACAGGCAAAAGGAAATATCTCCTTTGTTACACAGTCCAGAGGAGGTAAAGGAAGTGAGCATACACAGAAGGTCCTCTCTAGGAAGTTCAAGAACTCTCTGTGTACCAGTCCTGTGCTTGTCTAGCAAAACATGCATTCACAATTTTGGCTGCAAACCCCACAATGGTCTCATTTGCCCATCCAGCCCAGTAGTGCCAACACTGACTGTCAGTGGCTCTACAAGACTTCAGGCAGGAGTCGTTTCCCAGCCTTGCTTGGAGACCCCTTCTGCCTGTGAAGCTGGTGCCATGAAAGCCCTTCTACAAGGAATGGAGCCATACACACCCTGGAAGCATCTTGTTTGTAGGGGCTGAGGCCAAGCCAGGGCCGGCTGCTGCAGAAGGGCAGCCTGGAACAGCTTTTGGATGAGTCATGCCTCCTTTGGGTGGGGCGCACTCTTGAATGGGCAACAGGAAGGAGGGAAGATGCCTTCATTCAGGTGAGTCAGCTGCAAATCCCGCAGAAGTGTTGCTGTGATTCAGGCCCACTGTGGGACCTCATTACCATTGTATTTCCAAAATATGTCCTGATGAGACTTTTATACATAGGGTTTTGGGGAAATGACCTAATAAGACATTTAGAAATACGAAGAATGATTCAAACATGCCTTGTTTGAATGGAAGCCTGCATTAAGAGTCTTCACATCATTACAGTCCGGAGGGATCCCGGGTGGTGCAATGGAGCACAATGACGGAGGAAAGGCCGGCTGCGTGCGCATGTTGAGTCCCTTGCTCAGGAGGCTCTTGGGACTCGTCAATCTGGCCAGGGCAGCCAAGGTGCGTATCCTGCACAGCTAAGGGAATGATTCAGCAGTTGTTTCTGTGGTCCCACCCCATCTCAAGCACCAAGGGAACAAATCCAGCCAGCCTCATAATACCAACAGCTCCTTTAGCAAGGAAAAGGTACAAAGGTAAGAACAGAGTGGAGAGACCTCCATTACTAAGAAATCAATGAGATATTATATGCCAGGTTGTTGTTTAGCATTTCCCTATAATGCCCAAAGTGGTTCAAAAGCCTTGCTGAAGCGGAGTCAAGGCGACACTGTCTACCCCCCCATCTCCCCCCTGCTCTGTCTTGCATTGGCTGAAGCAAACATTTATCCCCTTTCATAAACTTTTTTTGGGGGTGGGGCGGGAAGTGCATGCATCTTTACATTTCCTCACGTTTCGGTCATTTGAGGAAAAAGTGTGGCTAACCCAAACTCAACACTCACCCTCCTTTTCTGCCTTTGGTGAGGGAGTTTTCAAAATCACTGCTCCTGAGATGCCACAGCAGTGGTTTCTTCTCAGGTGCATTGAGTGTTGGCCAAATAGGAGGCTATTTTGGGTGGTCCCAGGCTGTGCCCAGGCCTCCTGGGAAGGAGGAACAGAACAGCGGCTGACCTCAGGTTAGAAAGTGGGGGGCAGCTTCCCAGGACAAGAGGAAATCTGTTCCTGGAAAGTGAAATGATGTCTATGCTGGTGGTGTGTTGCTCAGCACCACGGCCAGATCCAGGCATGGCAGCTTGCATCCAACCACATTTATTATGTATAAGCAACTCTGCCATTTTTTTTCAATCTCAGAAATCAATAGTTGTTTTCTATCTTCTACAGCAAGCGCTGAACAAGAGAAATCCATTTCTAGCAAATGCCTGAAAGAGGAGCCATAAATCAGGCGCTTTGCTCTAAGCCCTGGGGAGGCCAAGAGGAGGCCTTAAAATGTCACTTGGTTGATTTTATTTGAAGACAGTATTTCTTTTGCTCTGGAGGACACTCTTTCATTCATTTCTCTGCAAAATTTTACACTGCCTCAAAAGTGACAGGTGCTTATTTTAATTTTTTTCATCTTCTTTCTAGCTGTGGCCTGAATGACTGATGCGCCATCATTTTTTTTGAATTCCACCCTCTTGGTTTCCATTTGGTCATGGTCAGCTGGTACCAGAATCCACATTTTTCTGGTTGCATTCTTTTTCAAAATTGTCCTGGAGAGCTGTGCAAGAGGAGCAAACTTTGGTTTCAGGAAGCAATAACAATCCCTTGTGTCTCAGCCAAAGGCCAGAATAATTCATTTCCTTTACCCATGAAAAGTTTAAGAGGCATTCCCAAATTATTTTATTATTAATAAATGTCTGCTGTGTTTTTTTCTTTAATGTCAACTTTACTTCCAGTAATTCCCACCGCCATGTTTCCATTTTGAGTAATAATTATCAATTCTTCCATCTGTGTCCATGTTAAAACTCTCCACTGTGATCACATATTAAAATAATATTTCATAATTCTCTTTGTATATATGCTTTACTTCACACCCAGTTCAGTATTTCTGTTTACTGTTGTATTTCCATTTTCTCTCTCTCAGCTCCATCAATGCCAAATCCAGATGATTCTCCATCTCTCCATTTATTATTTTATCCTCCCTTCTCCTCCAAGCCCTTGTATGAAAGGCATTTCCATTTCACCATTTGCCTTCTCCAGTTTTGCTGTTTCATCATCCTGTGCTGCCAGCTCTTCATCCATTTTGCCTGAAGTCTCTACATCATCTCCAGTTCTGTTTTTCATTTCATATATCTCTGATTCATTTTCTTTCCCCATTTCATCAAATGTTGATCTGATCATTTTTAATTGTTCAGCCATCTACTGCCAAACAATACCAACAGTCACTGGGAGATCCAAAGAATTGCCATACAGGATGTTTTTCATGCTGTTAATAACTCAGTCTCTCAACTATACCTTAAGATTTCCACCTTAAGAACACAGACACAACAAGATTCTTTTCCCAGAGGAAACAATGGCTGGTTTACTTTCAGTTTCCTATCAAAAAAAAAATTTTTTTTAAGAAGAAAAAGAAAGATTTTTCACACGAGGAATTCCCCCATTTGTTTATTGTCAACCATAAATTAAGCTTTTTGCTCTGCCTTGGACACTTGAACAGCCAGTTTTTCTTCTCTTCTTTTTAAAGACAGAAAGCAGCTCTTGAAATTTCCCCAATAGGAAAACTTGCACCAGCAGACAGAAAAATCTCTCATAAGATACAGATTATCTTGTCCCAAAAATGTTTAAGAAAGAGAGGATGCAGATCTTATACCCACGAAGGGTTCTTACATGCTTGGTTCCTCAACATGCTAGCTCATTTTAGCTCCTTGTCTAAGTCCCAGATGCCAGCAGCAGAAAATGGCTTTGATCAGAGCATTTGAAGTTACTCCCTCAATCACTCTTTATCTCAGAGTGATTTTATAATCAGACCTTCAGTCTGATGACAGTGGTACCTTGGGTTACAGACGCTTCAGGTTACAGACTCCGCTAACCCAGAGATAGTACCTCGGGTTAAGAACTTTGCTTCAGGATGAGAACAGAAATTGCGTGGTGGCAGTGGGAGGCCCCATTAGCTAAAGTGCTACATCAGGTTAAGAACAGTTTCAGGTTAAGAACGGACCTCCAGAACGAATTAAGTTCTTAACCCGAGGTACCACTGTACTATCAATCACCACATAATTATCTTCTGTCAGTAGAGAGCCAACAAAAGACCATCAGTCCCCTGGAAGTGAGTTTTAGTGACTGGTTGTCTTGTCAATGACTTATAGCAGGGACGGGTGACCTCCAGTCCACCAGGATTCCATTTAGCAGACCAAGCCATTTTGGTGAAGTTTCACCCATCTGCCAGTCACCCAATATCATGTAACAGGTGGCTGGGATGGACTAAGAGGGACTTCTGAAGTGTTGACGACCCGCTGATTGGTGGTTGGGCTTCAGCACATCATTCTTTGCAAATCCTTGCTTGGCACATTGAAGTCCCGATGATGAGCTGATGGGTGCTTCAAAGTGCCCCACAGACCAATGTGGAAGGAACCTGCAAAGAATCATAGACTCATAGAATTGTAGAGTTGGAAGAGACCATGAAGGGTCACTTAGTCAAACCCCCAGCAATACAGGAATATTTTGCCCAGTGTGGGGCTCAAACCCATGGCCCTGAGATTAAGAATCTTATGCTCTTACTGTCAAATCTGATCCATGTGGGGTAGGAGAGGAACTGGCCTTCTGGCAGGAGCCAACTCTCCACCCTACTTTACAGCATTCTTAGAGATTGTTTTGCTTCTGAGACTTTATATTGTTAAGATTTTCCAATTTGCAACAACTTATTTATGCTTATTCCCCCAAGCCCCTAATTTTATCTCAATATTAGCAGAATATATTTCTCGTACATCTTGTCTTACCCTCTTTAAAATCTTAAGCAACTTCTCATATATGGCTTCAGCATATTGCATTTATGCTTTTATAATATAGTGAAGCATTCTTATTGCTTTTGCTCTTAAGTTAGCTGGAGTGGTGAGAGAGTGTTAGGAGGATAATAGCTTTCTTATAGTTCGCTTTTTCATCTATGATTTCTTATTACGCCTTAAGTAGGTAATGCAACGGCTTCATGTTCCTTCTGTTTTTAATAGCCCCATTGTAATGGTTTCAAGCAGTATATGGTAATCGTTTTTATATTACTGTTTATTTTGCATCATGCTTTCCCTTTAAAATGAATATTTGCAATCATTTACTATTTGTCAATTATATTAATACATTTTAAATTGGCTTTCCTTTTGGTGTGGTTCTGGCTCACCATATGCTCACTGGATTATCTTGGGTGACGTTGAGACTTCCGGTCAGCGCCGGCGCTTAATGGCGGATCTCAACCGGAGCTCCGGGAGAGATCTGCTTCGTGGGTTCGGGTCCTGTCAGCTACGGCGAAGCGGGGACCCTTAAAAATCACAGGCGCGTTGCCTGTGAACTGGAGACTCGGCGGGCACCTTTGCGCCCCCCCGACGCTGCGAAATAGCCTTTTTAAAGGCTCCGGAGGAGCGGAGGGGTCTTGGAGCGGTGCTGAGAGTCGTCTTCACCCAGCCTGCGAAGCGAAGCCGCGTCGCCATTAGCGGAGAGCGCTGACTTCTTCCCGGGAAATTGGATTAAAAGAACAACTATCCGTGAGTAGGATTGACCGCTAAAATATAACTGGACACTAAAAGTAAAGAAATTGGGCACCGAGACGGACAAGCACTAAAAAGGAAGTCTGCTTTCCGTTCTGTAGCAAGATCAAAGCGAAAGGCACTCTAGCTGTAACTGCTTGAGAGGAAATTTGCGGGATTTAAGAAATCCACCACCAAAGCAAAGAACTCCCCCCCCCCCCGAAGGCAGGAGGAGGGGGAAGAAGATTTTAAAAGTGTTTCCCTGCCAATTTAAAAGAATTGGATTAAGTATCGCTGCTCTTTAACCTGGGATCGGACTGCCGGAGAAAAGGAACCAGCTAAGGACTGTTGCTATAAGAAGCTAAAAAATATCTCAAATTGACTTTGGTTACTTCCAATTTGAAACACTGTTTCTGTGGCATTACAAAGTTACTTACAGGACATTATTGACTGGGATCCCCTTGAAAAAGGAAAGAAAAATTGAAAGGGACTAGGAAACTTTTATTCCTTCTTTTTTGAAGAGTGTGGGATTACTTTGAGAAGTATAGAATTGACTCTACGCCCCCTAGAGGACCTACAAATTGTTTCAGCAACAAGTGGAGTTTAAAATTTGAGAACTTTGTTTGTGAGTTTCAAAGTCTGGGAATGACCTTGACTAAAAGACTTTGTTATGGCAGATGGTAAAGAGAAAGGGGAGTTACAAGAAACAACCTTGAGATCTGGCAGACAATACAAAATTGACACTTACATGCAAAGAAGGGCTTCTGTAACAGGAGCCTCTGGAACTATAGTGGCTGCAAAGCCAAAAGCGAAAGCAATGTCTACAGAAGAATCATTTGCCAAGGTATTGGAGAAGATAAATGACTCTTTGGAGGAACTAAAAAAGCAAGGTGCGGAGACTAAATTGCAAGTTGCTGAAACTAAAGTACAAGTTGCTGAAACAAATAAAAAAATTGAAGAAATCTCTGGGAAAATTGACCTAAATACTAAAAGTATAACTGACCTAGGGAATAAAGTGAACTCAAATGCAGAAGCAATTGGGAAATTATTGGAAGATTCATCTACAACACGAAAGATAGCCGAGGAAGCTAAGGAAATTGCAACTGCTGCGGAGGAAAAATTTCCACCAGTTTACAAGAAATTGGATGAATATGAACTGGCACTCTCTATGCAGGATATGCAACGCAAGGAGAGGAACCTGAGGATCAGACTTGTGCCGGAAAAGGAAGGAGAGAACTTGGTGGATGATTTGACAAAAGAATTTTCTGACTTTTGGAAGCAGGAGCTGAAGAAAGAAGATTTTAAGATAGAAAGTGCATTTAGATTGGGAATAAGACAGAAGAGAAATCGACCCAGAGATTGTCTTATTACCTTAAGATCAAAGGAGGAGCGAGATAAAATATTGAACCTGCACTACCAAACAGCCCTTCGAATTGAAGACTTTTTTATTGAGATCTTTAAAGACATCCCTAAGAGTATCTTGGACGCAAGAGGACATTATAAAGACCTGGTGACACTGCTGAAGAAGAACTACATACCATTCAGGTGGGAATTTCCCCAAGGCTTGTCTTTTAAATATAAGGGAAAGAAGAGAAGAATAAAGACTGTAAGTGATAAAGACAAGTTCTTGGGAGAACACGAAGAAGACCTACAGAAAGAGACATTTCCAGGACAAGGGCATCTATCACTGGACACGAACACGGTACCACCGACAGACGAGGAACAAAAACAGGGAGCTGTAGGAGGAAGGAGTAAATAATCCCATCATGGCTCTGCAACTTCTAACCTGGAATTGTAATGGCTTAAATATTCCCAGGAAGAGAAAAAATATATTTCATGCCTTAAAGAAAGACCAATTGGACTTGATTTGCCTACAAGAGACCCACGTGACAAGAGCACACAGAAAATTATTAATAAATAAAAGACTGGGACAGGAATTTATATCTTCAGACAGAGTAAAAAAGAGAGGAGTGGTGATCTATGCAAAAGAAAAATTGCAACCGAAACAAATTTTTAAAGATGATCAAGGAAGATATTTGGCAATTGAAATTCAATCTCAAGGAGAGAAGTATTTGATAGTGGGAATCTATGCACCAAACGAAGGGAAAGCTGAATTTTTTAAGAAGTTGCATGAAATTTTGATGGACCATATGGATTACAACTTAATTTTGATGGGAGATATGAATGGAGTGGTTTCAACAAATATGGACAAGGCACAAAGACAGGTAATAACAAAAGATGGAAGACTACCAAAGACTTTTTTTGAAATGACTGACAATATGGACTTGATTGATATTTGGAGAACAAAACACCCATTAGAAAGAGAGGGAACCTTCTTTTCTGAAGCCAAAATGACATGGACAAGGATTGACCAAATCTGGGTGACTAGCAGTATGGCTCCGAATATAAAAAAAGTAGAAATCTGCCCAAAAACTTTCTCCGACCATAATGCTGTAAAGATGGTGATGAGGCAAACAACAACTGGTTCCTTCAGATGGAGAATGAATGACACCTTATTTAGAGACAAGGAGATCTGTAAGAAGGCCCAAAAAATCTTGAAAGACTATTTTGAAATCAACTTAAGGTCTGAAGTAGAAAAAAGAATAGTATGGGACGCTAGCAAAGCCGTGATGAGAGGGTTTTTGATTCAGCAAAATACTTTAAAGAAGAGAAAGCAAAATGAGAAAAAGGAGAGAATTTTGGAAAAGATAAAAGAAGGGGAAAAACAATTAAGATCGAAGCCAAAATCCCAAGAGATTCTAAGAGAAATCAAATTTCATCAAACACAATATATGGAACTGATGAATCAAGAATTAGAGTGGAGAATTAAACAAATGAGACAAAAGACTTTCGAATCTGCTGATAAATGTGGCAAGTTACTGGCTTGGCAAATAAAGAAGAGACAAAAACTCAACACGGTAACAAATATAGAAGTGGAAGGAAAAAACATAAGCAACCCAGCGGAAATTAGGAATTGTTTTCAGAACTACTTTAGACAACTTTACACACAAGGGCCGCAAAAAGAAATGGACATACAACAGTTCCTCGAGGAAAATGGGCTGAAAAAGGTTTCGCATGAAAGTAAGATAATATTGAACCAGGAGATATCAGCACAAGAAATAGAAGATGCCATTCAAGGCATGACGCTGGGCAAATCCCCTGGACCGGATGGACTGACTTCCAAATACTACAAAGTTTTGAAGGAAGGGTTGATACAACCTTTGAAGGAAGTCTGCAATGAGATTATGGAAGGGAAAAGGGCACCCGATACGTGGAGAGAGGCCTACATTACACTTATACCAAAGACAGAGACTGAAAAGACCCAACTTAAAAACTACCGACCCATCTCGTTATTGAATGTGGATTACAAAATCTTTGCTGATATTTTGGCAAAAAGACTGAAGAGAGTTTTGATGGAGGAGATTCACGGGGACCAAGCGGGCTTTCTCCCAAAAAGGCACTTGTCGAACAATGTAAGGAATATAATTGACATTTTGGAAAAGTTGGAAGTGAACATAAACACTAAAGCTGTTTTGATATTTGTGGATGCCGAGAAAGCCTTTGACAACATTTCTTGGAGTTTTATGTTGAAGAACCTCCGGGGGATGGGGGTAGGCCAAGGGTTTGAAAATGGTATAGGTGCAATATACTCTGAACAGAAAGTCAAACTAATTGTAAATAATGTGGTTACAGAAGAGTTCAAGATTGAAAAAGGGACACGTCAGGGGTGCCCTATCTCCCCATTACTTTTTATATCGGTCCTGGAGGTTTTGCTTAATATGATTAGGAGGGACCAGTTGGTTAAAGGGATTCAGGTCGGAGCTAAACAATATAAACTGAGAGCATTTGCAGATGACTTAGTACTTACATTACAAGAGCCAGAAGCTAGCACGAAAAGAGTTTTGGAAATAATTCAAGAGTTTGGTCAAATGGCAGGATTCAAATTGAATAAGTCTAAGACAAAGGTTTTGGAGAAAAATTTGACACAGATAGAAAAGGAAAGGTTTCAGAACGAGACAGGGTTAACTGTGGTTAAAAAAGTGAAATATTTGGGTATAAATATGACAGCTAAAAATGTGAATTTGTTTAAAGATAATTATGAAAAAACTTGGAGAGAAGTGAAAAAAGATTTGGAGATTTGGTCCAACTTAAAGCTTTCCTTGTTAGGCCGTATTGCAGCTATAAAAATGAATGTATTGCCAAGAATGTTGTTTTTGTTCCAAGCATTGCAAATAATTGATAAAATGGATTGTTTCAAGAGGTGGCAAAAAGACATATCTAAATTTGTCTGGCAGGGCAAAAAGCCCAGAATTAAATTTAAGATACTAACGGATTCAAAGGAAAGAGGGGGGTTTGCCCTGCCAGACTTCAAACTTTACTATGAAGCGGCAGCTTTCTGCTGGCTGAAAGAATGGCTACTTCTTGAAAACACAGACATTTTGGATTTGGAAGGTTTTAATAACATTTTTGGGTGGCATGCATATTTGTGGTACGACAAGGTTAAAGCACATAAAAGTTTTAAAAATCATATTGTCAGAAAAGCACTACTAAATGTCTGGGACAGATATAAAGACTTGCTGGAAAATAAAACTCCAAGGTGGCTGTCGCCAATGGAAGCTAAGGCAGTTAAAAAGTTAAATATGGAGTCCAAGTGGCCAAGATACTGGGAAATTTTGGAAAAGGAAGGGGACAAATTGAGATTGCAGAGTTTTGAGAAATTAAAAGGGAAGGTGAGAGATTGGTTCCACTACCATCAAATTAATGAAGCGTTTAAACTGGACAGTAAAATTGGCTTCCAGGTGGAAAAATCAAAATTGGAGACAGAACTGTTAGAACCCAGTACTAAGAATTTGTCCAAAATGTACAATTTGCTGCTGAAATGGAATACACAAGATGAAACGGTTAAATCGGTCATGATTAAATGGGCTCAGGACATTGGTCATAATATTTTGTTTGCTGATTGGGAAAAGTTGTGGACCACCGGGATAAAATTTACGGCATGTAATGCCTTAAGAGAAAACATTATGAAAATGATATATAGGTGGTACATAACCCCAGTCAAGCTTGCAAAGATTTATCATGTGCCTGACAACAAATGTTGGAAATGTAAAGAAACTGAAGGTACATTTTTTCATCTTTGGTGGACCTGCCCGAAGATTAAGGCATTCTGGGAAATGATCTATAATGAACTTAAAAAGGTATTTAAATATACTTTCCCCAAGAAACCAGAGGCCTTTCTCTTGGGTATTGTCGGCCAAGGGGTGTTAAAGACGGATATAACTTTCTTTATGTATGCTACAACAGCAGCTAGAATACTCATTGCAAAGTACTGGAAGACGCAAGAACTACCCACACTGGAAGAATGGCAGATGAAGGTGATAGACTATATGGGCTTGGCAGAAATGACGAGCAGAATCCGAAACCAGGGAAGAGAAGCAGCGCAAGAAGAATGGAAAAAATTCAAGGACTATTTAAAGAAATATCATAAAGTTAATGAAAGTTAGAATGATGTTGGACTGGAAAGTAAATGGTTACTATTAGCAATGGTTAAGACAAGGAAAATAAGGAAGAATAGTCTAAATTTAAATTAAAATAAGGGAAGATTTGCTGAACAATCGATAAGAATTTGGAATACAGAAAGGGGAAGCATGAGGAAGTCGGGGAAGATAGGATATGAAATTAGGATATGAAATGATACATGTTTTTTTTGTTTTGTTTTTGTTTTTGTATGTTTATGTTTGTTGTATTGTGTTTATATGGAAAAATAAAAATATTTAAAAAAAAAAAAAATATCTTGGGTGACGTTAACTCTTGCCTTAACTCCTTCCCAGAAGAGAGCCATGACCCAAGATTCCCGCAAAAGATATGTGAGATTGGCTTGCAGAGGCCCACACCTTGGGCACCTGTCTTCTTGCAGTCTAAAAATAGATAAGGGATGAATGTTTAAAATCTTGACTCGAATGAAGAAAGTACGAGTTGCACCTTCAAAAACAGAGAGTAACCGAGTCACTGTTTGATCTGCAGATTTGTATGCCTGTCACTGCAGAAAGAAACTTGGCTCAACCCAACTGGGGGAAGGTCTGTGGAGATTCCTCATTTTTCGTTTGCTTAAAGGAGAAGGACAGGCAAGAACACCGATCCCATGCAAAGCAAAGCAAATCCATTGCAGTTTTCCCTTTTCATTTATGAGAAGAGTGAGAAAAGGCTGTTCTTTCAGAAAATGAGAAATGAAAGGTGAACTTCTCCTCTGTAAGCCACAAGGGCAAAGATTTCCTACCTGACCCTGGAGGCTCCTTCTGCCTCCAGTGGAAAAGACTTTTGAGGCAGAAGCAGCAGCAGGCCTTCCCATCTCCATGTTGGTGTTCAAGCTGTCCAAATTTCAAGGGTGTCTTGGGGTGAAAGCCACTGACAGGGCAAGTGATAAACTTGGCTATTAAAGGATAATATATAATTTTGCTTTTTGATTGACACTAAACCTGTCACTCATATAACAAGAGTTCCTCGGAAATTCTCCCAAGGGCACCTCTCACTTGGAAAGCTTTTTATTTCTTTATCACAGGAGCAAGATGGGAGTCAAACTTGACAAAGCCGCTTGAGGGTGAATGAAGGCTTCCTCCTTCTTTCCCGGTTTGGCAACCATGAGCAGCCCAACATCAGTTTAGGGTAAAAGCATGCAGGGAGAAGGAAATGAATTATTAAACCTGGCGCATTTCCATTTAGAAGCTGTGAGGGCACGAGACAAATAACAGCCCAGTGCGGTGCCCCAGAGAACGCAGGCCTGGCTGTTCCCTTTGGACTCTTGTCCCCAAAAGAATTATAGCCAGTTTCAAACCCAAATTGCTTAAACACCACGAACTCTTTTGTGGCAGGCCTGGAAACCACATGATGAGCACTTTCTCCAGGGCTGGAAAGAACAAATTGTTTCTTTAAGCTCTTTTTCTATATCTTACTGAGCCACCCATTATGCAGATAGTTATAACTTGGTTGAAAAGGAAAAGGAAATATATATTCAGAGTGCTGGTCTGCTTCTAGTGTTCCCCCGCCCTCCTCCTCCTCCTCCTAAACTGAAGTCTGCTGCCTGATCTTTGTGTCTTGATGGCCTGATTTCCTGGACTGAAGCTCTGGGCTGCTCCACAGGGAAAGACTGCGCTTCCCAGGACAGAGGCAGCTAATGAGAAGAGTCATTTCATCACCTCCGTGCTATTTTTACAAGTGCAGATCTGAATTTAATTTGGCATCTAGTTCTGAGCTCACCTGAATCCACCAAGCAGGAATCTCAGATGGCAATTTGTAGAAAACTGTATTGGCAGATTCTGATTGAACACAACTGGTTTGCAGAAATAGCTCTAAACGAGTTAATTATGGTGCGGCTCATCTTTTTAATATTATGCAGCTGCTCTGCCTGGGAAAGGCTTCCTTGCCCCTCTTGGAGCGTCTTGTATCTGGCCAGGCCTGCCTGGCCTGGAAGAAACAGGGCAATTCACCAGATGCTGCCTGTCCACAAACCTCAATGGACATATGGGGAGCGATGAGCAATTCTGGCTGTGCCTGCCTGCAGGCTGATGGATGGCCCCTTGGAAAGGGGTCTTCCTAGAACTGAGCCCAGGAGTTGGAGGCTGATTGGCATGGCAAAGCTCCCAGGTATTATGGTCCTGAAATATGGTTGGGCAGGTGGCCAGACGGCTAACGAGTCTCTGCCTTGGCTTTTGGGATGCAGCATGGTGGCTGTGAGGGTCTCTGCCTTCTAGGCAATGTTCCTCTCTTGCCTGCATCTCCAGACAAATTAAAGCTCAAGGACCTGTTCGTCTACATTGCTTGAAAGTCTGCACTGCAAAGTATAAGCCAAAAACCAAATAAGCAGCAGCATCCCCATCCCCTAAGATGTGCAAGGGAGGTGCCAAAACACCCCCCTTCCCCTGACTTCCACTTCCTCAACCCTCATTGGAGTTTCCAACTTCCTCCAAATTGTTCAAACCTATGAAATTTGCACTTTCTGAATCAAAACGTGAGCTGAAACGCAGCTGTCTTTTGACATTTGCACTACTTAGAATCTTCCATTGCGGTTCTCCAGCCAAATGTGTGCAAAATGCATATTACAAGGGTAAAAATGCATATATTTCTAGAAGCTGACGAAGGCCCTGGGGAGCTGCTTCCTGTGTCGGTGGATGCTTTGGGGCCAGATGCACCAAAGATCAGGCCTGGAATAATAAGGCAGCTTCTGACGTTCCTAATACAGCCAGGGCAGAAGATCTACTTTAAGTGGGAATCTATTTTTGGTGTGTGGGAAAAAAATTCCCAAACTGGATTTTATTTTTCTCATGGCTTTGTTTGTAGGTGGGGAACTGGAGCACCTAAATTTATAGGCATTTCTTCTTTCTTTCTCACCCCCTCATCTGCCAGAATTCCCTCCCACCCCATTTTTAAGGGCGGAGGAGAGTAGGAGCAGCTGCCTCTGGGTCGGCTTCGCCCTTCTCAGCTCTAGTGTTGTTTTTCCTTTGATGCGTTTTAAATAAGAGAAACAACCAGATATTCAGCTCGGCCAGAAAAAAAGAAGTAAAATTTCCCAGCAATTCATTGCTAGTGGCCAATTTCACTCTGGGCAGCCAAGTGTTGAAAGCTGATGGTTTTAATATTTTTTCCTTTCATAATTTATTAGAATTCCTCCCCAGACGCAAAACAGCACAAAACAATGAAGCTGATTTTTCCTTTTTAATAACCCCGGTTAACGTATTTAATTTTGTAAAAGTTATGCCTCCTTCTGTCAATATCTTAGAAAGAGGTATTGACTGAGACTTTGGCTGTATGCATTATACCGTACTCAATTAGTTGGTTTAGAATCTTTAGTGGAAACCCTTAGAAATAAAGTCTGAATGATGCAGGTTGACCGGAAGGGCTGCTTCTCTAGAAGAAAACAGAGTAGTAACATGTGCACAACTAGGGCAGGCTCTCACTAAGAATGTAGAGGCACAATAGCCACTCAAAAATGGAGACTTGATTCCTAGCGAAAAGGACCAGTGGTCAGGGATGATGGGAACTGTAGTCCCAAAACATGCATGCAAACCTTCCTGACACTGGGTCATGGCCCTTTCCCAAAGGCAACGACTAGGCTTCAAAGGTGCACTGCCTCTGAATGTGGAGGTTCTACACTGCCACTCTGACAGCGGCATGTTTACATAAAGCAGAGCTTTGACAAATGGGAAGAGACTTTAACCCTTCCCCGCCCACCAAACCCCTCCAGTCTCAAGACAAGAGTCATAAAATCATAGAACTGGGAGTCTTTCTCCTTTAAGCTCCCACGCCCGTAGCTGTAAAAACCCACCACTGTTCCTCCAAGAATATCTGCTCTGCTCTCAGCCAACCCTTCCCCCTCCTTTAGAAGCCTTTTGCAAAGCCAGCAGTAGATGGAAAAGAGGCGCAAGTGGGCCCATATTTCTCATGTTGTGGTCAGACCTGAGTCCTGGCCCGGCCAATACTAAGTTACAATATCTGGGAAACTGTTGCATCCCCATTTCCCCACCCAACTGGCTAGCTGTATAGCAGGCAGGCTGAATCAAAAAGACTAGCTGTAAAAGGGCAGGGCCATGGCTTTCCCAATTACAAACGTAGCTGCAAGAAGTATTGTTTGTGTGGCCGGAAAAGGGCATTTTCTGTGGCAGCCCGTAAATTGTGAAACTCCCTGTGCTCCGAAGCGCCCTCTCCGATTGCATGGAGCCCGGACAGCCCCGTGGTTTTCCACGGATCTGAGGGCAATGAAACAATCGTTGAGACGGCTAGAGCGCCGGTGGCGGATAACTCATTCCGAATCTGACCGGACACAGGTTAGAGCTCAACGTCAAGCCTACCAAGTGGCGATAGCGACGGCGAAGAAGAATTTCTTCGCCGCCTCTATTGCATCTGCAGAAAACAGCAGCAGGAGACTTTTTCAGGTGGTTCACAATTTAGCGGAACCACCTGCAACATCGGGGCCCAGTACGGGCCACATGTTCTCCTGCAATGATTTTGCAAAGTTTTTTGCAGATAAAATCGCTCAGATTCGGGAAGAAGTAGACTCCACCGTGGGAGCAGGGCCGGGGCGGGAGAGTGCTAGAGTTCTGTCTAGTCAAGTTGAGTGGGATCAATTCCAGTCTGTTACCTCCGAGGATGTGGACAGGCTGCTTGGACGAGTGAAACCAACCACCTGTCTCCTGGATCCTTGCCCATCCTGGCTTATAAAAGCTAGCTGGGAAGGACTGGGCGATGGGCTTCGTGGGGTGGTGAATGCTTCCCTCCGTGAGGGAGCCTTCCCAGACCCGCTGAAAGAGGCGGTTATTAAACCGCTTCTTAAAAAACCATCTTTAGATGCGGCCACGATGGCCAACTATCGCCCAGTCTCAAATCTTCCATTCTTGGGCAAGGTGATTGAGCGAGCGGTTGCCGAACAACTCCAGGCACGCCTGGAAGAAGCGGACCATTTGGATCCCTTCCAGTCGGGATTCAGGCCTCATCATCGGACTGAAACTGCCTTGGTCGCACTGGTTGATGATCTCCGGCGGGCTAGGGACAAAGGTGAGAGCTGTTTCCTAGTTCTGCTGGATCTCTCAGCGGCGTTTGATACCATCGACCATAACATCCTTCTGGACCGTCTTCAGGGTCTGGGAGCTGGAGGCATTGTCATACAGTGGTTCCGCTCCTTCCTCCTGGGCCGTGTTCAGAAAGTGGTGGTGGGGGATGAGTGTTCAGACCCCTGGGCTCTCACTTGTGGGGTGCCTCAGGGTTCTGTCCTCTCCCCCATGCTTTTCAACATTTACATGCAGCCGCTGGGAGAGATCATCAGGAAGTTTGGGCTGGGTGTTCATCAGTATGCGGATGATACCCAGCTCTACCTCTCTTTTAAATCAGAACCAGTGAGGGCGGTGAAGGTCCTGTGTGCGTGTCTGGAAGCGGTTGGAGGATGGATGGCAGCTAACAGATTGAGGTTGAATCCTGACAAGACAGAAGTACTGTTTTTGGGGGACAGGAGGCGGGCAGGTGTGGAGGATTCCCTGGTCCTGAATGGGGTAACTGTGCCCCTGAAGGACCAGGTGCGCAGCCTGGGAGTCATTTTGGACTCACAGCTGTCCATGGAGGCACAGGTCAAATCTGTGTCCAGGGCAGCTGTTTACCAGCTCCATCTGGTACGTAGGCTGAGACCCTATCTGCCTGCAGACTGTCTCGCCAGAGTGGTGCATGCTCTGGTTATCTCCCGCTTGGACTACTGCAATGCACTCTACGTGGGGCTACCTTTGAAGGTGACTCGGAAACTAAAACTAATCCAGAATGCGGCAGCTAGACTGGTGACTGGGGGCGGCCGCCGAGACCATATAACACCGGTCTTGAAAGACCTACATTGGCTCCCAGTACGTTTCCGAGCACAATTCAAAGTGTTGGTGCTGACCTTTAAAGCCCTAAACGGCCTCGGTCCAGTATACCTGAAGGAGCGTCTCCACCCCCATCATTCTGCCCGGACGCTGAGGTCCAGCGCCGAGGGCTTTCTGGCGGTTCCCTCCTTGCGAGAAGCAAAGCTACAGGGAACCAGGCAGAGGGCCTTCTCGGTAGTGGCGCCCGCCCTGTGGAACGCCCTTCCAGCAGATGTCAAAGCGATAAACAACTACCTGACATTCAGAAGACATCTTAAGGCAGCCCTGTTCAGGGAAGTTTTTAACGTGTGATATTTTACTGTATTTTTGGTTTTTATGGAAGCCGCCCAGAGTGGCTGGGGAGGCCCAGCCAGATGGGCGGGGTATAAATAATAAATTATTATTATTATTATTATTATTAGAGGTGCACCTGCTTGAAGACACATCTCTTTATCCTGGCCTTTGACACCTGAGATTCTTAGGACCTGCTCTACTTTTGTACCAGTTACAGATAGGTAGCCGTGTTGGTCTGCCATAGTCAAAACAAAAAATTTTTTTTCCTTCCAGTAGCACCTTAAAGACCAACTAAGTTAGTTCTTGGTATGAGCTTTCGTGTGCATGCACACTTCTTCAGATACAGAAACTACTTTTGTAGTTTCACTGTTTTTAATCTTCTCTTTTAAACCTTTGTAACTCTTGGTCCTTCGGGTAAAGGTTGGGTAAAAAAATCAGTGTAATGTGAGAAGCACAATAGCTTGCAATCCCTTCTACTCACCCCATTTCTTTGCAATTATGTTTTTTGCTTCTTTCGAAAAACACCTTACAAGTTGTTGATGACGCTTGAAAGAGCCCTTCAGATATCCAAGCTGTGTCCATTAAGGGCCCATTGGTAAGGCCTAGCTAGTTGTCAATGGCAACTTTCAATTTTCGCTCCAGATGAATTTGGGCCAAATCCGCAACAAACATTTAAAGCCCTTTTATGCCACTTACCAGCGGGAAGGTAAACGGCGTTCCGTGTGCTGCGCTGCCTCACCAGATGCAGCTTGTCACGCTGGCCACGTGACCCGGAAGTGTCTGCGGACAGCGCTGGCTCCCGGCCTATAGAGTGAGATGAGTGCACAACCCTAGAGTCTGGCAAGACTGGCCCATACGGGCAGGGGTACCTTTACCTTTTACCTATGCCACTTTAAACAGTCACAATTGACTGTGTGCATCTGTGGGCAGAGAGGCAATTGTTACCCTGGGCTCAGGGAGGCAGCCCACTGGATCCTCACAGCCAGCAGCCTCTGGACTCAACACCTGGCCACCCAGGAGGCTTTTGGGTGCCAGGAAGGGTTCCGAACTCCAGGCACCCCCCTTCTCTTCCTGCTCATGGCACTAGGGAGAGGCTAGTTAAAGATGCAGCTCAGCTTCCCTCTGACGTGGGGGATGCCTCATTAAGCAGGGCTTTGCTTCTCATTTGCAGCCAGCTTCTCACTGGTCCCACTTGAGAGGCGAAGTGCATTTGTAGCAGCTGTGTTGCAGCTGAGCCACAGTGTGGGGGGGCCAAAGCCACCTAGCCAAGGAAGAAGAGCAGCACTTAAAAATTAACAAGGGTGGGGCAGGAGGAGTGATGACATTTCCCTGTATTTGGGCTCCACTGCACAGAGACTGCCATTTTTCCTGCCGCTGCTACTGCTCACATCCTAAGCACAATGGATATTTTATCTCCTGGTAAAGAAGCCAGAAGGTGGGTTTTTGTTTTGTTTTGTTTTGTTTTACTATTCCGTGCCAGCAGTGTGTTGTTGCTGGTGGAGGGAATGCCTGTTTGCAAATGAACATTTTCCAGACTGGTGCTGAAGGCCCTGAATGCAGATCCTGCTCCATTCATTAATTAGAGCAGGGATAGGCAACCTCGGCCCTCCAGATGTTTTGGGACTACAACTCCCATGATTCCTAGCGAAAAGGACCAGTGGTCAGGGATGATGGGAACTGTAGTCCCAAAACATCTGGAGGGCCGAGGTTGCCTATGCCTGGATTAGAGGATGTGTCTTCCTGTATCTTCCTTCTGTTTCAAGAGTCAGGACAGTGGAGGCAATCCAGGCCTATCAGGGTTTATTCAATGTCCCCACTGAAGTGAAGAGCGAGGTGTGCAAGAGGGTGCCTGCCTGTAAAGGGGGGGGGGTAGCCATTCTTAGGTCTGCGGGATGTATCATTCACTGTAGCAGTCAAATACAACATTTCCTGTTTCCTAGAGTGGACACTCAGGGGAATGTTGCTCCAGACAGGGAACACTTCCTGTCATACCTGCTTTGGAGCATCCTCCCCCTGTGTGTGGCCAGGTAGATGGGCGTGACCCTAGCAGACCCTATAAAAGGGCCAGTCACACAGCCATCTTCCTCTCTTGCCTCTTTCACCTTTTTCCATTTTCAGCTTTTTGACTTCTCTGCTGGCTCTTGGCCAGCAACACATGGCTCATCCTTACAGAGGATGTAAGCCACAAGGTAGAAAGTCCGAGGCCTAGCTCAGACTTCTTTTCTCTTCGAATGTAACTGTAACTACAAGATAAAGCCTGCCTTCAGGATAATACTGTGAACTGAATGTAAGTAAACTTTACCATTACTTTTAAAAGACAACTGTCGTGTCATTATTGTTTTTAAGAGGGAATTAAAGGGGAAATTTACAAGGAACAATCCAATCTGGACAAGCCAGACTGGTTTGCTCAACTAACGAATCCATCAACTTGCTTCCAGCAATGTGCAAGGGAAGGTGCTCTGCTGCTAGCTCACTAGCGTGAGTGAGGAAGGATAATATTTAATCAATCTATCCTCTCCTGCTACCCACAACATTCCCACAAGGTCCTCCTCTTGGGCCACGGAAGGCACAAGCACAGCGATGGTAAGCAAAACAGCCTACAAGAAAGCTGCCGGTCTGACTGAGGCCCCCAGAAGCACCGCTGCCTTTGGAGGGTGAATATTATTGGAAACAAGTGCACTGTCAGCTTGTTTTAGGGAGGGCTGTGGTGACAGGCTGCTACTCCTCAAATTAACATCAGCCTTTGCCTTGGGCACTGTAGTGCCGGGGAGACAAATGTTCTGCTGTCATTTTAGGATCTGCGGAGGGGCAGAAAAGGACTGCAAACTGGGTCCTGTGGTGGGAAACTTGGCTGGCTTGATTGAATGAAGGCTCAATCCCACTCCACCCTCCTACCCAGGAGGGGAATGGGGACTTGAGCCGACCTCTGTCTAAAGATGCCGTACTGGTTTCTGTGTGGGGCATGTAATGATGAGAGGGGAATGCAACTCAGTTCACATTTAAAGGTGAATCTAGCTGCTCTGCGCTCCCCTTAACAGTGTGCAGACTGAAATGCTGCCATCCTCTGAAAGCCATATGGCTCTGAATTCTGCAATGCAGTTCTCCAACCAATAATGCATTCAAAACAGCATATACTAGGGGAAAGTGTGAACATGATTGTAAGTAGTGAAAAACAGGATATGAAAATGCCTGATATTAAAGGAAATTGCTTGCAAATATAGGCAAATTTGCATCAAAATGTGTATATTACGATACATGCACAGAAACACTAATAGATTTTCAAGGGGACTTTAAAAATCGCAAACTGAGGTGGAAATGAACTTAATACTTGAAAAATAAGAAATGTCATCTGACACTTTTACCCATCGCTTGGTGTGGTTTGTCAAGCTTCCACCTTGTAGAGAGGCCATCCTTCCAAGGGCTGCAACCAGAATTTAACCAAGCAACTCAGCAGGGAGGGGCTATGGATTAGGAACCTTGCCTTGGTGTCATGAGCAAAGACTGGGCAAAACTAGCCCATTCCTAAGAGTTGGAGGTGAGGTGGCTGGCTGGCAACTGAGGGAGCTGGGGGCCTTCTTGGTGTGTACAACACGCTCTGGAACAGGCATAGGCAAACTCGGCCCTCCAGATGTTTTGGGAATACAATTCCCATCATCCCTGACCACTGGTCCTGTTAGCTAGGGATGATGGGAGTTGTAGTCCCAAAACATCTGGAGGGCCAAGTTTGCCTATGCCTGCTCTGGAAGGTGGGGGCTCATTTGGCACACCCTTTGCAATCTTTTTGGGACCCACAACCTTCTTATTTTCTCAGGCCTTTTCCTACCGATGGAGCTATTGATAGCTGACCGCATTATTGCCATGTTATCCAACTGCTGCATTTTAAGGATTTCCTTATTTTTATCTTGCCAACCACCCTACTAAAATTTATTGAAGGATGGCAAAGAAAGAAAGAAAGAAAGAAAAGAAGGAAGGAAGGAAGGAAGGAAAAGAAAGAAAGAAAGAAAGAAAGAAGGAAAGAAGGAAAGAAGGAAAGAAGGAAAGAAGGAAAGAAAGAAAGAAAGAAAGAAAGAAAGAAAAGTTCAGCACTTTTAGCTGCCATTGCCTTCAAATGGCGATAAAGGCAGCCGTGCCTGGCCGGGGCAGTCAGCCATCAGACTGTCCATCCATTGCATAGATATGAAGAAAGCTTTTTCTTGCTGAATCAATTTCTGTTCTTGATGGTCTCCAGAGGAATATTTGTACTTACTTGATGGGAGGAGGGAGGGAAAAAAATCAATGAAAAGTAATAAGTATCAGAAGACCTTTGAAGTTTGGGAGATGGAGTGAGCAAAAAGCAATTCTGCCCCGGCGCTTCTGATGTACCCCTTTGGCTGCTCTTGCAACGCCTCAGTGGTGTGATTACAGGCTTCTGGCAGAGCCTTCCAATTAACCTGTTGGCCAAAGGGAGTCTCATTGCAGCCTGCTAGCACTCTGCGCGGAAGCGAGCTCTCAGGAGCTCTTGTGCTATTCTTGGTGGCTGTGGAAGCGCTGTGCTTTGAGGTGGGGGCAGAGGACATCCTGCCATTTTCAGTCTAGAACTGGTCAGCCCACCCAGTGCTTGTCTTGGGAGTACAAGAGATGGGAGATTGACAGGCCTGTCCCACGTGGTCCTCTTTTAACACACAGTTGTGGTTGGTGGATTCCACCCCGTGCAAATGAATGCAAGAGTCAAACCAAACCAGGGAATCTTCACATTGTGTTCACTAGGGTTGCCATATTTCAAAAAGTAAAAACCAGGACACCCTGAAAGTTAGAAAGACCCCAAAATTGTTGAGCCCTATGTTCACAATCAATACTTGTTTCCCTCCCTAACAACCTTGTGGGGTGTGTATGTGTGGCAGACTTTTGACTGTTATAGCTAAGCAGCAATGAGAAATTTTTAATCCTTTAGTACACACAATGCATTTTAATGGGTGTTTAATTTGTTGGTTTTCTTGGGCGCTTATTAAAAAAAATTCCACATGGAGACTGGGTAGATTAGATTTTGAAATAAACAAGAAATAGTAAAGAGAAGAAGTCCTGGCTATTTGGCACTAGGGATCCTCTGTTCTTGGGCAGAGAGGAAGGTCTCTGTTATTCCGGGAGAAATCAGGCTAATATAAAATTAAGGCCCCTTCCTCTCCAGCCCCCGCCCTCATCCCTCGCTTGCCACAGAAACCAAATGTACCCTACACTACACTCCTTTAGCACAACAGGCTGGATAAAGCTCAATTGCCCATGTAATTGCTTTGTATTTCTCTGCTGCCACAAACTTCATTTCTGATTAGGGAAAAATTCTACATGCAGGAGGAAAAAAAAAACACTGCCAAGAAAATTGCTTCTATTTTGATTCCCTGCATCTTCCCAGCAGCTAGAAGTCTCCAGACACATGTGTCAAGCAGGTTGCCTACAGCACTCGGGGAACCAAGCAGTGGGAGAGACTTCTAGCAAATCATTTCTTGGACACGAGCATCTTCCTTCCACAGCCTGTTTGCCATTGACAGACATGATATGCAACAGGCCTCAAGACAATAAAACCCAGACCGCAGCACAATCTGCCTTGGACACAGTGGAAGGAGGAAAGAGCCCCACAACTGTGGCACCACAAACAAAGCCATGGGCTTGGAGTGTGTGGCCTCGGCAACCTAACTTTGAGGTTGGCTCTGCAGAAACATTCAGTGAGGTTTCAGTACTATGGACAGCTCAGACCAGCACATTTATAAAGCTAAGCAGAGTCCAGTATGGATTCAACCTGGATGTGGGGACATGTGTTGAGATTCCGGCATTGCAGGAGGTTGGGCTAGATGATCTTTGGGGTCCCTTCCAACTCTTCAATTCTATGAGCTGCCCTCAGAGGCAGCTTCTTCAGACCAGCCTTGCACAGCCTTAGGGAAGGCAGGGACCAGCTGTGCCCAGATCACTCTCCCTGGGGATCATCATTGGGAGATCACAGCTTGTCAGGACCACGGCTGGAGTCGCTTTCCATTTCTCCCCTAATCTTCACATGGCAAAAGAGCAATCTCTGAAGTGATGGGCTACAGTGGTAACTGTGCAAAAGCACACACAATGGCCTCAGACGGAAACGAATCTGCTTCTAGCCATAGCCAAGATGCTCTCATTATACTCATTCCATCTGGAGGTTTACTGACATCAAAACAAACCAGCAATTAAACAATTTCTCAGATATGACAGTTTGATCTAAACAGGGAAGGAAAAGAGGGCAAGACAATCTTGGAGATGAGGAAACTCAGTAAGGACAAAGCATTAGTTACTCTCCAGTGGAGTCCCTGTGGAAATATCCTTTGGGAGGAAAATCGGTCATCATGAGGAGGCGCTCAGGAAGGATGAGCGATCCACTAAAACCATAATCATAACCAGGAACAAACATGATCCACCTTCTCCCTCTTAGATGATTCATGGGTGCCAGGAAAGGAGATGTGGCTTCTTAGATGAGCAATCATTTCATCCTTGTACTATCTAAAGGCTATTAATTAAGGTTCCTGTGAGCCTTGGAGGGCACACTTGGCTCTGGGTGACAGCTTGAGCATGGCCTAAAAGGACCCCTTTGCCTACATATTTAGCTACAATTGGGGGCTGCCACCCACCCCGTCAGTCTCGACTCACAGGTAAACTGGAAGCTCCAGCTGATGTGGTGAAATGTAATTGTACAGCACTTAGAAACCCCAGAGTTATGTGGTGTACAGATTGCCAAGACATGTGCCCCAAGGAGGCCTAGGTGACCCACAAGAAGTCAAGTCAGCTACTCAAGGGGAAGGCAGGTGATATCCAGGCCCTGAGGTGGGAGAAGAGGCCAGCTTTCCTTCATCTGCTGTCCTGCAGATGTTGTGGACGTCTCTGACCATGGGCCATGCTGGGGGGCACTGGAATCCACCAACATCCAGGGGGCCTCTTCTTGTGTGGCTACCCAGACACTATCAGGTAAGCAAACCCTTTCTTCCCAAAGGGCCTATGGGAAGGTGAGCATGTTTGTCCTGTGTCTCTGTCCCTGAATGCATTTTGTTGCAGGAGAAGCAGGAAGATGCTGAAGGGAGCCACACTGCTAGTTCCACAGCCATCCTGGAATATGGCTGTTCCCACTTCCCCTCCTCCAGGCTTGGAGGAAAAGTGTCCTTCTGTAAACTCCAATGTGAAGCGGACTTTCTATTATCTGACTAAGGCTGGAGGCTGATTAGTAACTCCCACCTTCCAGGACCCTCCTGCTATTTCACAGCTCTGTTTCTAAGGCGTAATCTAGGGAGAGTGGTCTTTCCGTGGGCAAATCCAGGGCTTACAGGCCAGGTCCAGCCCATGAGGCTCACGTATCAGCCCTCTGACAAAATCGGGCACCTCTCCTTGCCCTAAAAAATGGCTTCTTCTCCTCTGAGCACTGTTGCTAAAGTTCTCCAAAGGTGCCGCCCTCTCTGTGCAAGCTGTGTGTTTGCTGCATGTGTCTGCACACTGGTCATGCCCATCGCTGGGTGTGCGTGTGGCCCTCAGAGAGTTGGCCAACTCCCAATTCTGCCCTTGGGTGGGAAGCAGTTAGCCACCCCTGGAGTAGAATCAACCACCTACTTCCTTTGAGCCACCTGCCTCATTCTCAGAAGTCGAGCCTGGAGTATGTGGCATGGAGGAGGAGAATGTCCCCGGCGCTTCCCTTTCCACTGGAGAAAGGGAGGGGCTTCCTGGAGAAGAAGAGTTTGGACTTGATATCCTGCTTTATCACTACCCGAAGGAGTCTCAAAGCGGCTCACAATCTCCTTTCCCTTCCTCCCCCACAACAAACACTCTGTGAGGTGTGTGGGGCTGAGAGACTTCAAAGAAGTGTGACTAGCCCAAGGTCACCCAGCAGCTGCATGTGGAGGAGCAGGGAAGCGAACCCGGTTCACCAGATTACGAGTCTATCGCTCTTAACCACTACACCACACTGGCTCTCAGACATCAAAGCATCCTTTTTTATAGAAAGGCTTTCCCAGTTTGGGCAAGGTTTGAGACTGGCTTTGGACTGTACTGTCCAGCCTTGGGTATAATCCTTGGATCTGCCCAAAGGAATACTTCAGACTGGGATGTGTGTGTTGTTCTGGGTAGTGTGTTGCCTAGCTATGCCAGGGCAAAATTCGAAGCTCTGTGTCAGTCTTGCCCAAGTCCACCAGTGACTGCCCTTCTTTTGAGTCATGCTGTGATAGAAGGCAGCTGCAATCTATCTGTCTGTCTGTCTGTCTGTCTGTCTGTCTGTCTATCTCTCTCTCACACACGTTCATCCAAATCACCTTCCTGATGGAACCATGTCTCTGCGGATGGGGAAAATCAGGGCAAGGAGGCAAGTGGAGAGCAGTTTCTTCTTGCTTTATTGTACAATTTCTCACGAAATATATTTACAGCACATGGATTTTTGCCTCAGTGCAGGACATAGTCATGTTGCATAAGTAGAAACCTTTGAACTTCTATGAAAATAAAAATAAGAAGAAAAGCACTTAACTGCGACTTCAGCTAAGTATGTAAAAGAACATCTGTAATGGTCAGAGTGAAAAATGTTAACAGCAAAATTGCTTCTCATGAAGGATCTCTAGATGGAAACCACTGAGCAGCATCTTCCATCTCGTTAACCCTGTATAGTCCGGCAGCATTTCACACAACAAAACTCTGTAAAGCTCTCTCACACATGCACACGCACACACGCACGCACGCACACACGCTGCATCGAACACTACCCACGGGGAATGGCTCCTGTGTGGGCTACTAGGGAGCAGCCCTTCACCCACCGCTAATGGAGCACATCCCAGGCGCCCTGAGCCAAGGAAGACAAGGGCCTGCCTCTTTTGCCAGCACCCCACACCCCCTCACTGACTTGAGAGCCCCCTCCTCCTCCACCTTCTCCTCTTCCTGAAGCAAGCCCCGAGGGTCCTTCCCTTCCACTTCAACGGAGAAGGAGGGGGCAAGGGCCCACCTGCTCCCATGGAACACCCCACCCCATGGAAGTGAGCCGGGGGGAGCGTGCATTTCCAGGGGTCCCACGGGGGCCCTGCCTATGCCAGTGGCAAATCACCAGACTGGGGTGATGGGACTACCCTTGCATTACAAAGATGATGTTACCATGGCAGTTTGAGAGAACAAAGTTATCTCAAGTTATCAAACATCAGTAACAAACGGAGTTAAGCTTCTCGTGGATGTTGCTTGGACAGCATTTCTTCACAGTGATAAATATGAAAGGTTGGAAAAAAAGGTCAGCATAAAACATTTCCACTTTTTGTTTTTTAAAGTCTGTATGCAAAAAATCATTTCTTTTGTTATCAGCAATTATAAAATTACAAACCCTTTCTTGAAGTAACTGCATCTGTAAGTTATGATAGAAAAAGATCTTGGGAAGTGAGGCTGAAAACGGAGTTTGCATAAAATGGAAGCTGGAAATTAGCCCAAACGTGGGGGGGGGGGGGAGAGAGGGGGGGGACTTGGTTAAGATGACGCTGGAGAGGCCACATGGTAGTTGAACAGAGACAGCTAACAGATGACTCAACCCAAAAGTCTAACATGTTATCGGGGAAATGCATACTAGAGGAGAGACTGGGATGAGACAAAATCAACGTTTCAAAGGATGCCATTAAGCGTTTGCTTTTCATTGCAGTTTTGGCACTTCGTTGAAACAATTACTTATTTTTCCCCAAAGACCCAAACATGTAGAAAAGGTCGACAGCTCTTGGACATAACCTGGCAAATATAGTACTTTTATGTTCTGGCAAACACGGAAACAGAGTTAGTTAAACATTCCCACAGAGTTGCACACACATGCATGATTCAGATGTCGGTAACACTGGGTCAAGGGTCTTGGCGCAGACATTTTGCATTTACTCGCGAGGAGCTTTCAGGCTGTTTCTTCGACGGACCGTGTTTCCGATTTGAGCCGGACAAATTCTTTTGCGACATCGTCATTGGTCCTCTGGGAAAGGATCCGCAGGATCGTCAGCCCGGTCTCGTCCATGCAGATGTTCCTCAGCAGAGGGTGCCAGGCGGCACAGCTGCCCTTCTCTGCCAGGCTCCGCAGCTGTATGACAGCCATGCCGATGACCCGGTCCTCTCTGGCAAAGCAGTAATCCTTCACAGAGAGGTGAAGCTCATAGGCCCCGGGCCTTTCTTCGCTGCTCAGGAGGCTAGAGAGAGACGGGACACACACAGGGATTTACCACACCGCCCCCGTCCCCGCTGCCACCAGCCACAGAGAGAGCCGAGAAGGGTCACTTACAACTGGAACGTCTCGTTGTATTTGGGAGACCAGGTGTTGCTCTTTGTCTTCGTCCCGTGCTTCCGTTTCTTGTCGCTGAGGCTGGGCCCCAAGATGCAAACCTCCACAAAGGGCCGGAACATAGCACTGGTTTGCCAGTTGAGGTTATTAATGGCGACAACTGAAAACATCAACCAGACACACGGAAGGAGGGTCAAATGGAGCTCTAAAACACACACACACACACACTTGAGGAAATACAGCTCTTCCTTGACCATTGCTCCACATGGGGATGGTCAAGAGACAGGGTCTTCCCCGTGAGGGCCCCCCCTCCACAAGGACCTCTCCCTGGAGTCACATTTGCTTTTTACATTCAGATGTCAGGTGAAGATGTTCTTGCTCACCCAGGCTGATATTTTGCTGTTTTGCCACTGACAATTACAAGACATCTCTGTGTTTTAATATTTTTTAAGAAATATATAGCTATTTGCGGGTTTGGGGGGGCTTTATTTTAGGGACGCGGGTGGCGCTGTGGGTTAAACCACAGAGCCTAGGACTTGTTGATCAGAAGGTCGGCGGTTCGAATCCCCACGACGGGTTGAGCTCCCGTTGTTCGGTCCCTGCTCCTGCCAACCTAGCAGTTCGAAAGCATGTCAAAGTGCAAGTAGATAAATAGGTGGGAAGGTGGGAAGGTAAACGGCGTTTCCGTGCACTGCTCTGGTTCGCTTAGTCATGCTGGCCACATGACCCAGAAGCTGTACGCCGGCTCCCTCGCCAATAAAGCGAGATGAGCACTGCAACCCCAGAGTTGGTCAAGACTGGACCTAATGGTCAGGGGTCCCTTTACCTTTACCTTTATTGTTGCTTTATCTTTTATTAGCAGTCTTGTGCCGGACACCTCATGCAGTTTTGAAAGGCTCTTGATTCAAGAGGACTGATTCCAAACATAGGTAAAACCGCTGCTTGATATCAGGAACCATCATGCAAAATTTGGTTATGAAATCTAAAGAGGTCAGTCCGGGCTCTTTTGGAGGGAAGGAGAAAACACCTTTGGCTCCAAAAAGCCTTGCCTTTGTGTTCCTTCTGGGAGAAACCTGCTGACCCCTATCATCAGCTCCCTATCATTTCTATGGAGGTTAGCTCAGGACAAGGGCTTTCCAGAGCCTGCCTTCCTTTGCCATCCTCTGAGTGGATCACTTCAGATCCCCAAGGCAGAGCAGCTCCAAAGGCACAACCTGGCGAGGAGGAATTGCCTGCCATTCAGCTTAGAGAGGATGCTGCCACCTTCATGCAAAGCCAGCATATTTTGACACCCACCTTTGACGGTGACTTTATGCTCTCCGGTTCCCGGGTTTGTTGTGAGGTCCACTTGGAGATGGATCTCCCCCACTGTGTTGTTGCTTGCCTGACCTGCAGCAGAAGGAAACAAGCTCTGATTAAGTGCCAAAGGGGCCAAGAGAAGAAGTCCCTGCCCATGGGAGAACCTGCCCACATGTTGGCGAGGCAGGTGCTCTGTTTTGTTCTGGGTGGGGGATCTTTTGAGGGCACCCAGAATGGCTCCTTTGTTTCATATATTCTTCTACACATTGCCATTCTTTCCTTAAAGTTTAGTTTGATTGTAATCTTAAGGCTGCTGTCATTTTTGCCAGCTCAATAAATTCACAAAGCTTATTTTGCCATTCAGTTATCGAGGTTACGTTTTCCCGTTTCAAATTTTTCGCTATTAATATTCTGGCAGCAGCTGTGGCATACAAAAACACTTTTTCTTTCTTGTCGATGGGGATGTCTATTGAAACTATACCTAGAAGGAATGCTTCTTTGTTCCATTCTGATGCAGAGATTGGAGATCTGTGCACAGGAATCAAGTCCATTGGCTGAAATAACCAGAGACAGGATTTTTACCCCACTGGCTGTGGGGCCCAGTTCTACAACAATAGTATACTGGCACCCCCTTGCAGTGGGAAGGAGGAAGGTGTGAGTGTGATGACGAGAGGAGGAATCCTGCCTGAATGTCAGTGCAACCCATGGATGTGTGTGTTGTGTAGGGTCTGGGCTGAGGGTGTGTGTTTACTTGCCACCCACAGATTCCGGCCTGAGCCTCACCAAAGGGAACCAAAAGGGCCCCAGACCACTCTCTGCAACCAAATGGTGGTCACAAGCTATCTGAGCTGCCCAAATGTCCAAAGAGGCAAATGAGCAGAGCCTCCCTGGGGATGCAACGAGAGAAGGGCTACTGCAGTGATGGGGCAATGGCTAAACCATCTGAGCGAGATCAACGGCACCTTTCCCTGCCCAACCTTGACTGGAGAGTGGGAGGACCCAGCAGCAGCAGCCCCAGCCCTAGCCAGAACATCCTTTGAAGGGCAAGGTGCACCATTGCATGTCCCCCACGGTCCCGGAGGTATGGGGTGTGTAATGATTTCCCCTTTATCCTCACAACAACCCAGTGAGGCTGTGTACTGTTTCCCACAGGCGAGGCTGATGGAGCCAATGACCTCTTGTGGGGATTTGGGGGGGAGGAGGGGGCAGATGCACCCCCTGCCCATGGCTGGGCTGGCATTTGAGCTCCAGTGTTCTGAAGCTAAGCCGGCTGCTCTCCCGCCATCGGTGGCAACCCTCCCCACTTCTCAGTTAACGCAGAAAAGTAGAATGCTTCCAGCTGATTGCTCCATCTGTGGAAAGGGAGCCTTTTCGAAACTCATTCATCACTGTCCAGACCCTATTTGTTAACGGAGACAATGTGTGCGGGGGGGGGGGGGGGGAGCTGGGCTCAAAATTGGATGCAAAACAACATGTCAGGGAAACATTTCAGCTGCAGCGCCCATTCCTGGGGCAAGACAAAGAAGCTCCTGCTGATAAAACCAGATGCTTATTTTCCTTCTCAGAGTGGGGTGGAGAACGACCCCAATGTCAGATTTGTGTGTGTTTGTGTGTGTGTGTGTATGGGGGTGGGGAGGGAAATGCAAGGATTTCAGGGCCAAAGACTCTGGTGGCTAAACTGACACATATTTGACATCTGTTGTGGCTTTTTAATTCCTTATCATGTCTACAGTAGCCGTATTGATGGCTTCCCTCACCCTTCAACATGCGAAGGAAAGGGATTTGTGTCTTTGGTCGGCAGAGCAAGTGCATGAGCCCATGTCATCTTTCAAAGCAAAGGTCACTTACCATGCAGTGAATTGCACAATTGAATGGCACTACACACACGCACACACACTTTTTTTTAATCCCTCCAATTTGCATAAAATCAGAAAACTGCAAAAGGAAACCATATTTAAAATTTCTTTATCAGATCTCTTGGACAGCCTTTTGAAAAAGCGTGTACTGAGAATTTACAATTGCTTTCTTTTCGTACTAGTAAAGGCTAGTCAGAAGCATGCCTATAGATATAGATATAGATATGATTCCTCAGATTTGCACAAAACCAGAAAACCACACAAGCAAAATTCAAACTGCCTATGTAACTTTGTTCTTTTTTTTAAACTGCCCAAGAAGTGCACAAACAGGGTTTTTTATTTTTTAAAAATGTTTTGTTTTTTAAACCACTTTTTCTAAAAATAAAAAAGACATGGTACATGTACAGCTATCTGTGCCCATGCCCAGCTGGTTTTTAAATGGCATAATAGGACCAACAAATGAGAAGGCAAAAGGGAATGTCTCCTAGTATGAAGGGGGAAGAACACAGAATATTGAGGGGGCCCAGTCCCGTCCTTGAAAATTTGGGGATGCCTCGGCCCCCCTAGATAACTTCCCTGATCCATCCCTAAATCCAGTAATCGCAAGTCACAGTAAATGGTGATCTCTGAAGGAACTGGCTTGAGGGGAGGGGGAACTTGGCTTGAGGGGAGTGCTTGAAGAACCACACAGACTCTCTCCCTTCCAGGAAGGAATTGCCATTCTCAGCAAAAGCAGGCCTTGAAGGCGGCCAGTAGTGGCCACATGCCATTTTCCCAGGCCAGCAAGTTATTCTTTCTGCGCTTCCTTTGGCTGCCATTGGGCTGCTGCCCTGAGTATCCTTTCAGGCCAAGCCTTTGTCAGTTGCTGCTCACTTACTTTGTGAGGTCTGGGTGTCAATGAACTTCTTGATCAGGACGTCTGTCGTCTGGGTGTAAAGGTTGAGGGCGTACTTGAGAGACTGCATCTCGGGACTCTTCTCCAGGTAATTCTTTTTCAGCCCATTCCCTCCGGCGTGGAAGTATTGCTAAAAACAGAAGCACAGATCCAAATTGGAAACGGAATTGTTAGACACTAATGTTAAAATTCTCTCCAAAATGTATAATTTGTTGTTAGAATGGCATACAAAGGACGAACAAGTTAAATCTGTGATGATTGATTGGGCAAGAGACACAATATAATGTTGGAAGATTGGGAAAGGCTGTGGAAGAAAGGGGTTAAGTTTACTGCATGTACTGTATTAAAAGAAAATATTATGAAAATGATGTATAGATGGTACTTAACCCTGGTGAAATTAGCAAAGATGTATCATACAAATGATAATTTATGTTGGAAATGTAAAGAGAAAGAAGGTACTTTCTATCATATGTGGTGGACGTGTCCTAAAGTAAAAGACTTCTGGGAAAAGATATATAATGAGTTGAAAAAAATGTTGAAAAATACATTTATTAAAAAAACCAGAAGCCTTTCTACTTGGAATAATAGGATTGGAATTGCCCAAAAAAGATGTTAGACTGTTTTTGTATGCCACTACAGCAGCAAGACTTTCATTAGCCAAAAATTGGAAATCGCAAGAGATACCAACAATAGAAGAATGGCAGATGAAGATGATGGACTTTTGGGAGCTGGCTGACCTGACTGGAAGAATCCACAACCACAAAGAAGAGGAGACACAAGAGGATTGGAAGAATATTTAAAGAATTTCAAAGAATATTTGGCTAAATATTGTAATATAAGATAAATAGAAATTTCTTGGAAGTAGTAATTAGGCTTAGGGATAGATTATGAATATGTTATTAATAAAAATTAGGGATTAGAATATTAATAAAGGAGAAGAAGTTAGTAAATGAAAGAAGTTAATATTATTAGAAATATGAATTTGGAGAATTACTAAATAGGTGATATAATGAAATTCAGTTAGAGGGGATTCAAGGAAGTCAGTTATCAATGTACTGAAACTAGGATTTGGAAGTTAAAATTCATTTTTATGTGTTTTTCTTTGTTTTTTGTGTGTATTGTAATGTTTTTCTTTTTTCTTGTTTTTCTTTTTTATGTGATAAGTGTGAAAACCAATAATTTTTTTGAAAAAAACAACCCCAAAAAACAGAAGCACAGAGAAAGGGAGGAGAGGAGAGACACCAGATCCAGGAGGTCACCTGGCCTCTGAGCTTCTTGGCTAGCCAAGGATCCCTGAAGGATCTATCGTCTCACCCTTTATGTACTCAAGCTGTGTAGGGCTTTGTATGCCTGGATCAGCACTTTGAGCTGCCAGGACCAAAAGCTTCTGAGTTTTGGGGTTGTTTCTCCATTGGGGAGGAGGATTTCTCCCCAAGGCTGCCTGGGAAATGAGGAGCGTGATGGCTGCAAGTCATGTTGGTGTTACCTGTCTACCTGCCGAATCAGAGGTAGCTGCATGGAAGCCTGAGTCCAAGTTGCTGCTGTGGGGTGCAGTGGGGCTGCTCTTGGGCTCTGCTTGTGGGCTGCCCTTCAGAGCATCTGATGGACCCACCGCTATGGGGCAATGAGGAAGTTGGACTCATCTAGCGGGGCTCTCCAACCATTATTGTAGAGGCAATGCCACCTTATAACATTTCTTATTAACTTTTCAAACTTTACAAATTATTTTAAACCACCATCTGAATAAATCTCTCCTGTCTGTTGACGTCCCTTCCATTGTGTTCTTTTCTTACCTTATAAAGCTGCTATATTACTTATATTTTACCCATTATGTATGTTAATTATAAAATATTTAAACTGCAATTCTCACCTGCAGCTATACTTCAAATCCTGCATACATTTTAAGATAACCATAACTTTTTTTTCAAATATTCCACAAAATATTTCCATTCTTCAAGAATTTTTCTCTCCATTCTGTTCTTTAATTCTCACAGAACGGGGAGGCAACGGCACTTTAAAAAACCATCTCCTATTACCTTGTGTGGATTATTCATTCAACCGATATCCCCCCTTCCTTCCAAAGATGCCCATGGGGTCAGAGGAGGATGGGAGCCATGTTGAATACTCAGCTCCCTTCTCATTTGGGTCTCATTTTATTACACAGGGGACATGACTGTCCCACATTCCAGCTCGAAAATGGTGCGCTGATGCTCCTTTGCTTCTTTTTGTTTTCCCAGAGCGATTTGTGGTAGGTAGGTCAGCATTTTATTTGTTTAGCTATAAGCCACAACAAGAAGAAGGAAAATTCGGAGTTGAGCCACAAATTTAGCTCTTAACTTCCTGGCCGTAGGTGCAAATGAAGGAACAGGCAAAGTAACGGAGTGATTTGTGCTCTTCCCCCACCCTCGCCGTAGAATAACTTGTCCCTTGGGGGAAGAGGCAGCATAATGATGATGATGATAATTAATAATAATAATAATAATAATAATAATAATAATAATAATAATAATTTATTATTTATACCCCACCCGTCTGGCTGGGTTTCCCCAGCCACTCTGGGCGGCTTCCAACAGAATATTAAAATACAATAGACTATTAAGCATTAAAAGCTTCCCTAAACAGGGCTGCCTTCAGATGTCTTCTAAACGTCAGATAGTTGTTTATTTCCTTGACATCTGATGGGAGGGTGTTCCACAGGGCGGGTGCCATTACCGAGAAGGCCCTCTGCCTGGTTACCTGTAACCTCACTTCTCACAGTGAGGGAACCACCAGAAGGCCCTCGGAGCTGGACCTCTGAATGATGGGGGTGGAGACGCTCCTTCAGGTGTACTGGACCGAGGCCGTTGAGGGCCTTAAAGGTCAGCACCAACACTTGGAATTGTGCTCAGAAATGTACTGGGAGACAATGTAGGTCTTTCAAGACTGGTGTTATGTGGTCTCGGTGGCCACTCCCAGTCACCAGTCTAGCTGCTGTATTCTGCATGCCCATAAGGCATCAACCTTAGCTTGTGCTGGATCCAAGGCAATCTTGGGGACCAATGTGCAGCCAGCAGAGGCCTCTGCAGCACTTCAGGACCGCTCTGGAAGGAGGCTGTCTCGGGGGGGGGGGAGGGCCAAGCATGACTCTCAAACCCCTCAGTGGCGACATCAGGAGATGACAGAGGCAGAGGAGTCACTCCTAAAACTGAAGCCTAACTTGTATGCTGCATGGTTATGCCCCTACCATGCTTTTATTTGAGCAGATCAACCCTCAAAACTAACTCAGGGTCTTCAAGGATAGCTTCCTGCCTGCATTTGGGCCAGAAATGAACAACAAAAAGGCAGAAACACCCACCCCCCCACCTGCTGCCTCCCCCTG
Organism: Podarcis filfolensis; assembly: GCF_964270895.1. Taxonomy (NCBI): domain Eukaryota; kingdom Metazoa; phylum Chordata; class Lepidosauria; order Squamata; family Lacertidae; genus Podarcis; species Podarcis filfolensis. The sequence continues at coordinate 6,470,046 of NC_139616.1, forward strand.
CCCAGCCCTTTGCCCTGGCAGCTGAGGAGGAGCGTGCAAACTGGCTTTTAACCTTGTGACATTTCCCATCACTTTGCATGTCTCTGTCTCCTGTAAAAATCCAGGGTTAGCGCATTGTTCCTTTTCTCTGTGTTCCTCCTCGCTGCTTTCCAAATTTTTTATTTTTTCTTGGGACCCCTGAGGCTCACAAAGGCTGTTCCTGCTCTTTGCTGCAACAGCTTTAGTTACTGCTGAACACAATCTGGAGCCAAATATTAAGAGTCAGACTCCCTAAGTTTTGTGTGTGTGTTTGTGTGTGTGTGTGTGTTTATATTCATCAGAGAGAATGCGGGGAAAGCAGAAATCTGAAAAGAATGGAGGCAGCTGCCCATGGCAAGAGCTCAAAGTTTTCATTCAAGGGAGACGATCTTCAAAAGCCTGATTAAGCCATCCGAGGGTTTGAGACTCATGTCTGTGTCACTTGAAAGAATCTGAAACATCGGTGTAAAATTGTTAGCCATTCCATCAGGCTGCCTCAGTGGGAGAGATGAGGAGCAGAAAGCTCTTTCCATCAGCTTTGTCTCCCGCCCTTGGTTGCTTTCCCTGCCAGCTGGTCATTGTAAGAGTGACCAATTAAGTACTGGCAGCTGAGATTGCTCCCCCACTTTCCTCCCTTTTCTCTTGTGTGTTGTGCTGTTTAGAGTGAGGCCTTGGGTGTCACGTATTCCATGGATGGGGGGCGGATGGACGGATGCTCAAGCAGGACATTTCTTTGCCATGTTCACCACGCTGAAGACACAAGTTGCTTTTCAGTTTAAATGGTGCCTTCCTTCTTCAGCACTGCCAGCTGCCATCGCAGCGATGTCAACGGCACGCCCAGCTGCTTGATTGCTTCTGGACGGTGGCCAATAAGATTTAAATTGCTGGGAGGGAGAGTTAATTAGCAAGCAATTATAAATTAAAAGTGTACAATTAGACACATCTTTCTAGATAGAAGAGCAGCTCAGAAAAGGAAGGGTGGCCGGAGGGAGCTTTGAAATTCATCATCCTTGATTGTTTTGAGGGAGCTGATAGCATCTGAACATGTTCACACCTAAAGGTGTATTTCTCCACAACAAGGGCTTTACAGCAGGGGTGCAATAAGAACGTAGAAAAGCCTGCAGGATGAGGCCAGTGACTCAGCTAGTCCATCATGCTCTCACACTGGCCAAGCAGACGCCTTTGGGAAACGCTCATGTAGGATTCGATCGCAAGAGCCCTCTCCCCTCCTGTGGTTTCCAGCAACTGGTGTTCAGAAGCATTGCTTCCTCCTACTGTGATTACAATCTAAAAAGCAGCCAAATTATGCCTTGAAGGTGCTGAGTGGCAGAAAGAGCACTGAGATATCCCTGGGCACAAGTTTCTTTGCCGCAGAAGAGGGCAAACTAACAGGGCTCCAAGGTACCAGTGTGGAACAGTGCAATGGCCCTTTTTATCCCACACTGGAACAAATATTTTAGGCATCCTGAGCTGGGGGTGGAAATCTCTATGTTAAAGATCATAATAAGAAGCTGGCCTCCAGCTGATGTCATACATGATGTCATGTGTGCAGCAGGCAAGGGAACAATCAAAGCAACAATCTGGAGTGCTGGAGCAAGGTGCAAGCTCATCCACCAGCCGATGAGAAGCCACTTCTCCCTCCCAGCGCTTCTCTTTGAGGCCTTCTGCTCCCCTTTCCACTTCTGGAAGCAGGGAGGTAAGGAAGAAGCTAGGTGATGGTTGTTAGGCAGAGGGCTGGTGCATCCCTTGAACTGTAGTTCAACCCACCTGCCTATCTTGTGATGTCATAACCACATCATATGATCGACAGGTGGGCTGTCCCACTCATCTGTCAAACTCAGCTCACAGGGCCAAAAAAGCTCCGCTACCCCCCGTTTGAGACAATTTTAGTCTTTGAATATAATAGCTGCATTCTCAGCTTCACAGTAAACTAATTAAAAAATAGCTCCTACTTTTTGATCACGATCTTCTATTGTGCTCTTTTGAAGTCAGATTCTTGAAAAGATCAAAGAAATAGCAGAGTATGATATTCCTTTAAAACTCAAAATAGTACTTTGGGCTTACTTAAATCATGTTGCTTTTTAAGGAGATTTTAGAACCGGTCATTTGTTTACTGTCTGCAGCTAAAACTGCCTTAGCTGCCAAACAGAAATCCTGAAACTCTCAATGTATAATGTATGGGGAGAAGTATGTATTGACAATCCCTTTCTTAACTAAGCTGACATATTACTGAAGATCAAAGGGGGATTTCCCTCAAGACAACTTTGTTAAAATGTGGGCTTGATTCACATCTCTGCCTTCACATCCATGGAATCGATTTTTGATGAAGTCTGGGATATAAATATTTTAAATAAAACAATGTAATTGGAATGTTAATTTCCAAGTAGCCTGCAATCAATCCACTGTTCTATCTTTTTGCAAGTCATGGCTTTGCAGGGCATTGTGTTCCATAGTGCAGTATTTTGTATTGTGATGTTACAGCCAAATGGTAAGTTAAGGGAGCAGCAGCTCAAGGGGGAATTTGGGAACCCAATACCCTTGGCATGGTGCATGCCCCATGTCTGAATTGTCCTCTTGAAAGAAAGGGGGATGAAGAAGAAGAAGAAGAAGAAGAAGAAGAAGAAGAAGAAGAAGAAGAAGAAGAGGAGGAAGCAGCAGCAGCAGAAGCAGCAGCAGAAGCAGCAGCCAACCTGGGGACTCGTTTCTCCATTACAAATCAGGAGCAGCCCAACCTCGGACCATCCAGCAGTTGCTGTGGGACTCTAACCCCCACATCTCCTGACCACTGGCCATGCTGGCTGCTGGGGCTTCTAGGAGATGGACTCCAACGCCAGCTGGAGGGCACTTTCTTGGTTACTCATGTGGCCCCAGTTGCTCCAGTTCAGCAGTGTGCAGCAGGAAGGAGCTGGGAGGAGCCTTGTATGCACTTTTGCACATCTTTAACCTGTTGGCTTTGCTGTCCCTTTTAGAGGCATAAGACCCTACAGATCTAATTTAGGCAGGGATTTGGAAAATCCCTAGAGGACGATTTCCTCTAGTGGCATATCTGGCGGTTCCCCCGTAGCCACAGTTTTTGAGAACAAGGCAGTCCTTTAAAACAGGAAATGATGCAAAATATTACCCCTCCTCACCCCCAAGGACACTTGCTTCCTGGCTTCCCCAGTAAAAACCCCTCTTCCCTCCTGCCACTGGAGTGCCACCCCCAAGACTGCAACAAACATGCAAGGCTCCAGATTCTGGTCCAAAATGTTTCAGGTCAGCTGGAGATCCACTTTTTTAAAATGGGGAAATCAGATCCTCCACTCCTATGATTCTGGCCTTGCCGCTCTGATCCCACCACGACCACTCTGGATTAATTCTGCCGGAGCCATCGTGGCAAAGATTAATGCATTCAGCTGAGCTCCTTGACACCTGGCAGGCAAGTTGGCACCACTCCCAAATGGGGCCCAGCGAAGAGAGTAGTTCATCATGATCTTTGAGTGAGAGCCAGTTATGTGGCAGTGGCAGCTAATTAGCCAAAGGATGAGAAATGCGGCAGAGCAGCTGATGGAGAGAGGGAGGAAACAGGACTTACTAGGGGGACACTTCTCTCCCCGACCCCCCATCTGAGTCTGTCCTGCAGATTTGGCCGCTGTTGCTCACACTCAGATCAGATGGCCACAAAGCCCACTCCACAGGGCTGCCTGTGAAGTGTTTGGCAGCGTCAGCTGGTGTGTGCCCACTTTTCAGGGTGTGTTAACTTATTCCTACTTGCACTGGCTTACAGCTTATTTCAGGACTTGAGGGTGACTCTTTTTGTGGCTGCACCTGAGCTGTGCAGTGCATTTCCTGAAAGAGGTTTGGGTGGATAGCCTCTTGCCTGAGTTTGGAGGACAGCAAAGACTCCCCTCGCCACCCCTGCTTTGAGTTTCCAACCTCCTGCTGCAGTTGCTGTGCTTTTAAACTGACCTACTTGGTTTTACGCTCCTCTAGCTGCCACTTTAAGGAATTCAAATATGCATTTGTTTTTATTTTTCACAAATTTCTTGTTGTTAATCTAGATGTTACTGTTTCGGTGTGGAAATTTCTAAAATTAACAGAAAAACTGGCTCTCTGGGTTTGCTACTTAGGCAAGAGGTGTCTCCCAGCCCTTCGCGGGGCTGAACTGATTGGAGATAAGGGTTAGGCTCTCCATCCTTGAACTACAACCTCTTTCACTGTTGTGCCTAAGGTCGCCTGTCCCTTGTGCAGAAAGAAGACTCCAGCCCAGCAACTCCACAGGACATGCTTGTGTCCTTTTCTTATGCCAGTGTCCAACTGATTAAGTCATACCTTAATTGTTGCCAGCACCACATCCATTATTGCGCACTGCCTCAGAGTCAGGCTTTTGGTTTCTTCTCGGATGACGTGGTCCTGAAAAAACATACAAAGATGGAGTAACTGCTGCTTGCTCTATCCAAAGATGGTCAAATACCTTTCCGCCTGTATAAAATAAGGTGGCTGACACTTTTGCAGCTGCTCATTGTGGAGTCAATGAGGTACACAAAGGGAAGTTCCTTGTCTCTGGCTAGGTGGTACCAACTGAGCTTCTCCGTTACAGAGAAGAGCCTTGTGCCTTGGTGGGAGGAAAAAAACACAGCACAGGGAGGGGAGATGCTTAATTCACGCATGCAAGATGTGGTGATGAGTGTTTGCTAAGATGGCTTTCAAGAGGGGATTAGGCACTTCCATGGAGGAGGTGGAAGAGGGGATAAGGTCTGGCTGGAAGAGATGGATCCTTGGCCCCCAGCCTTTGCATTCCATGGGGAGGGGCCAACAATGTTCTACTATTACTGGGGGTGGGGGATGACTGTGCCCTGAGAGCAGCACAGTTGCCAAGGCAGGAAAGGGATACCCCAGTGCCTGCAAGGAGTTAATGTGAACAAGCCTCAGCCATGGAGAGGGTGTTGTGTCTCTTTTCCTTCAAGCTGCATAGACTTCCCTTACCTTTAATTTAGACAACTGGCCAAAGTCTTTGGCTGCACTGAGGATCATCGGAGGGCCCTGTGGAGAGAATAAATAATATAGAAGAAGAAGAAGAAGAAGCAGAAGAAGAAGCAGCAGCAGCGGCAGCAAGAGGTGGGAAAGTGAGACTGCCATGGTGGGACTGCCCTGAGGGCCAGCCAAGGGGGCTCCTCTCACTCAGGGCACTTGGCTTGGGTGCCACTCTTCCTGAGGCTGGGGGGGGGGCAGGGGAGACCTTTCCTAGGTTGATGCCCTAGACTACCAAGTGCTCCCAGTGGGCAAGTGGAGCTGCCAAGGTGTGTTCTGCTCTAGACTTTTCAAAGGCAGAGGAGCAAAGGCTGCCTGCCTTCTCTAGCCTGGGCTGGAAATGGAAGGGAAGCAAAGAGGAACTGAGTCTGCAAGAGTCTGCGGTCCCAACCTGGGGAGGCCCAGCCAGGTAGTGGAAGATTTCTGTGGCCAAGCTGAGGAAGATGACGATCCCTGGGGGCTGCCTGCTTTCAGGAGCATGTTGAGATTCATTGGGAAAGAAGGAAGGAAGAAGTTTTCAGCACAACCATCAAAAGAACCATCACTGTGGGCAAAAGGAGTTTGGATTCAATGCCATCCCCGCTGCAGCTGCCTGTGGTTCTGTGGGCTGGTTTGGGCAGCCAGTGGAAACTGCGGGCACCAAGCAGTGCGTGAACCTCCTCTCTCAGTCTCAAAGTTGCCCTTTGCTCAAGGGAGCAGAAGGAAGTCCTTCCCATGAGTCAAGGCTACCAGGCAAATGAAAGTGAGAGGGTCGAGACCCCGTTTCAAGGAGCAGAGGCCTCCAAGCACCCTCACGTTGCCCTCTAAAGTGTGTCAAGTGGTTGCCATGGCAAAGGAGCAATTAGCTGTCAACAGTGAAAGGATGGAGTCCACCTTCACTAATTGGATGAGGAAAGTGGCAGGCAGACTCCCAACTCTCGGTCCTCACTGCCAACTGCATGCTGCGGAGGAAGCCGCAGACCATCCCCCCCAACTGAACACTTGGGCGACCTCCACAGTGGGTGACCCTGACAGGACCCGGTTGCCATTGAACTCCATCCCACAAAGCTGACTCCACACTGATATGCTGTCTTTTCCGAAGCCAAGAGCCCTCTTGGTTTGCTGCTGCTAGCTGCTTAATTCACAAGCAGCCCCCTCTCTCTGAAGGCAGTTTTCATGCCGGCTTCGTCTGAGGGAAAGGGAAGTCCATGTGTCTCTTGAGAGGGCCAAATGCATCCATCCTGCCCTCTTTTCAGGGACTTAGGGACAGATTCAGCTATCGAGTTCTGCCAGCAGAAGCAAGGACTTCCACTAGGGCAACAGGCTTTCCCCTCCCTACACATCCTCCCAAATTGGCTGTGGGGTGTGTGCCAGGAAAACTCCCAGAACAGCATGGGGAGGCAGAAGACATGGTGGGGTGGGGTGGGGCGTTGTTCTGTCTAGCAAGCTCATATGCCATTGTGCTGATGAAACGATTGCCACTGTGCTATGCTGAAGTCCTCCCTTATAATTCCAAGCAGCATAACAGCAGCTTACGAATGTGGGCTTGTAGGATTTCAGTTCCCCCAATGAGGGGGGGTGTCCCTACCCCCCTATGACTTTCATTTTGAGCATCTTCCCACCAACAAGCACACAAGAAAAGTAGCTAAAAAGGTGCATTTCCAAAGAGCTGTTTTTGTTTCTATGGCAAAATGGAGCCCAGACCAAGTGCTGGTTCTCTGCAAGGCTTACGGGAGACTCACAGTTTGGTCTGTCAGTGGTGGGAGTACAATCTGCTTTTCTATCCGGTTCAGGACCAGTTTCCAGAGCTCTTTCAAAACACGCTTCAGAACGGTCTTCTCGCAGATTTTTGCCGATAGGCTTAAGCTGCAAAACAATCCAACGCTCTCAAAATCTTCATCTATATAGGCAGTTTACAAAGCAAAAACTATGTAACCATGCAACTAGAATAAAAGAAAAACGCACACTGCTGATAAAAACCCAGACTCTAAATGCTTCCCCAGCCTTCCCTCCCACCAGGGAGAAGCCCACGTACATCACAGCTCCGCTGGCAGGTAGTGACTGCACGAAGAAGCAAAACCACGAAGCAACAGGAACAGATGGCAGGGGGAATTGAGGGGCCGTTTTCATGGGTTCCTTGCCTGCTGCAATTATGGGCCTGGCTGCACAATGGGGTGCCTGGCACACAAAGCATGGCACAGAACAATGCAGTGCCCAAAGGAGCCAAGCCGAAAAGAGGATGAAGTCCGGGCTATGGATCTCTTCTAGGGGGAGAATAGGGGATAGGTCCTTGTGGGACCATTGTGGATGTTCTTGAGACATGAATGAATGTGAGCTGCTTTGAGAGCTGAGAGAGGGCACCAGGGTCCGGGTATTGGTGCATTGCAGAGCCCAATGCTGTTTGCCACAGACCAGACCATCTGTCTGGACACAGCAGTAAAGCCCACAGCACCTGCCCTGCTTACGTTTTGTCCAGGAAGTCCATCAGGGGCCGCAGCACAATCTCTGCATCCACTGTGTTGTTGTTCTTGTTGGCAGCCGCAGTTCCGTCTCCTTTCATCTGGTTCAGCTCCAAGCTCATCTGCCGCACACACTCCTCAATGACAGGCTGGAAGCTGGAAGGGGCCAGAAAGGAGGGGATGGGGTGTCAGAATTCATGATCTATGATTGCAGTCATGGGATTTTTGTCTATCACATGACGGTGTATGTTTTGACTCCACAAAGTGGGAAGTGACGGAGACAGGATGTTTGCGTTACTGTGTTCCGTGAAGTGGGACTTTTGTCCTTTGTTCTTTTTCCCTTTGCTGTCTGATGCTAGAGAGAGAGGGAGCCATGTTGGAGTGCTCCGTGTCTGTTTATATGTAAATAAAGTAGATTAGCCAAAATGCTGAGTTGCTGAGGTCTGTCATGAAAGGTGCGCAAACTCTGCGGATCCCTAAGTGTGCCGATGTCAGTTGGCATCGGTCGCTGTGATGTTTGGGCTGAAGAAAGCTTTTGAAGCTCCCGAACGATGGACCAGGAGGGAGGGAAGATGTTAGTCGGGCATGTGTCTCTGCCAGGGTCCTACTCGAGTGTAGGCTGAACTCCTGACATGGGGATGGAGGTGCCATAACTGGTCAAAATGGCAAAGCAGACCCTTCCCCAGAGGTTCTCTATGTTGCTGCCTCCCCTCTAGGAGGCCACGGCCCCCTTCCTTGTGTGGTAATTATACTTTAAAGAGTTGTGTGGACGTTGCCCCAGGTCATTTGACCCTCTTAAATAGTTCTCCCCCCCCCACTGGCATATCTACACAACACATTAAAGTTTAAAAATAACATATGACTTTTATTTGCTGTACCGGCTCTTGTCATAGTGAATGTACAAGAGAGGTAGGCAATACAGTGGTTGCGAACGGAATCCGTTCTGGAGCCCCATTCGCAACCTGAAAGGAACATAACCCGCGTCTGCGTATCTGTGCACGCGCAGGTGGCGATTCGCCACTTCTGCGCATGATGTCATTTTGCGCGTCTGCGCATGCGCAAACGGTGAAACCTGGAAGTAACCCTTTCCGGTACTTCTGGGTCACCACGGGATGCAAACTGAAAACGCGCAACCTGAAGCAAACATAACATGAGGTATGACACTACTTCTGTTACTGAAACATACATGAATTTGTATCCGAGGCTGATTAATATTTACAGACTGAGGCAGCAGCAAAGCACAACACACTTGCTGCTTTAACAAGTTAAAATCCACACAGCAGTTGATGACTGAACTAACTGATAAAAACTGCCTCACTATATGACATGGCAAGTACTGGTGCCAAATATAGGGGGCATCCATACCACGACCTCTGAGGGAACGTCCAAGGCCCTGCAAAGTCTCTGACGTGACTTCCAGTAGAAACCATTGGGTGCCATTGGGCACCCATAATCTGGGGCCCAAGTTGGCACCCCTGATCACAACATTCTATGCTACAACATTAACCCTTTGCGTGGTATTTTGGATGCACCATTCCCACACCCCTGACAAGGGCCATTTCCCCTTCTCCTAGTAGAAGTCTTTGGCACTCTGGATCTCTGGCTGTGGGGTGAAGGGCAGAGGCTGACCCAAGGGTGGGGCAGTGTCTGAGGAAACTGAAGGTACTTTCTATCACCTTTGGTGGACGTGCCCAAAGATCAAGGCCTTTTGGGAAATGATCTATAATGAAATTAAGAAGGTACTTAAGTGTACTTTTCACAAGAAACCAGAGGCCTTCCTCCTGGGCATGGTGGGCCAATTGGTGTCAAGGAAAGATAGGACGTTTTTTATGTATGCTACAACAGCAGCAAGAGTTCTTTTAGCAAAGTATTGGAAGACACAAGAGCTACCCACGCTGGAAGAGTGGCAGACGAAGGTGATTGACTATATGGGACTGGCCGAGATGACTGGCAGAATCCGTGACCAAGGGAAAGAGACGGTGGAAGAAGATTGGAAGAAATTTAAAGTTTATCTTAAGAACTGTTGTAAAATTAATGAGTGCTAAAATGTCATGGGTAATGTAAAACAGAATTGCAATGATAAACGATTGGGTTAGAGAAAAAGGATCAAAGAAATTGAATCATAAGTATCCGAAATTAGGGGTTGCTGAAAAAGTTTAAAACAGGGATGCAGAAAAGGGAGGTATGGGGAAGTCGTTGAAATAAGGTTTAAGAAAAAAAGGTGATGAAATTATACGTGTTTATATGTTTGTTTGTTAACGTGCTATGTTGTGAATTGTTAGTTCTTGTCTGTTAATATATGTTGTAAAACCAATAAAAATTTATTATATATATAAAAAAAGGGTGGGGCAGTGTCTGATGCAGAGAGGGCACTAGAGACCAGGTGTGATCCTGGGTGGGGGACATTTTGGAGCTTGAGTTAAACAAAAATTGACGCCCCACCCACACAGAAGGGGTAAGTGAAGATCTACATCTGGAACGGGGGCGGGGGGAGATAAAGATCTACATCAGGATCTGCTACCCTGGAGGATCCTGCCGCCTGAAGTGGTTGTCACACCTTGCCTCATGGGTGGGTCGGCCGTGGGGGGTTGAGGTTCCACAGTGGATCCACACCCAACCTCCCACCCCATTCTGAAAGCCCTTTTGGAAAACCTGGCCATGCGCCATTCCACTCCCTCTTCCCCTTCCCGGGCCAACCACATGACAAAAAAAGCCCTTTGCACCCTAGCACAGGGGTCAGCAAACTTTTTCAGCAGGGGGGGCGATCCACTGTCCCTCAGACCTCATGGGGGGCTGGACTATACAGTATTTTTTTTGGGGGGGGGAATGAACGAATTCCTATGCCCCACAAATAACCCAGAGATGCATTTTAAATAAAAGCACACATTCTACTCATGTAAAAACACTCTGATTCCTGGACTGTCTGCGGGCCAGATTTAGAAGGCGATTGGGCCGGATCCAGGCCCCGGGCCTTAGTTTGCCTTCCCATGCCCCAGAACATCTCATATATTATTTCCTTTAATGCATTTGACCCCTGCCTTTAGGAAAATCCTTGGTAAGGCAGATTTCTAAGGGGCACAGGGACTTCCCAAGACATAGTAGCAAAACAGGGACTGAAAAGTGGCTCCCCCCCCCCCAATGCTGTAGAGTATGTAATGCAGCCCCACAAGTGTGTGTCTGGGAGCGGCAATGAAGCAGGCCCATTACCTGGCGCCGTAGGTCACGCTGAGCTCATCCAGGACGCCACTGAGCTTGGCCTGCAGCTCTTTCAGGGCCTCACTGGCCTCCGGGTCCAGCTGGAAAAAGGCAACGGTGAGGTTAGTTCCCCCTGCTCGGCTTCACCTGCTTCTTCTCTGCATCGGAGTTAGTGGGAAGGAGGAGAAGGCATCCATCGATTAGATGGCATTAATGGAAAACAAGCGTGGAAACCCTTTGAGGCTGTGCGGGGATGGAAAGTGAGACCCCAAACAGGACTTGAATTGACAAAGGGCACGGCCCACTCTTAAAGTCCGTCTATACCCACCTCACTGGACTGGAGGGGGCATGGCCTGCCTCCTAGGGGGGTGAGAGCTGCCATGTATTTCCCTTCCTCAGGCCTCGGTGGAAAACAGCCACCTGCTCAGGCTGCCTCTGGAAACGCCTGGTGGAAGATGCACAAAGGGAGAGGAGGGGCAGGAGGAGCTGCGCTCATTGGCTAAGGGGGATCCATGGAGGTGCCCGTCAAGCCAAACACAAAGGTGTCACCAGAGGCAAAGATGGCCTCCCCATGCCACACCCTGCCCGGCTGGCTGCCTTTCCCTTCCCACTACAGCATGGCTGCAGCTGCCCATTTATTACGCAGCCTTCTGAGGCAGGCACCTGCCCTGCCCTGGGGCTGCACTTGCTTAGAGGCCTTTTTTTGGATCGGGAGGGGATTCCACGCTGTTTTGCATTAGTGTAGAGAGAAGCAGAGCATCCAGCAATGAGGAGAAGAGCGTGGCAGACTCTACGGGTGTGGCTATTATTATTTTTGTGTGGAGCATGCTGTTTCCGGAGGGGGAAAGGAGGCTTCGCAGGTGGGGGAGCTGCTCACTGTTAGCCCTTTGAGGCCGTCAGGGTGGACCAACAAGAACCTGGACCGCCAGCACAGGCTGCATCTAGAGGAGGCCCAAGGGGCACAGCCTTGGCACGCCATCTGGGATGCAACCACAGATGGAAGACAACCACGGCAGCCTTGTGGCCAAGGAGGATGGTGGCAGACGGGCTTTGTGTCATGGAATGGGAGAGGGAGAAAGGGGTCCATGCACAGGCATTTTCGTTGCCCCACTGGCAGTGCAAATCCCACCTACCCCCAGAGCCCCTTTCAGGCAAGGGAGGGGCCCAGCCCTTTTGGCCCTTGGGGTTCACAGACTCCCACTTCACTAAAGCAGCACTCAGATCCCGTTTTGCTAAAAACATCTCTATGATGGGAATTCCAGCTGTGGCAACTCCATGTCTACAAAGTCCCCTTTGGAGATGGGATACATGGGAAAGGGGATCAGTGCTACGAAGGGGGTCACACTACTGCAGCTTCTCTGGATGCCAACCCCAATGGCCCCCACACCACACTAGGCTTGGCTATCCATCTGCATGGAGAGCATCTGCATGGTCACCTTGCATGATCCCAGGGAGCCCGACAATACTGGTGGGGTTTGCCTAATACATGGGCATGGGCTTGTGTGGTCTACAGAAGACCACTACTCCTGGGGAAGGCTCTTCAGAAGCTGACATGGTGGGTGGGGCATAGGGAAGACTCTCCATTAGCAGCAGGGAGGCCTTGGAGAGCATTTGGTGGAACTGGCTTCCAAGGCAGACCTGGGGAGCCCTTCAGCTGGACTTGGAAGCCTGCAGGTGGGAGAGGGAGGTTCTCCCTGGGGAGCCATTGCTGGTCAGCAGCACAGACGGCAGCCGATGGGACAGACCAGTGGACTGACTGGGTGCAGGAGAAAAGCTTCAGACGCATCCCATACACAGACTCTGGAGCACATGCTACTCTTGCCGGGTAATCAACTCTCTGCGCTGAGACCTGATCATCCACAGGCATTGCTAACCGCGATGCACCATTAATTGCTTTTCTGAAAATGCCCATATCGCCTACGTCACCCGAGGACAGGCAGGTAATTCAAACACAGAAAACAGCAAACTAAAGCAATTGAGTGCAGATCCACGGGCCGGGCCGTGGAAGCCACAGAGGCCCCCTTCTAGCACTTGCTTAAGCCTCACGAAAGACAAGCAAGGAAGGGGAGCTTCCGTTTTGCGCATGCTCGGAGAAGAGGCCGGCTGTCGATTTCATGGAGGGCTGGCCTGGGGTGGGGGGAGGGGGCAGAGGCATTTGCATTGCACCTCTGCCACCGATCCTTGGGCGGGTGCTGGGCCTGCTGCTTGCCCAGTCTGCATGCCCTTTAGTAAGAAAACAGAACAAAACAGAGCTCCCACACACTGAGCCTGCCCCTTTCCTTTCACAGAAGACGAAAGCTCAGCTCGGCTTTCCCCCCATGGAACTGAATGGGCAGCCCTTGGGAGCTTCTGCTGAGATGGAAGGAGGCTTTCTCCAGCCTCAGTTGCCCAGGGGTATGATGGGGAAAACATGAGCACTCTTCTTCTTCTTCTTCTTCTTCTTCTTCTTCTTCTTCTTCTTCTTCTTCTTCTTCTTCTTCTTCTTCTCCTCATAAGCTAAGCAAGTGCTTGATGTAGAAACGTAGGAGAGGTTAACAGGCTGCAACTTAGCGCAGAGCAAAATGTGGATTCTCTAAATCTGCAGGTCTTAAAAGTAGGTGAATGTGTGCTTGATTGTGGCCATTGCTGGTGGCTTGGAAGTTTTCAATTCACTCAGGAGGTCCAGTGTGTGCGCGTGCACAAGTGTGCCTTGCCCTCCTCCCTCCCAGCATTAGAAAAATGTGCCTCTTGGCCACATCCTTCCTTCCTTCCCTCCCTTCCCTTCTCAACTGGGACTTTAATTTGTGATATCCAAAACACCCCCTGCAGTGAAGCTGTCTGATGCCCTCTTCTTCTGCTCCCGCCCAGGTGTGACGTCCAAGTCTGTTCATTTATCCAGTTGCTTTCAAATGAATTAAATCAGCTTAAACCCCAGTGCTTTGGTTTACAGCCGCATTGCCTGTTTGTTTGCTTGTTTGTTTGTTTGTTTTTGAAGCAAACAGTCGTCCCCCCCTCCAGCAAGTCTTCATGGGCTTTGCATTCTAAAAAAGAAGCCATCCGTTTGTCCACTGAAAGATCTGGACTCCAATCTTTCTGGTGACTTAGGATTTGTCGATGAAGCACAGACACATAGCACCTCAGTAGTGCAAGGGCTCTGAGCCGCCCAAGGAGGAGGAGGAGGAGGAGGAGGAGGAAGAGGAGAAGGAGGAGGAAGAGGAATAAGAGAAGGTGCGCTTACTATCACAAACCTCAAAAGAGAACCGCTCTCCTTCTTGCTTCTGCTCATGGAATGGCAAGTTAAAGGTATTGGACAAAGACAGGACGACAGATTACAGACAAGCAGTGGGCACCCCCTGACTCCCCTTCCACTCCCCGCCTGCCCACAGAAAGCAAACCACTAGCCCAGCTGGAAACAGACACATCACCAAATGGAGTCACAAGATGGCCTAGCAGGAGCCATAAGGAGGAAGAGGTGCCAGGAGGAGGCAGGAGACCAGAAGGGAACACACAGTGGGCAGTGCCAGCCGCACACCACAGATAACGGCCCATCCAAGGACATGGACTTCTCTCCCCGCTCAAATGTCTCAAGCCCCGTCCCCCCAAAAGAGAGGATGAGCCAATGGCGGATGGAAAAACCAGCAAGTCCAACACAGACTTTGTGCGGGCTGTCTCCTTTTTTTTTTTTTTGAAAAAGCACAGGACATATTCTTTGTTCCCTGGCTTAACCCACTTTGGCTGCAAAAAGGGGAAATCTCAACAAAACGCAGGGAACAAATGTGCTCCCATAGCAGGAAGACTGCCGAATCTGGAGGGACTCTCCTGTCCACATAATTTCCTCTCCTGGGATGGCAGGCCCAGAGCGGCCTTTCTAAGCTCCTAGGCTAGGGAGGCAGTCACGGAACACAGTTGGTGGCTCTGCAGACACCTGTCAATCAAAAGCAGGACCGGAACGAGATGCAGGCACCCCAGACGGGCCTATGGATGCCTGAAGCAGCCTAAACCTCCATGTTTTTTTTTCTCTTGGCAGAGCTCAAGGGTCAAAGCACACAAGCCATGACAACTCACCTCTTTGCCCCCCATGGCTTCAAACATCTTCTCGAGCAGAACTCGCAGTTGCTGGATGTTGTTCATCAAGATACAGGGCTATGAAGAAAAGACACGGCATGGATTTATTTAACTCTACCAGGAGGGCCCCAAAACAGTGCTAAGACTGACCAGGGAGCCCTAATGGAGGCGGAGGGTTCTGGAATGGCATCTTGGGGCTTGAGGGGTGACCCTAACTCCACCCCCAGCCCAAGGTGCTGAAAAAACAGAGCCCCCTCCCCTGTTTATTTTGGGGTTTGTTTTGATGTTTATGTATTTTGTGGCCATTTGGTGTAGTGGTTGGAATGTTGGGAGGCCGGGATCTGAATCCCCACTCAGCCATGAAACTCTCTGGGTGACTTTGGGCCACTCACTGCCTCTCAGCTGAACCTACGTCATAGGATTGTTGTGTGGCTTAAATGAGGAAGGGGAGAGCTATGTACACCCCCTTGAGCTCCTTGGAGGAAAAGGTGGAATGTAAATGCTAATAATGCTAATAATAATGCAAATAAAAGTGAATAATAATAATAATAATAATAATAATAATAATAATAATTTTATATTGTATTTCTACAGTGAAGTGCCCTGAGATCTATGGATGAAGGGCACTATAGAAATTTACTACTACAGTCATACCTTGGGTTACAGATGCTTCGGGTTGCGTTTTTTCGGGTTGCGGACCGCTGAAACCCGGAGGTACCGGAACGGGTTACTTCCGGGTTGCGGCGGTTGCGCATGCGCAGAAGTGCTAAATTGTGCTTTGCGCATGCGCAGACGTGTAGAATCGCAACCCGTGCATGCGCAGATGCACCACTGCAGGTTGCAGATGCTGTGGGTTGCGAACGTGCATCCCGTACGGATAACGTTCGCAACCCAAGCGTCCATGTACTACTCCTATTACTACCCTTTAATTGATTTACCACTTCTCTATACCGTTCCAAAAAGTTCAGGGTGGTGTACATGGGGCCGTCCTTTTAGCCATCACAACAACCCTATGAGGTGGGGCAGGCTGAAAGTGACTGCTCCACAGCCTCTCCGTGGCTGACAGTGCGGACTGCAGTCTGGGCCTCCACAGTCTCAGCCTAGAACACTGTCCATTAAGCAACACTGGCTGGCTCAACAATCCTGAGCTCAAGGGACAGAAAACCTGCCCTGGCCTAAAGCAGCTCAGGAGATCAGGGAAGAGGGTACTTAACCCTTTTCTCTCATTCATCTGAATCGTTTCCCTGAAGCTGCTACTTGGAGATGGGGTGGAGGGAGGCAGCATCTATAAAAGTGTGGCATCTATATTACCCCCTCCCCACCCAATCTGTGGTTAAAAGCAGCTTCATGAAGACAATTGGGGAAAGGCTCAATTGCCTCTCCCAGAGCGCACCTTCCCCAGAGCTGCTGCATGGGCCTGCTAATTAGTAAAAGCTAATGAGTCATGGCTCTCTCTCATCTGGTCCCTGGAAGGAGTCGCTGACCCCACCTCCCCAAGGACAGGAAGCCACCTGCCCTCCACCTGGCCAGCCTCTCCCCTATGAGATCACGCACCACCCTCCGCACAGAACCTGTCTCACCCCAACCTGCCGGGATCGTAGGACAGCACATTAAGAAGAAATTAAATTTCACTCACCAAATTTTCTTTATCGCAGTAAGAGCTGAAATCATTTGTAATAATTACAGCATACTGAACAAGCACTTTATGGATCGTCTGGGGGGAAAGCACACACAAAGGAGCAGCAGTCAGTGTCACATTACTGTGGCAACTCCACGGGGGGGGGGTGAGTCCTTGGAGCAGAAGAGCCAAGCCTCATCCCAGACCCCCTGGCCGAGGAATTAAGCTCCCTGCCACTTGGTCCAGAGTGGGGCTGGTGCCTTTGGCCCAAAGGCACATCAATTAAGTGGGTATGTTCCTAGGGATGGAAGACTCTCTGGCAATGTCGTTTTCTCCCAGTTTCTCACTTCTCCAGGCTTTAATTATTTTCTGCAGCCATCTGCTATTTTTGTCTGTGCGCCCCACCACAATTCAGGCCATGGTTTTGTTGTACCCCACCCCATCAGAAATCTGCTCTTAACTCCTGAAACAGGGGGAAGTTGAGGAAAGGGGGCCTAGCAGAGGTGGAGCAACTTGCTCTGGTATCCGGAGCGGCGCTTGTCCCAGGGGGCGTGGCACACGTTCCAGGGGTGCACGGCGAGTGGCGCGCGCCCTGGGAGGCGACGCCAATCGAGGGTCGGCATTTTGTCCCCCCCCGAAATAGCACCTGGGGCGTACCGCCCCCGACCCCACCTCGGAACACCCCCAGGGCCTAGGACCCCCTGGTTGCCTCAGTGGCGTAGCGTGGGGGTGCAGGGGGGGCCGGCCGCACCGGGCGCAACATCTGGGGTTAGGGCAAATCCACGGGTTAGGGGGCGCAAATCCATGGGTTAGGGGGCACAAATCCACGGGTTAGGGGGCGCAAATTACTTGCCTTGCCCCGGGTGCTGACAACCCACGCTACGCCACTGGGTTGCCTAACAACCAGGAGTGCATAACCATAAGAACAGCAATAACACAAGGACCGGCTCTTCCCATATAAACTGACCAAGACCCTGCAATACTCATCTAATAATAATAATAAATTTTATTTATACCTCGCCGGCCAGGACCGGGCTCAGGACGGTTAACATCAAAATAAGATACATTGAAAACATAACTCAAACAATCAATTAAAATACAGCTTAAAATCAAATTTGGAGCAGAATAAAATCAGATGGAACTATAGGGGATGGGAACATTGAGGGCTCACCACCTGAGGCCCTTCTTTGTCTGCCTCCTCCCTGAGAGGTCTGGAGGGGGGCAACACGTGAACAGGCCTCTTCTGTGGTGGCTCCCCGCTTGTGGAATGCCCTCCCCAGGGAGTCTCGCCTGGGGCCTTCATCACATAGCTTTAAGTGCCAGGCGAAAATATTTTTATTCCCACAGGGAATTAATTAAAAATCGATGGCCTTTTAAACTGTGTGTTGGGGTGGTGATATTGTTTTGTTTGTTATTATGTCATGTATTTTCTGTTTTTATATAGTCAACAGGCCTGTGATGCTCGGATGAAGGGTGGTATATAAATTTAATAAAATAAACAACATAAGCATGGCATTTCCATCTTTGTTGAGCCAACACTGGGCTGGGCAGACTCTGCCGGACTAGAGCAGCTTTGCCCCTCCAAGGCATCTCGTGCCCCCTCCTATCCCATGGATGAGGGCCCAGTTACCTAGATAAGGTGTGGCTGACCTAACACACACAGCTCTTATCCTGGACAGACATGACATCTAAAGGGAGAATTTCAGGACGTCACAGGGCTGGAAAAGTGGAGATTTCCTCTCTGACAGGGCAACAAGCAAGAGCTGAAGAATGCCAGCAAGGCTTAATATACAAGGCTACAGATTAAAACACCACAGGGACAAAACGTGACTCCTCCCTCACAAACCCCAAGCTGCTCAGAGGATGCAAATCTACCTTAGAAAACCTTCTCATGAGATGAGAGAGAGCTTCTGGATTAGGGCACTCCAGCTTCTTTATGATCTCAAAACTCTGGTTGAGCTGTGTGAAGACGTCCACCACTGAGCAGGAGAAAAGGGCATGGTCCGATGTTCTCTGGAACTACACAGACACCACAACACACAAAGACACACCGTTAAAGGGCGCTTGTGCAGGGTGTGTGGCTTCCCGGCTGGAGGCTCTTCTTCTCAGCCTATTCATTCTTTCCACTTTTCTCCAGAAAGTGAACCCCAGACACACCCAAACAGCCACAGCAGCACCAGCCGTGGTTCCTCAGCTGAGCACACCAGGAGTGCAGCACAGACTGAGCAGCCCACATTTGAAAGAACGGGGTTTTGGAAAATCTGCCATCTAAATAGGTCATCAAGCAGCAATAGGGTCGTGTAAGGTTTGCATTCAGTGCTGTGTTGAGGCTGCTACGCTCTGTGGCGGCAAACACAGATCTTTCTCCTCACTCACGGTGGTGGGGGTGGGGTGGGCAGTTCCTGGCCATGATTCCCTCTGCTGCTTCTGCAGAAAGATGCCCTTTTTACAGGATAATGCCTGGCTACAGCTACTGCCTTAATTATAGCTCTCTGGATAGGATTGCAAATGCTGTCACAGCAAATCAATGAAAGGGGCATTTTTGTCCAATAAAAAATTCCTCCTTCTCTTGTTTTCACCTAGCAAAACAAGCCACTCTCAAATCTCTCCATGGTGGGGGAATAAGAGAGGAACAGGGCAAGGCAATAATCCATGTTTGCTGTGAAACAGGAAGTGCAGATGTGCATTTATTTACCTCAGGCGCCACGTTATATGCCAAGGAACCTCTCGGCTCTAGGCTGCTGTGGATTGAGTGTGTGGGCCTCAGGACCACCGCCCCATCACCCAAAGTGCTCCCTGCCTCAGGGCCTCCCCCACTTCACAGCTCTGCTCACCCCGTCCTTCTTGTCTCTTCCCAGTGCACCGTGAAGAAACTCCATGGAGACGTCCTCATTCTCATCCAGCCACTGCATGACAAAAGGCTCAAACCACCTAGGGAGGGAGGAAGGCGGCTGCTTCACCCACATTCTCGTTTTTCAGACAGTCAACACAGGTTCCTCCTTGTGCCTGAACGCGCGCAGAGTGAAGCAGCCTTGACGCAAAGGATATGGTGCCTTGGAAGGGGCTCAAGGCAACCCTCAGCCCTGCAGTCCTATAGCTCTGAAACTCCCCTTGCTGCAGTATTGATTTTTTTTTTTTTTTACTAATCTTTTTATTGATATTTTGGAAACAACATCAAACAATACAAAAAAGAAAAAAAACTGAAAAGAAAAAAAAAGCAAGCAAGCAAACAAACAAACAAACAACAACAACAAACAACACCTATAAACATAAAACAGACAAACCAACATAACATCACTCAATTGACTTCCTTCCATCTCGGTTTAGGCAAAATAAACTCATCGCTTATCTGCAGATTGTATTATATCAGCTCTTTACATCGCAGGTTTTAGATTCCGCCCACTGTGATTTTGGTAATACCTAGATTGGTTTCAATGTAACTTAGAAATTTATTCCAGTCGTTCGTAAACTTAACGATTTTTTGGTGCCTAATTTTTTGTGACATTCTAGCTAATTCTATATACTCATATAATTTCATTTGCCATTCTCTAATGGTGGGGATATTGGGAGTTTTCCAGTTTTGCGCTAACAAAATCCTGGCGGCCACCATTGCATATTGAAAGAATGTTTGGTCTTCATTTTTGATCTCCTCTCCGATCATACCTAAAAGGAACGCTTCAGGTTTTTTGGGGAAGGTGTATTTCAGTATTCTTTTTAATTCATCGTAAATTTGTCCCCAAAATCTTTTCACTTCGTCACAGGTCCACCACATGTGAAAGAAATTACCCTCTTTAGTTTTACATTTCCAGCATGTGCTGTCTCCGGTCTTATACATCTTCCCCAGTTTTGCCGGGGTGATGTACCAACGATACATCATTTTCTCCATGTTTTCTCGGAGAGCAGCACATGCTGTGAACTTCATACCTTTCTTCCAAAGTTTTACCCATCTGTCAAACTCCAGATTATATCCAAGGTCTCTGGCCCATTTGACCATGACTCCTTTCACCTCTTCATCTTTAGTATCCCAGTCTAACAGTTGGTTATACATTTTGGATAAAAGTTTAGTATTACTTTCTAAGATTTCCACCTGGTACCTGGACTTTTTTTCACTCATTCCTATTTTTTTATGATCGTACCATAACGCATTAATTTGGTGAAATTGTATCCATCCAGTTAATTTATCCTTTAGCTCTTCGTACGGTCTAATTTTCCACCCTCTTTCTGATTTAACTAGGAGATCTTCGTATGTCCATCTTTCACATTCCAGATTTAACTTTTTTATTGTTAAGATATCAATTGGCGAAAGCCACCAAGGGGTGTCTCTTTCAATCAGCTTTTTGTTCCTGTTCCAAACTTCTAATAACGAGCCTCTAATGATATGATTAGAGAAGCCTCTATGGATCTTTCCTTTATCATGCCACAAATAAGCATGCCAGCCGAATCTAATGTCAAATCCCTCTAGATCCAACAAATCCGTGTTTTTTAAAATGGCCCATTCTTTTATCCAACAAAGACAAGCGGCCTCATAATAAAGTTTTAAGTTCGGAACTGCAAAACCCCCTCTTTCTCTTAGATCCGTGAGGAGTTTGAATTTAATTCTTGCCCTTTTCCCTTGCCATATAAATTTAGCTAAAGTTCTTTGCCAATTCTTAAAACATGCCGTACCTCTAATTACCGGGATATTCTGGAATAAAAACAGTAGTCTCGGAAGAATGCTCATCTTAATCGCGGCCATCCTTCCTGTCCAGGACAATTTTAACCTATTCCAAGTATCTAAGTCTTTCTTAATTTCTCTCCAGACCTTGCTGCAGTATTGAGGCATCCACAGCTGGGGGATTCCAAGGTTACGGGGGGGGGGGGGAAGGGCTGCATTATGACTAAACTGTCAGACTGGAGAGGGTGGGGTCTTTTGGCCTGCCTTGATTCCCAGCCTCAGCACTCCACCTGCCCTTGCCCAAACAGGATTCCACATTTTGCAGGAGAGCAGGGAAAGAGTGGCAGCTTTTATAAGGGAGAAATTGAAATTGAAATACAGTGGTACCTCGGGTTAAGTACTTAATTCATTCCAGAGGTCCGTACTTAACCTGAAACTGTTCTCAACCTGTAGCACCTCTTTAGCTAATGGGGCCTCCTGCTGCTGCCGTGCCGCCGGAGCACGATTTCTGTTCTCATCCTGAAGCAAAGCTCTCAACCTGAAGCACTATTTCTGGGTTAGCGGAGTCTGTAACCTGAAACATCTGTAACCTGAAGTGCATGTAATCTGAGGTACCACTGTACTTTACTGTCACTTGTACAACTTGTATACAGTGAGATTACACGAGCACCCCCCACTCAGCTCTCTTAGTCTTAATTCCCCTCGTTTACTGACGCACACCCACCAAACCTGAAAGTCAGTTGCCCTGTTGTTATCTTTTCTTTCAGCAGCCTAACAGCCCAGGGATAGCAGCTGTTCTTTACCCTGTTGGTGCGACTAATCCTGCTTCTATATCTTCTGCCTGAGGGCAGGAGACCAAGAAAGTGCCGGCCAGGGTGTGAATCATCCCTGAGAATTTTCCTCACTCTCCTGAGTCAACGTTCTTCCGCTATTTCATCCAGCGGATTCACGGGACAGCCCATAATATCTTGTGCTGTATTCACCAGCCTCTGTAGGCACTTCCTATCAGATGATGTCAAACCAGCGTCCCACACCGGGAATTCCAAGAAGCAACACAACAAATATGGCATGCAGCTTTGGTGTGTGTGTGTGTGGGGGGGGGGAATGCTCAATGAACGGAAAAGAAAAACCAGTCCCGAGCCTGCTGGATCAGGCCAATGGCCCATCTAGTCCAGTATTCTGTTCTCAGGGTGACCAACCAGATGCCAGGGGAAACCAGCAAGGGGGATTTGAGCTCAAGAGTACTTTTCCCTCCCTTCCAGCAGCTGGTATTCAGAAGTGAGCATAGACATCCTGACTAGCAGCCATCAATAGCTCTCTCCTCCAGGCTGAAGAATTTCCAGAATTGCCACGGCCTCCACACTCCTCCAAGGGGGTGCCACGCAGTCTGCATGATGTGGGCAAAAGCCTCCAGGCAGGAGGGCGGCAGCAGCAGGTGTTGCCTTCATCCTAGGAGGAGCCACCCAGAGCCCGTCTGGAGCTTCTTCCAGCCTTGTGTCTCCCCACTCCCCCATTAATATTCTGATGCCTGCAAGAGGTTTTAAGTATAATTGCTGAAAAGCCCCTTCCTGAGAAACTGATTGCCTTTTCTCTGCAAAAGGTTCACTGAGAAATAAAGAAGTCAGGGGAAAGACATTTAGAGTCTTTTAAAGTTCTAAGTGCACCTTAACACAAATGGACTCCGGTTTGAAGGATGTGCTGGATGAATATTTAAAGAAAACTGAGCCCAACAAGCAGAATAAAAGCTCCAGAATGTTCTTCCTCCCCCCAACTGAAACATTCTCTCCCCCCCCCCCCACTTACAGAGAGTATTCAGGCACTGCATCTCTGAACGTGGGGAGTTCGCGCACATATTCATTATAAAACCATTTCACTTTGAAGTGCAAATTCATATAATCTGTGCTCTTGCATAACCGTTGCTTTTCATGCTCTGTAATGGAACACAGAAAAATAAAAATAACATATTTAATAAAGTTCCAGCTGTAAATAAAATTACAGAGTCCCCGTGCACATTTTAGACCCAGCAAAATAAATCCTAATGGCCTTTTAACACCTGAGATCTGCTTAGGTTTCAGAATTGCTTTGTGCTCATTGATCTAAGCCAGGGGTCAGCAACCTTTTTCAGCCATGGGCCAGTCCACCATCCCTCAGACCGTGTGGTGGGCCGGACTATATTTTGAAAAAAATATGAACGAATTCCTATGCCCCACAAATAACCCAGAGATGCATTTTAAATAAAAGGACACATTCTACTCATGTAAAAACATGCTGATTCCCGGACTGTCTGCGGGCCGGATTAGGTTGCCTACCCCTGATCTAAGGTGGTACAAAACCCACAAGTGAGTCACAGGCCTGAAACGGTTAACGAAAGAGAGTAACAGAGCACTGGACCTCATGGAAAAAGCAGACCCACTGCAGAGATGGGCTGTGCCTCTCACGAGAAGGGCTGAAGGCAGATATACCTTGTGTGCAAAATTCCTCAGGTTCAATCCTCAATGGCATCTATAGGCAAGGATGAGAGAGGGAGGGTCTGGAGAGCCACTGCTGCCAGCCAGTGTAGGCCATACTGAGCTAGAAGAACCAACTGTCTGACTCGGGATAAGGCAGCTTCCTATATTCCCAACAGCCAGAGAGGACTCAAGTAAGCGAGCCAAGTCAATGCCAGGGGGCTGAGGCAGCTGTCAAGAGGTCTCCCTCTCTGACGGGCAGCCTGCTTAAGCTCAGGAGAGTGGAGAGAAACCTGTGAGTGTCTGGTGTGTGCCACAAGGTCACCAAGAGAGGCCTTATTATGGGCTCCCTGAGCCCACCCTGGAGACTCACCAAAGCCTCAGGCAGAATCTTTCTCATAAGAGCTGCAAGATCAGAGCTGGCTGCAATGGACCTGCTTTACTGTGCTGTGGATTAAGACTCATAGAACTCTAGAGTTGGAAGATACCCTGAGGGTCTAGTCTAACCCCCTGCAATGCAGGAATCTCAACTAAAGCATCCGTGACAGTTGGCTTATTCCTCTTGTCCTGCTGTTTCGTCCCAGGGAGAACTGCTCTTTAGCATTCAGTTGGAGCAAGCAGCAATTTGGGGTTGCCATGGATTGCTGTTGGTTCCAGTTTAGAGCTGAAGAGTGGATTTTCCCTGGGAAAGCAATGGGACAAGGGGAAAACCCCTCGGACCCGTACCAAGAAAGCATGAGTCAAGCAGAAAATAGTTTGGACTCAAGCTTTCTAGGCATGGGACAAGCAGGAGTGTGGATAAGCCCTGTGCTCTTGGTGCTGAGCCCCTTGGACTCTGGGGAAGGGTCTAGAAACCAAACCATACCCTGCAAGTAAATGCCGACTCAGCTCTGAGTGGCCCCACTTGCCTGCTCATAAGAGACTTGCCATGCAAGATTTGTTTTTCCCTGGGCCAGTGGGTGGGGCAGTGGCAAGAGTGACCTTTGAGTCAGCCTATGTGCTTGCTGGTGCATCTGAAGAGGCTCTGTTCAGCTTGATCCAATCAATGCAAGCATCTCCTGTGCTCAGGTCCTGCCTCACACTGAGAGCCAGTGTGGTGTAGTGGTTAAGAGTGGCAGAGTCGTAATCTGGGGAACCGGGTTCGCATCTCCGCTCCTCCACATGCAGCTGCTGGGTGACCTTGGGCTAGTCACACTTCTCTGAAGTCTCTCAGCCCCACTCACCTCACAGAGTGTTTTTTGTGGGGGAGGAAGGGAAAAGAGATTGTTAGAAGAAGAAGAAGAGTTTGGATTTGATATCCCGCCTTTCACTCCCTTTAAGGAGTCTCAAAGCGGCTAACATTCTCCTTTGAGACTCCTTCGGGTAGTGATAAAGCGGGATATCAAATCCAAACTCCTCCTCCTCCTCCTCCTCCCCCTCCTCCTCCTCTTCTTCTTCTTCTTCTTCTTCTTCTTCTTCTTCTTCTTCATCTTCGCCACTCCATCAAGGCTGCTTCCAGGAAAGAAGGAACAGGAGGGTAGTGCCGTGCAGCTCTTTGGATGGGGCCCACTAGAACTCAGATCACTTTCAAAAGGTGTCACCTTGCAAATGATGATAAAGGATCTGTGCCCCTAATGCAATCCGTATGTAAATAAGGTCTGTGGTGTGGTTGCTAATGTGTTGGTTTTCCTCCAGAAGGTGCATTTCATTTGGTGTGTGTGTACAATGCTCCTATTGCTCATTTCCAGAGAAGCTTTTTCAATTCAGGTAGTGAGATGCCAAAAGCTCTGCTTGATGAAGACAGATGTCCAGGCGGTTCAATTTCTCACTTCCAAAACAGCTCTGTCCTTTTGGATCGACTTTTTTTCTCCAGCAATTTTGTCCTTTGCAGACCTGCAGGCTGAAGTTCTAATTAAGAGTGGCAAACTTTGTTAACAATTGCTTCAGGAGAAACACGGCACATACAGTTCCAAGTCAACAGCCACCCACATTTTTCCTTGGGGAAAGATCTGGGTGAAGTTCTTGCATTGCAAACTTATTTACGAGCAAAATCCATTTTCCTACCAAGGTACGTAGTTAGGAATGGCCGGTTCAATTTCTGCCCAGGTAAATGGCTGCATAGCTGACAATAAAAATAAACTGCAGGATATTTATTTATCGGGAAGTATCGGGAAGTTTTTAAATATTTGATATTTTTGTATGTTTTTATATGTGTTGGAAGCCGATCAGAGTGGCTGGGGCAACCCAGCCAGATCGGTGGGGTGTTGTTGTTGTTGTTAATTGTATTGCAACAGTTGAACCACCTTCCATCACTGCTAATATGGTTAAATGCAGTAAATGAATGGAAGAGCAAGAGGAGAGCCTTGCTGGATCGGGGGGGGGGGGAGGGGGAGTATCAGGAGCTTGTCCTACTCTCGAGTAGGACCCTGGCAGAGACACATGCCCGACTGGCATGTTCCCTCCCTCCTGGTCGTTCGTTCGGGAGCTTCAATAGCTTTTTTCTGCCCAAACAGCATAGCAACCGATGCCAACAGACATTGGCACACTTAGGGATCCGCAGAGTGCTCACAGTTTGCGTAACAGAACTCAGCAACTCTGCATTTTGGCTAATCTACTTTATTTACATATAAACACACACGGAGCACTGCAGCATGGCTCCCTCTCTCTCTAGCATCAGACAGCAAAGAGAGAAAGAACAAAGGACAATAGTTCCAATTCAACAGAACACAGTAAAACAAACATCCTGTCTCCGTCACTTCCCACTTTGTGGAGTCAAAACATATACCGTCATGTGAAAGACAACAATCCCATGACTGCAATCACGGAGCAGGAATTCTAACATTGAGCTCATACAGTCTCCAGTTCTCCCACAGTGGCCCATAATGGGATGCTCGCTTGAGGGCAACTATTGCCGCCTCCTCAGCTGCTCTTGCACTCACAAGTGGTGCAACAGGCGACAACAACCCTCCAGGGCTGACCTTGGTCTCTTTTATGGCCTCAGGGACAGGGGGCCAGTTGGAAGGCCCCTTTCCTGAGCCAAACTCAAGACCCTGACAGAAGGCACAGGAGGCACATCCTGCAAAACCTTTGGAGCCAGGCGCATGGGTAAGTCTATCTCCTCTGCAGTGTTCACATTATGCAGAACTGCATTGCTCTGCCAGAACAAAATATTGATGCCAACTACAGCCAATTAAACATACCAGCCTTGTTCAAAAGCACCCTGGCCAAGATAGGCGGGCACAGCTCCAGCAGTGGCTTCGCTTGCGGAGGAGGTCCTTGTTTATGCTCAAAGGACTCTTTCGTTCTCCCTCCCAGCTGTTCCCTTCTTACCACTTAGGTTTAACAGCCACAGGACAGGATGAGGCCTGAGTGCTGTTTGGTGGCTGCAGCCCAAGGAAGACCTGGGACAGCTCAGTCAGTGGAGCATGAGAGTCACATTGGGTAAAAGATTCCTGAATTTCAGGGGGTTAGACCAGATGACCCCGGAGGTCCCTTCCATCTCTACAATTCTATGAGCAGTTTCTACCGGCAGCCACTCTCTAAATGGTCCCAGCGCTGGAAGTGAATGTTCTGCAGCCTCCCAGGTATGCCTTGACCCACCCCCTGCCTGAAAGAGGCTTTGGACCCCATCTGTCCTAAGAAAAAGCAGGCAGTGGCAATTTTTAGGTTGTGCAGGACGCACCCGTGAGAGAGGAGCTTGCTGATCGAGAGAGCCACTGGGGACTCCCTGGTGAAAAAGCTTCCCAAGTTTGAGCCTGTTGTAGTTCTCCCGGCTGGGGCTGCCACACAGTTGGATCCTCCTTAAGCTTCTCTTGATCAGGGCAGCAGAGCTGAGCTCCTTCCACTGCCCCTTATGAACAACGCAGGGGCACAAACGAGCAATTCAAGTTCAGGGAAGGGGGAACCTCAGGACCCCATCCCATGAATGCTCTCTTCTATCTTCTCTTCGAGAGTATTTTGCCCCCGAAGCTCTCCTTAGGCTACACCCCTTATCTCCAGGCCACACCCATCACTAACTCACCTCCTGCGGTAATTTTGCTGGTCTGGAATGTGTCTGTGAGCAAGGATCATGCCTCTTGCTTGCTTGGAAGTGTGTGTGTGTGTGTGTGTGTGTGTGTGTGTGTACAGAAACCTCAGAACTTTTGTGTGGACAGGATGTAGCCTACAGTACAAAGTTCTGAGTCACATTCATTGCTCTGCCTAGTCTATGTTTGGCCTAACCTGCGCTTGTCTCCGTCCCAGTTCCCCACTAGCATGCAGCCTTTGGAAAGTTGACCAAGACGGAATGTGGTCCTTTGGCTTAAAAAGCTCTCCCTGCCCCCACCCCCCATGCCAGGATAATTTGCAACACCCCCTCACTGTGAGCTGGATGGCACCCAGCAAGATGCCCCCTATCTAGGTGTGAAATTGGCCAGCAAGGAGTGTTTCCCCCCCCTCTGCTTCCAGCAAGAACATGGCAAGTGCCAAATGGATTGTCCCTCCATCAAATGGCTTGGAAGGTCTCCATGACAACCAAGTTCCAAAGAAGCCTTCAAGTCTTCTGGAAGAAAAGCGCAAGGACATAATCCATCTGCATCCAAACTCTCAAGGTGACTGGCAAGACTTCCTCTGCCCTTCTCTGATGCCAATGTTATTTATTTATGCCTTTTTTCCTCCTTCAAAGAGGAGGCATTTTTTTGTTCCATAATGAAAAAAAACAATCTGTCATTTTGGGAAGGATATCAGAAAATGTGTGTAAACAAGACTACCCGCTTCCACTTAGAAATATAATGGAAATGCCACAGATCTCCATTCTGGAGAGCCCTGACTAAGCCAGTGTTGTGTAGTGGTTAACAGTGTTGATGAGGACCTGAGAGACCAGGATTCAAATTTCCACTTAATGGGAGGGGAAAAGCCATGTATGTCACCTTGAGCTGTTTGGAGAAAAGGTCAGATATAAACAAATAAAAATGAAAATGAAATAATAATCAAGCATGTGCTTCAATTACTAGCAAATAAAATAGTTCCAATTCTGATGGGATTTAAAGGGAAGTATCTAAAATGAAATATTTTCTGCTGGTTTCTATTGCAGCACCAGAGTTAGGGTAGTTCCCACACACAGAGCTTCAAGCCAAGGGGGTGCAAAACAACAACAACAACAACAACAACAACAACAACAACAACAACAACAACACCTATATTTACATAGGAACTTACTGAGAAGATCCATTAAAAAGCAACAGTATAAAAAGGAATTATTGTGAAAATAGGAAATATAGGAGATGCCAAATTTTGTCTTTGCTCAGGGTGCCATAATACCAAAATCCGCCCCTACCTATTGCTTCAGAGATTTTGTATTTAAATGGCGTCTCTCGGATGTCTTCCCTTCCCCAAGTTCTGGTCTGTAATGCGGGGAAGGCTGCTCTGAATTCTCCAGGGCTAACGGCAGATTGGGGTGGAACTTACTAGCTCCCATCCACTGACACATTCTGGGCTCAAATGAGATAAAACACCCCATCTCAGATGCCACATCCAGACAAACTGCCACAACCATCTCAGGGCAGCCGTGAGGAGTGGGTGTTTCTTGGACCCTAAGCCCCTCTTCATTTGGTAATGCTGCACAGAGGCAGAAACTCTACTTTCCCGTACTATTTTTCAGGCTCCTCACCCCGATGACTGCCAGCAGGATGTTTTTGCACATGTTCCTCAAGGGACGCAGCATCTCTCAGGCTTCTAGCAACAGGCTTGGCTGCGAGACGAACACGAGGCCCACTTCATCATCATGATGACTCTCTGTCTGCCTCGACAGGCAGAGACAAACGGCACAGATGCAGATCAGCTGTTCTCTGCCAGCGCTGACTCTTCATGGTGCAACTCTGGAGCGCAGAAGGAGGCTGGCGACCATCGCCCAGACACCCGTGAAGGAGTTCACCCATGGCCAAAACCCAGGCCTGCAAAGGCTCCTTCCTTCTTCCCTGAGCCTTGCAAAGTGGAATGGCTGCCGGTTTGTCGGACACTGGTACTGTCTCTGGCTGCACAGAGAATGAGGCGATGCCCAAAGCCGCAAGGCCTCAAAGCAGGGCTCATTCAGGCCGCAATTGGTGGCAGAGCGGAGGCCGCTTTTGCACCTGCGATGGATGTCCACGTTTCTCTTCTTACTCTTCATCTAGGACTTGGGTAGGCAAACTAAGGCCCGGGGGCCAGATCCGGCCCAATCGCCTTCTCAATCCGGCCCGCGGACGGTCCGGGAATCAGCGTGTTTTTACACGAGTAGCATGTGTTCTTTTATTTAAACTGCATCTTTAGGTTATTTGTGGGGCCTGTCTGGTGTTTTTACATGAGTAGAATGTGTGCTTTTATTTAAAATGCATCTCTAGGTTATTTGTGGGGCATAGGAATTCGTTCATTCCCCCCTGCCCATATAATCCGCTCCCCCCACAAGGTCTGAGGGACAGTGGACCGGCCCCCTGCTGAAAAAGTTTGCTGACCCCTGATCTAGGGAGTCTGTATTCTGGTGGGGTTGGGTCCTGGCCTTGCCTTGCCTGCACCAGGCTCCAAAAGGCTTTGTTGGAAACAGTCCCCTCAGGGCTTGGCAGCAAAGGCCAGAGACCAATTGTGACAAGCTGCCAAGTTTTATATCTTTGCTTAAAATAACAAGGCATCTCTACGAAGGAGAAGAGGATGGCAAAGGGCACAGAGCTTCCCAGCTCAAGCGCCTGGCCTGGCCTTTGGGAGCCTCCACCAGCCAGGACTCAACATGTGGTCATCTCTGGTGACAAAGCCACAGGAGCTGCCCAAGTGCATTGGTGGACGGGGTGTTCCGGCCGGCTCAGCCTCTTCTTGTCACCAGCAATGGCCAGCTGGTTGGGACAGAGAGAGGAGAAAGATTGCCTGGGATCCCTGGGCTCCTTAGGACAGTCTTCGAAGCAGGAGAGACAGGGGCGCAAGGCTGGCTGTGGCTGGGTCCAGAGCATTCTTCAAAAGTGGGCAGGGAGCGGGGAAGGGCTCTGGGCTGGGGGCTGGGGGCAGAGACCTCACCACAACAGTCTGGGGGCACTTCTTTCTCTCTCTCTCTCTTTTTTTGCAAGCTTCTGCTTCTGCTCAACAGCCTTCATTGAAATCTCTGTTGCTGCTGGTGGAATCTATGTTTGAATGCTCCTCCATGTAAAAACATGCTAGTTTGCCTATTCAAACTAGCACAGGAGGGGAAGGGTTCTAAGGCTGCCTTCTCTCTGGAAGGCAAATTATGTTCGGGGAGGGCATTCTTTGATTCAGCAAAGCATTCAGGAATCGGACTCACAAGCTGCAGGCTGAAGGGCTTTTGTCCAGCAACAGTGAAGCAATGCTAAGCTTACCTTACCGCCCCCCACCCCCACTTCCCCAGTTTGAAATGCACAGGAAGCCCAGCTGGCTTGACTTTGTAAAGAGACATGCCCTCTCCCTTGCTTAAGGAGGCTGCAGCAGCAGCAAGGCAGCCCCAGGACGGCAACCTTCCTCCTCCTAATCCCCAGATCCAGCCTCGTGAAGTCAGGTGGCCATGGAAGCATCGTGTTGTTGGGGCAACATCTGTTGCCAGGCAGAACATCAGCAGCTCTCTGGACTAAAGCAGCATTAAGGTCTTACGCCACTAAGAGCAGGAGATAACAATGTGGCACAACCCACAACGTTGGAGAAAATAGGTTAGAAAGCAATGGCATCCCTGCGTGGGGCCTTTCTGAGGCCACATGGCTCCTCTCGGACAATTCATGTCTACTAGAGTGGATGGAGCAGAAATACAGGAGGGCAGCTGCCCCGCCCTCTCCCAGGCATGTTTCCCATCCATCCCAGTCTTGCTTTTTTTATACTGTAGGTGCAATGCCTTCCTTTATTCCACATTAAAATTTCATTTGCCTTCAAATAGTTTCATTCAGCAAGTAGTATTAGAATTAGGATTAACAATGCTCCGAAGCAGCACTGGGTGCCTTGGCTTCTATGTCTTGGGAGGTTTCAAAGAGAACCCTACCCTCTTGGGGGACTGACTTTTGAGAAGCCCTGGCCAAGTTCAAGCCCCCTTGCCTGATGCTGGCCACACCTGTGTGGTGATATCAGGACACTCAACGGCAGGAAGTGAGGGAGGGGAAGCAGGGGTTTCATTGGGTTGGGGAGGGGGTGGGAGTGGGGTCAGTGGGCCAAGAAGCCACAGCAGTGGGAGAATGGAGCAGGACAGGGCTTTCTAGCCACTGACACTGGAAATAGAATTTGCATTCTTAGCAGAGATGCTGACCATTTCGGTTAATTCTAAGCCAACCCGCCGCCCAATCAGGAGTGCCAACTTGGACCCGCAACCATGGGTGCCATGTAGCGTGCATGGCCCTGGCACTGAAATTTGTGGGTGCCTGGCTCCTTCATGGGGAATTTTGTTGGTGCTTGGGCACCCAGGGAGTTGGCATCTATGCCCCCCAATGTTTTAGACTATAATTCCCATCAGCTCCAGCACCCTACAATTCTGCTGGCTGCAGTGCATGGCAATTGTGGTCCAAAAAGCAACTTGGTCACTCAAGCCACATTTTCTTAATTGAAAACCCAAGCAGTCACACACCCTTGGGTTAACGCTGTTGCATTTTGCAGCCCTGTAGCTAAGCTCTTAGTCTTGTCTCTTTAAAAGTAGCTTTTATCAAGTTAGCTCTCAAGCTCCAGGAAAATATTGCTGCTGAACAGCTCAGTGGGAAGCCATTTTCTGCTGCTCTGAATGTGAAGTGAGTTGATTTCTCAACAAAGCCAGATGCGTAGAGGTGGTCATTTCTGGTCTGGATGCCCCCAGCCACCCTCCCGCCATGGTTCTGCCACTGCCTCTGCCATTCTGCCTATGTCCTCCTTTCTTTATCCCCTGTGTGCATTTCCATGTGCCTCAGCTGGGAGGGGGTCGCTGCCTCATGTTGACGCTCACTCTGTCGAGCGTTTCAGGGGAAAAGCCAGCCATGCAGCCCTCAGCGGTTGCTTAGTTAACCGATAGGGATCCCTGCCAGGCTCTCCGCTGGAAGATTAACAGCAGACAGGAGGGAAAAGAGGTTCAGAACACGCTCTGTGGTGGGCCAAGGGAAGTCTGTGTCCCAGTGATCTTGCTTTGGGCAGATGGAAGGCAAAGGGTTGTTGCCAGTCCACACACACAAACCCTAGTTATGATTTCCGGCCTTCTGGGTGACCATGGCAACCAAGCCTCTTCCATTTACTCATTTGCCTTTGCCTCTGGAGTGGCAAGGCTCATGTGCCAGTGGCCAAGTCTGTCCTAGGATGTGGGGCCACACAGGACACCCTATGTTTTTGGCACCAACGGGCCAGTGGGGTGTGTTTGTGTGGCACAGGTGGCAGCAGCAGCAGCTCCCCATCCCATCAGGGTCATGAGCCCTCCACCCTGGCTTCCTGATGCTGCCATGGTTCAAATCCTGGAAATGCCACAGGAAAGGGATGCAAGGCCAGCTTCTCAAAGTAGAGGACAATGATGGAAGGAATCATCCTCTCAGCTGCACATAAATCCAATTCATGTGGCCAAGTGTAGTGTGAATAGCCAAAGACTTATTTCGTCAAACACCCATGATGCTCCAGGAAGAATATTTTCTACTCTTGCGTTGCTCCTTTGTGGAGAACTCTAAAGACTCACCACTTTTATTACACTGGCAAATGCTTCTGGGGATGAAGATGTTTTGACCGGCCAGCTCTCCACACTGGTTAATACTAAATGTACCATTTTCTTTGCTGGGTCATTCCTGCGAACACCCCACATCCCTGCAATCCCACCTGCTGCTCCACATAGAAATAGCCCCCTGCTCTGCTAGGGAGCATCTGCACCCCCTACCTTCCAAGGCGTATTTCATGTCCTGCGCAAAAAGGGTCCACATGATCTCTGAACTGACTTTGCCCATGTTCAGCTCTTGAGGGAACCTGGAAGAAACCAACCGGAGGGGCGTTGTCAGTTCTCCTGCTGGCAAGGGGGCACCCTTCAGCCCTAGACGCCCCTCAAAGGGAAGGGCTTGGAAGATAGTGGTTCCCCCCCCCCCGGCTTGCACTGTCCCTCAGACTTCCCCATGGCAATCGCTGTACATGGGAAAGGGTCACGGGAGAGGGAGGGGCAGCTGCTCCCCCTAAATCAATAAAATTAAATAAAAATACATAGCTAACTGAGGTTCTGCCCCCCCCACAAGAGGCCTGCCCCCATTAAGAAAAGGCTTGCCCCCCCAACAAAAATTCTGGCTACATCCATGGGGAGGGGTCATTCTTCTGGGCAAACCAGCCGCCTTCCCATCATATACATAGATTAAAGGAGTGGCAGTTCCCCCACCCCACAAACACATAACGAAAGTAAGAAGGGAAGCAAGAGGACCTGTCCACTTTCACTTTGTGTGCACAGAACTATCCTTCCATGGATGAGATGGAGGGAGGCTCTACGACGTTCCTCTGAACCTCTGGGCCCATAAAGGTCCACTGAACTGGGATGGCAGGACTGGAACTGTTGGAACTGTGGGTGGGCAACAGTCCGTACAGTATTCATTTGGAGGTTGCATGGAGGAGCATGTCCTCTTCTGGGGAGGGCTCCTATTTAAATAGAGCTCAGGGAGAAGCTGGAGGGGAAGAAGTGGGGCTGGTTGGGCTGGTGCCCACCAAGGAAAGCAGGAACGGTTTTAAGCCAGAAGGAAGCTCAATTCTGGCAACCAGAACTGTTAGGAAAGGGTCCTGAGTGAGCTTCAGCAGGGTGCTGGGGTCAGGCCTAGCTCATCAGCAGCCCCTCAGCCTTGCCCAAAGATGCTCAGCTCCTGATTTTGCGAGGCTTGTCAGGGCAATGCCAGCTCCATGGGATGGGCAAGAATGAGCTCTTAATGCGTTTTCCATAGCTCATTGCTAGATAAGCTTTTCCGGATTATTTTGCTTTCAGGAGTGCTGTGCAAATTTGGCATTTTAAAAATATCCTCTTTATTTGTTTACCTTAATTCCCAGGGACTGGGGAGTGCAAAGGTGGGGAAGATCTCCAGCCAGGGCAGCGCTGACTCCCGAAAGGAAATCAGCATAAGGGAGGGTGGTTTTGTCAGCAGGTGGTATCAGGCTAGCTCTTGATCTGGGGCCACCTGACTTTAACAATGGTGGCTGCTGTGGCTACTCCACACAGTGGCCACTCCTGGGCTGTGGGTTGCCTACCTGCAACCACAATTCCTGTGGCTGGTCTACTGACCTAGTAGCACTACTTTCCTTCCTTAATGACCATTTGTAGTGGGGTGGTGTTTTTTTTGGATGGGGGAAGCATACAGCAAAGTAGGGTCTCTGGCACAGAAAGTCAAGCATCCTAAGGTCTACAGATGTGAACAAAACATTTAAAAAGAAGAAGAGTTTGGACTTGATATCCTGCCTTTCACTCCCCTTAAGCGGCTAACAATCTCCTTTCCCTTCCTTCCCCACAACAAACACTCTGTGAGGTGAATGGGGCTGAGAGACTTCAAAGAAGTGTGGCCAGCCCAAGGTCACCCAGCAGCTGCAGGTGGAGGAGCAGGGAAGCAAACCCAGTTCACCAGATTACGAGTCCACCGCTCTTAACCACTACACCACACTGGCTCCCAAAAAGGAGCTAAAATGCTACAGCAGAAAGACAACTTTTCTTCTGCTGATTATTCCTAGCAGTGCTCTACGGGTGATCTCACAGCAGGCCTTGTGAAATGTCTGTCTATCCCCCCCCCGCCTTCTTACTGGTTCAAGACAGGAGTGTAGGCCATCTTGTCTTCATCAATGATGGTAACCATGAGGGTAATGAGCTGCGTCCAAAAATCCAGATTCTGAGTAGTTGGACCCTGTTCCTCCCGAGGAATATCTTGCTTTTTACCCTGTTACCGGGAAAAGGAAAGGAGAAAGAGTCCATTCTATTTTTCTATTAACACTGCCCCCCCCTTTTGCTAAAAGCAGGATGCAGAAAAAGCCCTGCAAAACAGGCCTTCCCAGGATTGCTAGAAGTGCTTGCCTCTTTGCATCTGCTCAACAAAGGCCTCCTCTGGGAAGGCAAGAGAGCCCAGGCTGAGCACTGCACTGCCCTCCTTGGCCACACGCACACCCACCCTGACCGCCTGCGGTGCCAATGGTTGGTCTGAGCAGTGCCTCTCCCAATTATGCTCTGCAGAGCAACTCCTCAGACATCCCTCTCTCTAGGCACAGCTCTCCCTTAGAAGACGCAAGTGCAAGCCAAGCAGCTGGTTGGAAGTCAAAGCTGATCCCAGTGATGGCTGCAGCCTTGCTGGAGGTGCAAGGAGCTGTTCAGCCAGGCAACTGCTGAGGCCAGGAGCTTATGGCACAGCTGGGCCACTGCTGCCTCCTCCAGGCAGTGATGGTGGGTTTTAGTTACTGGTTTCCCCTTGGAACCAGCACTGCCATTAAGGGGCTATTAATTGCCAAGGCCTCAGCCGCACTAAACAGGAAGCATTAAAATGGACTAGGCCAGGCAAGAATATGCTTTTGATTAAAGTGATAGACGCCCTTGAAGGCTGCCTTTGACAGCAGAACAAAAAAGGAAAACACCACAAATCAGATCAAGAAAAGGACAGGAGGACAGCGCAGTAACAACATCCCTGGAAAAAGCCAGGGACCAAAGGAGGAAATTCCAGACTCAAGCATCC
Organism: Podarcis filfolensis; assembly: GCF_964270895.1. Lineage (NCBI taxonomy): Eukaryota > Metazoa > Chordata > Lepidosauria > Squamata > Lacertidae > Podarcis > Podarcis filfolensis. The sequence continues at coordinate 6,506,054 of NC_139616.1, forward strand.
ATCCTGTGATTTTATCTCTGTGCTGTTGTTTTAAACCATTTTTACAAAAATTAAATCTTTAAGTAAATTAAAAAATTATATCTATTTTTAAAAGTTGTTATGGAAATGCAATTTACATGCTATTGTTTCATATGCGTTATTATATTGTAAATCACTTCAGGGGTGCCTCATGAAAAGCGGTTGAACTACTGAGAGCACAATCACATGGGCTGTTATTTCAATACTGTTGCATTGATCGTTTTCCTTTATGCTGTGAGCCATTTTGGGTGTTCCCTGGAAAAAGGAAAGCGGGGTGTACATCTGAAACCCAGTGCTGCTGCTCTCCAGACCTCCTCCAGCTGCTTGGAATCCAGCTTCTTTGTCTGGAAAAGGTTGCAGCTACTCAGCACTTATGGCAAGTAACAAATGTTAAAACCAGCAAAAGAAAACTGAAGGGCAAGTCAGCTGAAAATAGATGGGGGAGCCCTGGGACCCTGTGGAGTCTCTGGGTACAGACCCTTTCATGCTGCCCTGATTGTTCTCAGAAGGAACGTTCTGCCAGGATTTCTGGTGCTGCTGAAAGACCTCCCAATATTGTTGTTGTTGTTGTTGCTGCTGCTGCTGCCGCCACCGCTGCTACCTTTGCTCTTGGGGAACTTTAGCAGGTCACATACTTCCCTTATTTCACACACATGGGCCTCGTTTGCATCTTACTCGTGAGTAATGCTGATTCTAATTGCTCCGGATGTACCCAAAGTTAGACATGAAAAGCACTGCTCAAAGCAAGCTACTTGTCTGAGCTCTTGGGCGTGCTTTCTTCATGCCAAACAAGGATCAGCCTCCAAAATATTGCCTTTGTTTTAACATCCACAAAGAGCCACGCAGCCTGAGCTGCTTGGATCCTTGTAAACACGAGTTGATGGCGAAGGTGACCGTGGAATGTGTCCGAATGTCATTCAGAGATTAGCTGGGAGACAAATGATGGCTATGAAGGCAGGCAGAGGCAACTCATAGGTGATAAGGGCTATCATTGTTTTGCATCAGTGACTGAATTCTTGCTATGCGTCAGAAGCAGCCGGTTGTAATGACAGTTCTGAGCACCAGACCCCTTCAGGTTCATCCAAGAGGTAACCGAACCACACACATTGTGCTTGTAAAGAGGTAACTGTTGCCAGGAAGGAAGGAAGGAACAAGCGCTGGCTTCTTTTACTGGTTAAGTGAGAGACAAGCCAATCCCTGGGTGACGCCATTAAAAAAAGGATTCCAATTGCAGACCTCAGCCAAAGAGCAACCTTCACGATTTCTTCTTCCATAAAGGCAAGGGACACTTTTACTGTTACAATGCTCATTTAATTGATCACATCTTGGTTGTTGGCAATTTGGCTGCCTGTCTCTTTATTGCCCTCTATTATCCCTCCTTTTAGAAGGGTGAGAGGAAGGAATATGGCCAATTTCCACTTTTATTGCAGTGATTTCATTGCAGGCCAGGTTGGGATGAGGCAGACCGTAGCCTGCTGGAATCAGCAGTGAGAGTAAGAGAGAGGCAGCTTCATCCAACCTCGGGGTCTGACTGGAGCAGTGAGCGGTGGGATGCCCCCACAAACAGGGCACGGAGGTGAGGGTCTATTGTGGTTCATCATGCCCCGAGACCCTTTCATTTCAGAAGCCACCGGCATATGGGAGGGAGAGGATTGTGGTTCAACCCTGTGGCATTCCATGATCTCAGCAGTAGGTATCAATCTGAAAGGCTGGTAGTCAGCAGCAAATCCCAGCAGCCACCCATACTGGCTCATAGGAAGCCTATTTGGTGCTACTGCCCATCATCTGGGACCCAAACATCTACAGAACCACCCCTCATTCCTGCTCTGTAGAGAGTGAGTTCCTTCATTAAGCGATGGCATTGAGGAGGCCCATCTCCAGGCATCCCTAGGAACCTTGAGAAATTAGGTGGATGAGGGACCCTTTCCCCCCGTACGTTTCTGAGCACAATTCAAAGTGTTGGTGCTGACCTTTAAAGCCCTAAACGGCCTTGGCCCTGTATACCTGAAGGAGTCTCTCCACCCCTATGGTTCAGCCTGGACACTGAGGTCCAGCTCTAGCTTCTGGCGGTTCCCTCACTGTGAGGTTACAGGGAATCAGGCAGAGGGCCTTCTCTGCAGTGGTGCCCTTCCTGTGGAATGCCCTCCCATCAGGTGTCAAAGAGATTAAGAACTACATAACTTTTAGAAGACATATGAAGATAGCCCTGTATTGGGAAGCTTTTAACGTTTGATGTTTTACTATGTTTTTATATGTGCTGTAAGCTGCCCAGAGTGGCTGGGGAAACCATTGGCCAGGCCTGGTTTTATCAGCTTACATCCCCCCACCCCCTCCCCCTCCTTCTTTCTTTCTTTCTTTCTTTCTTTCTTTCTTTCTTTCTTTCTCTCTCTCTCTCTCTCTCTCTCTCTCTCTCTCTCTCTCTCTCTCTCTCTTTCTCTCTCTCCTCTCTTGCAGTGGTTTGTGCTCAGGGCTTGCAGGTCAAGGATAAAATTGGCTCCAGCGATCTGTACATCACAGTGCAAGTGGGCAAGACCAAACCCAGCCAGATTATTGGCAGGGTGTAAATAATTTGTGGTGCAGCTCGAAGGATGAACTCTCTCCTTAGACGTGCCCGCTTGGGGCCACTTTTGCTATATTTTAGGAGCCCAGTGACTGCTTGGGCGGCCATGGGCCCAGTGCTGGACTTGGGACCCTGGCTAATGCCCTCGCTTGCCACCCTCTGGAAAGGGCCTTCAAAGCAGGGCTGGGCAGGAGTGAGAGGAGAGCTCTGCTAACAGGGCTTTCCAGCAATGCCAGATAATTGCAGGGGCTGCAAAGGGATTCAAAGCTTACCTGGTCCATTAGCTGAGAGTAAAGCTCGTAGCAGTTGTCAAAAATGTATTTGTACGTGGAATCCAAGCAGGCTCGGACGCAGTCCTTCACAACCGCACTGGCTCGGGGCGGACTCTGCAGTTCCAGGACCTGAGGAGCATCACACAGAATCCATGGGCCAGAGTACAAGCAGCAGCTGGCTTCAAAGTCTTCAGAGCTGGCTCCTGCCAAATTACTGGGCCAACTCTTACCAGGTGTGCAGGCAGTATTTTGAGCCTCAACACTCCAGAATCTCTCAGCAATGATAACTTAAGGATGCTATTTGTCAATTTCCAAGGTGATTGGGGGGGGACGGGACACACCAGGGGAATTTGTTTTCATTAGAAGAGAGGGGGTTTAGAGGCAGCCCCCCTCCCTGCACAAGGCCCAGAGTGGTTTTTGGGGGGCTAGACGGTGGACTCAGAGGGAGTGAGAACATTCTAAATATCGATGTCCCCCTGTTTTACAGTTTATGATTTCTGGTCAAACGAGAAAACAGCATCTTACTCATACTAAATTTCGTCATTTTACTATATGTGGGAAACATTCAAACCAGCTCTTTTGAGTCACTCCCTCCCCCTCCCCTGGCCTGATTCACAGTTGGGAGATTCTGTGGAGGATTTTGAAGTCTTCAAGCAACCCCCCCCTTCCCCGAGGGAACCCCCCCCAGCTGCCACCGCAAAGCACTGAGAGATTGATCCTGGTGGTCTCGAGGAGCACATTATGGTAAATAAATGTCTAGAACAAGAGCTGGAATTACCTTCATGCGGAAAAATGTAATGCTTGTTAGCAGATCCACGGTTGATTTCAGGTCTTGAAGCCTCTCAGGGCTGGTGGCAGGGAAATTATCCTGGCACGCGAACAGAACAGAAAATGTAGAGAACAAAACCGTCGGGGTTTTGACAGCCAGCAAGTCAACAGAGCCAGGCTCCGGGTGTCCCTGGAGTCAACACCCCGCTCTGGCAGCAAGCAGGCATGGAGCCAGCAGGATGAGAAATGGTGGAAAGCATCGCTCTTGCAATGGCTTCGCTGGGAGAAGAAGCGGGATTTGTGCTTCAGGGCACATCAGAGATGGCCAAGGGAGGGCTTCCTCTCAGCTCCCTGTTGGGGTTTGGCAGAGAAATAGCACCCAAGCTGGCAAGTAGGGAGAACCTTTCTCCTCCTCTGGGAAGTGTGGGGAAAATGCCTTTGCAGCACCAGCTCTTTCCTGCTGGGATGAGCAGCGGCTGGTGAAATAGGGAAGGGCACTTTGCTTCAAGCACCACGTGCAAGATGCACAGTCTCCCTCTCAGGCCTTGAAAAGTTACCACCCTCTTGCAAATGCATACAAGATGTGTCATTTAAACCTTCCCTATTATTCTTAAGCTTTGCCAGCAGGGCTTGGATGTGCCTTGGGAGTTCCTTGCTCCAATGCACATTTTGCCACCTCCGTGCTGTGACTTTTCTGCGAGAACCATTGCAAGGGAGGAGGCAAAATCTTCCCACTCTCTCCCCTCCACAAAGCTCATCTTGCTTTTTGTGCCAAAGAAAACCACACCACAATTTTGGAAGGGAAGCCGAGAGACATTTGTCTTGTCCCTGTCAGTGCTCAGGTGCCCAAAATCACTAAACAGCAGATAGGAACACCCCACCTATGCCCATCCAGGAGAGATTCGGTCAGTCTGTGCCCCCCCCCCATTCAGCCCATCTTTCCAGCACAGACTGAATTAAACTCAAGGTTTTCTCCAGATTATCAGTACAGCATGGTTGCATCTCACACATTTAACTTGAGTGATTTCAAATATATATGGCTGAAGGAAGGCTGGTTGAAATTCCGTAAGTTAAATGGAAGCAAGGCAGATAACTTAAAAGCTCTTTTTCGCACCGGGTTTTCCCAGCACGAAAAGAGTTGTGAAACTCTCTGCCTTTCTTTTCGGGTGCTGGTTTTGGGATGCTCTCACAAGCAGTGCTTTTTTCCTGGGGGTGGGGACGCAGTGGTACGCATACCCCTAAACATTTTGTGAATCTTTGTACTTTTGTCCATTTACTATATTTATTTTCCCCAATTTGAACTATAAAATGGTGATTTTTCTTGAGTCAAAATGAGAATACCCCTAAACGTTGCTTTTTAAAGAAAAAACACACTGCTCACAAGATTTTGCAAGGCTTCTCTGAATTCCCACGAGATCTCATGCCAGCATCCCTAGCCTTCCGGAGACAGCACACTGAGCAGGTTTTGCCCTGCAAGCAAGGCAGAAAGCTTAAAAGCTCTTTTAGTGCCGGGAACACTGAGTGCAAAAAGAGCTTTTAGGCTAGGGATGCCTGGGCGCGGCAGTTTGAGTATATGCCTTTTGCCATATATGCAGAACCCTTGGAACTGAAGCTCCATATAAGATACTGTACTTTGTGGGATTCACCTTTCCTCCATATGACCTGCCTACTGACCATTCATCCTAATTTGCCGGGCACAAAGCTTACCTGGGGGTTAGACGAAGCCTAGTCTTTACTGAGCTTTCTTCTGATTTGCTTGTGGGGGAGCTTATGCATCTGCTCCCTCATCTTTTGTTCATCCCACGCTTTTCAGTGCTTGCCCTCTCCTAACCACAAAAGTCTACTTATTTATTTTTTAATGGATAAGTTACGTGAAGGTGACAGAGTGCTCTAATTGCACAGGCCTACATTTCCTTTCCTGTGCCTAAAGCTGTCCCACAAAGTAGTGACATGGCCTGGAGCAGCAGTTTGAAATTTGCCAGTCATCAGGAACATTTTGCACCTGGCTAATTGGCCACTGGCAACCAAGTCAAGATGCCCGGGTGCCAGGATGGCGCCTGACGTCTCCACCATCTGGAGGTGCATGCCTGGAGATTCTTGGATCTGGACTGTTTTCACACATTAGCAACACATCCTGTAGAATTCCACCCATTATATTTTATCTGCACAACCAAAATGAATTTCAGAAACCAGAAAGTCGTACTGAAAAATACGACTTTTGAGCCATCTGGCCCCAAAAGGCAACTAGGCATTCCGTTTTGGTGCCTGTGACCTGGTTTAAGAAGCCATTTGAGAAACTATCTGAATTTCTAACACTGGGCCCATCACAGGCTGGGAATTTAGTTGTACACAATTGGTTGCATCCCTGGTGCGACAAATCTATTTAAAAACAACAGCATACTTTATGCAATTTGAAAAATGGTGGAGAAATGCATTAAAAGGTGCGCTGACAAGTCAATGGGAAGGTGCTAGCAAATGAGAACAAATGCTCAGGACACACATCACAGAAATCCTCCGAAGCTTTGTGCAAGCAAATTAGGATGAATGTGCTCTAAACAGGTTATCAGGAGAAGCCCCACGTCAGGCAAAAGCGGTGGGTGAAAGGGGGTTGCTGTACCTACCCTATATTTGGAGAGGTCAATCCTCAACGAATTGTGGAGCTGATCCAGCAGTTTAATGAACTTTTCTCTCTGCGTGGGAAAACAACAGCACAGAGAGTTGCAGGTAAGACAGTGACTTGGTCACAACTACAGCACTCTGGAGTGCAAATAGATGGCTGCCTCCTCCGCCCTTCTGGCTCCTGCTGAAGAGGTTGCAAAAGCTAGAAGCAGCAAGGAGGTTCTTCAGGCATCCTCCAGAAAAGCCCAAGGTTGGAAATTAACAGAGCTGGGGGCTGGAGCACTTGTAAAGCAGAGCCACCTCTCCACAAAGCCAGGACTCCTGGGACTTTGCTGCGGCTGCTGCATGGAATTGTAGAATTGCAGAGTTGGAGGGGTCCCCAATGATCCTCTAGTCCACCCCTGAAACCACAACTGCTCCCTTCAGAATAATTTTAATTTGCAGGGGGCATAGCCCAGTGATTAAGCACCTGCTTTGCATAAAAAGGTCTTGGGGTTTGATCCCTGGCAGCATTTTTCAGCCCAACTGACCACATAGATTGTCATGAGGATAAAATCAGAAAGAACCAGGAGTGCTGCCTAGAGCTCATTGCAATAAAGATTGGATACAAATGTAATGATAGTAATAATAATATTAATGTTGATGTCACCAATAATTTTTTTTAAGAGTACCAGAATTGATGTGTGAACATTGATTGTATAACTAAATAAAAGCCAATGCAATATTTCCCCCCTCCCCAGCTATTTTTAGGTTTTCCTGATCCACAGGATATTTGGAAGAGTTTGATTTTAGAAAACGAAGACGAGCCAAGCGCTGTCCCTGAACTCAGGGCTCCATTCCCTGCTGATGGTCAGGCTTGATATCCATCTGTTGAAAGCCAAATTGGATTGGCATTTGCGTCAAAGGCAAATTAGCATTAACTTCGGAGAGAGGACTTTAGCTTGCGGAGATTAAGATAAACATGTTCGGAACAAGAGGGAACGGGAGTTAGGAACAGGGGACTGGGCCACTGGGGTGGCGGGTGAGACTTTTGTTTCCAAAAGCTACAATGAACCTCCCAGGCGGCCGTGAAATCACACGAAATCAAAGGTGGGAGAAAGGCTTTCTACAGGCTCCCAAACAGTTTGCGATAAGCCTGCTAACCCTGCTGAACTGAATTATGACAGAGAATTTGTCTGGGTGTGCTGGGGGTGAGAGAGAGTCACTCTACTTTCTGGCTTTTGTGTGTGGGGGAGGGGGGATGTCCTTTCCTTAGCCTTGTCACTCTTTGTTCCTGGCAGCTGAGCACTGAAGTCTCTTCTCTTGTTATTGAAAGTAATGCTTTATTCACATTGAGATCATTGGAGGTGAAACATAAAGAAGACTGTGGAGGTTTTATTTTGGATTGAGGTCACACCCCTCATTCCCCCCCCCCCTGCCCCCAGCCAACAGGAGTGCTGGGAGGGGCTCAGACATAACACCGGTCTTGAAATACCTACACTGGCTCCCAGTACGTTTCCGAGCACAATTCCAAGTGTTGGTGCAGACCTTTAAAGCCCTAAACAGCCTCGGTCCAGTATACCTGAAGGAGCGTCTCCACCCCCATCGTTCTGCCCGGACACTGAGGTCCAGCGCCGAGGGCTTTCTGGCAGTTCCCTCGCCGCAAGAAGCCTAGTTACAGGGAACCAGACAGAGGGCCTTCTCGGTAGTGGTGCCTGCCCTGTGGAACACCCTCCCACCAGATGTCAAAGAGAAAAACAACTACCAGAGAAAAACAACTACCAAACAACTACAAGACATCTGAAGACAGCCCTGTTTAGGGTAGCTTTTAATGTTTAATAGATTATTGTATTTTAATATTCTGTTGGAAGCTGCCCAGAGTGGCTGGGGAAACCCAGCCAGATGGGTGGGGTATAAATAATAAATTATTATTATTATTATTATTATTATTATTATTATTATTATTATTATCATCATCAGACCCTTTGCAGTCTTTTAAAAACATATCTCTCGTTTTCCACAGCTGGTTTCTTAGCCAGAGAAGTTCTGGGTGGCCAGCCCCAAAGGCTACTCCACCAACATGCTAGGTTCTTGGTCTAGTCTGCACAATTCTTCTTTTTACTAGAATGAGGTTACCAGATTTTTTAAAATGAATCTGGGGACACTTTCCAACTTCCTACTAAATAGATGGATTTTGTCAGGGGACGGGTTTGTAAATCTGAGGACTGTCTCTGGGAAACGGGGATGTCTGGTAACCTTATACTAGAAGAAGCAGTGGTGCCATATTGGTTGGAGTGTTGGCCTGAGACCTTGAGAGTCCGGGGTCCAATCCCCACTCAGCCACAAAGCCCACTGGGTGACCCGGCACTCACCTCAGCCTTGCCTACCTCACAGGGTTGTTGTGAGGATAAAATGGGGAGGAAGAGAGCCATGAATGCCACCTTGAACTCCATGGAGGATGATATAAACGTAACAAAATTAATAAATAAAAAATATTACCCTGAGGGCTAGTAACTTGGGGTGTGTGTGTTGAGCAACGAGACTAATTTAGAGCATAACAAAAATCCACATCACAACAAGGCATAATAACCATAAAAGGTGTTCACATAACATCTTCGATCCAGCCAGCTCAAATTTCATTGCAGTTCCTTGTCTTATTTCTTCTCTTTTAAGCTACCCGTTCATTTATTGTTTTGTTTGTTTTTGGTCTGGTTCCAGCCCTCAGTTGGCTCCTGAAGCAGCAGCCACAGTTTTCAGTTACAAATGTTACAAACAGAAGGGAGTGGGGAGCTCCTGGGCAAAGATGTGAACCATCAGACTTACACTGGGGACTCACAAATCAAACAAGAAAAACAATACAGCTCCACCCTTGGAGATCAAATTGCAAAGATGCACTTCAATGTGACACAGAAATATAAGCCAGAGTCTTGGTGGTCTTGATGCCTCAGGGACTGCGGATGAAGGAGCATTTCCCCCGGGGGAACCTGGACTGAAAACAAACAAGGAGAAGTAGAAGAAAGCAGCACCTACCCCAAAGTTGGTGGCAGCAAATCGGTCCGAGGCAGAGACGTTGGTTGTGGCCGTGGTGTGAGCGTAGAAGGCATTAATGTTGGCCAGCAGAGTGCTCATGACTGCCGGGACACCGGGACACATGTACTTGGAAGACAGGCAGGAGAAATGCCTAGGAGGGAGACCAGACGGGCAGGCTGAAGCTCTGCTAGTGGGATGGGGGCCCCCAGCTGCAGAACAGGGGATCCACCATGCCCAGAATGACCAGAACAGTGTGAAATGAAGAAAGTCTTTAAAACCACAAAACTGAACTTGGATAGATTTGGAATGACCCTTCATAGCTTGCATGTCAAAACCCAACTTCTCCTGGAAGATGCTGGATGGGCAGAGATGGGGCAGTGGCGGAACCTCCTTCCCCTTTTGCTTTTCGGCCATGCCCTCTCCAACTGTTTGTTTTCGTGCCAATAGCAGCTTTGTGCGGGTGTGTGTGTGTGTGTGTGTGTGTGTGCGCTTATAGGATTGCCACTTTTGTTCTGGTAAAATGCAGGGCAGGACAATGGCGGGCAGGGGGGTATTGGGGCGGTTTCCTTTTCTACTTGGTGCTGAAATGACTTCAAAGCAATCCTTTACATTCCATTGCAGTTAAACCAGATAGGCCCTCTGGAATTTAACTCACTTTCACTCTCTCATACACACACACACACACACACACAGAGAGAGAGAGAGAGAGAGAGAGAGAGAGAGAGAGAGAGAGGAATTTGTAAATCTGTGCTTTGCTACCCAGAGTTGAAATACATAACCTTTCACCAGTGGCATACCGTGGGTTGCCAGCTCCTGGGGCAGAGGTGGATGGGTGGGAGGGAAATGGATGCAGTACACATGCACATTCAACTGCCTAATGGCATTCGCGTCACCCAGGAGATAAGAAAAAAAGAGTTGTTCCATTGTCTGGAGAAGTCACTTCCTGGTTTGCATGGAGTAGTCGTTTTCAGCAACAGAAGTGCACAGCTGTATTGAGTCAGCACCAGGTGTTGAAATTTTACACCTTCTAGGGAGCTACTTTTTCCCCACCCTCCTCTCTCAAATACCATGTAGGTAGGTATGTTCAGAACTGGGCCTTCTGGACTACACTGGCACAAACCACTTGTCTGTAGAGCCCTGGAACCTGTTGCTCTCTGAGGGACGGGGCCTGGCGCTCCCAGGCTGCAGCTCTGTGGATGACCACCTTAACCCAGCTGAAGCTGCAGGGAACTGGAAAAAACAACATGAAAGCTGTGCCTTGGTTTGCTACTCCCTGGGGCTGGGGCGAGTAGTGGTAGCAATGAGAAAAAAGGAAAAGAATGGAACAGGAGGTGGCTTTTTCAGCCAACACAGCAATGCCTTTCCTATAGGAGCGGAATGGGCATTTGAAGAGGCTCCTTAGAGAGAGAGAGAGAGAGAGAGAGAGAGAGAGAAACAGGAGCAGAGTGGAAATAGGGGAAATACAGGGCAAACTGCAACCCTACCCACCCCTGATCCAGATGCTCATTTGACAATGCCCAACAAACCAAGGTTAAGTAATGGAATTCTGATGGCTAACAATCAGAATTGCAAAGCACAGGGATGGCAAAAGGCAACTTGGAGTAACAGAGCAAGTGTTAGACCCGTGAAAGTCAAATTCAAATTCCTGCTTAGCTGTGAAGCTTCAGGCCAGTCACTCTGACTCTCTTTTTTTTTTTATAATAATATTTTATTAGATATCACTCTGACTCTCAGCCTAGCTGACCTCACAGGTTGTGAGGATGAAAGGGGGATCACAAGGACAACCACACATGATGCCTTCTGTTTCTTGGGGCAGGGGGCGGGGAAGGTGAAATAAATCAGCCAATGAGCAAACTGGTGGAGGGAGGCAAAGGATTCATGAGTTGGTGTCTTAAAAGCATTTGGGACACAGCAATGCCCCATACACAGTGCATTTGATGGAAGAAAAAGCCTCAGGCCAGCAAGGGGAGGAAGTCATCCATATTCCTCAGGGGAGATTGTGAGGTACTGTGGTTTTGTCTTCTTTCCTCTGAGTTATAGCTGGAGAAGCTCAAACCAAAGTTTAAGTTTCCTAAGAGCTAGGCAAGGGTGCTGATCCCATGTGTTGCAACAGAGGCAGCAGCAGCAGCCACCCTTGGAGCATACACAAACAGCTGAAGTGGAGGGGGCAGACCTTGTGATTGTGGGTGTGCAATAAGATATGTGGGGCATCCCTTCACATCTCTGGGTTGAAAGATTTCTTTCTGGCAAATGGAACGGATATTTTGCTTTTGTGCATTGAAAAAGCCATCAGTTGTCTTGGGTGGATGGCACTAGTTCAGGAGCAGCTCACCTGCACTGCAAAAAATGTTTAGTATGCAAATACCACAATGCTTTCAAAGTCTTTACAAAGAGCTTTACACTTTCCCCAGGCATACCTAAAAGGACGGCATTAAGAACTTGCATTTTGATGCTGGAATAAAACCAACTTGGTGTGTCAAAATAATTTTTTGAAAATGGATCTGCAGCTCCTACTCTTCATGGGAGCTCAGCAACTCATTTGCAGCAGCAGTCGCCGCCCTCCCAATCCGCCCCGGCTGCCAGCAGCTCTGCTCCCAGTTCAACATGCTGTGCTACTTACGTCATCGCTTGGTAGATGTATTCGATGCCATAACGCATTGCAAACTCGTCAACGATCTCTTGGGCGGCTTCATCAAAGTAGACCTTCCAGGCCTCGTCTCCTTTGACTGCAGGGATCTGCACAGCCCCGCTTGACTTCACCTCAGTCAAGTAATGGAAGAGGTTCTGAAGGGAACACATTTTTCACCTTAATTGGAAATTTCAACCTCCAAGTGCATTGGAGAAGACAGGGCTGTATTATGTTCACATTTCCTCCAAACTTTCATTACCGTATTTTTCGCCCCATAGGACGCACCGGCCCATAGGACGCATCAAGTTTTTTTGGGGGGAAATAAAGGAAAAAAAAATTATTTCCCCCCCAGGCGTTTGTGGGGCCGGCAGCGGAGAGAAGCGCTCTTCTCCCCGCAGTCTGCCTTCAGACCAGGTCCGGGGACAGCAGGAAGAGGCACTGCGTCTCCCAGCTGTCCCCGGAGCTTGCGGGGCAGGCAGCGGGGAGAAGCGCTCTTCTCCCCGCCGCCCGCCTTCAGGTCAGGTCTGGGGACAGCAGGAAGACGCGCTGCATCTCCCAGCTGTCCCCGGAGCTTGTGGGGCTGGCGGCGGGGTCTCCCCGCCGTCAGCCTCCAAACCACTTCGGGAGACAGCGGGATGGCGGCGTTCCGCCTCCCTCTGTCCCCCGACCTTGTGGGGCTGGCGCTGGGGCTCTCCAGGCTTCAGTGAAAGCCTGCATTCACCCCATAGGACGCACACACATTTCCCCTTCATTTTTGGAGGGGAAAAAGTACATCCTATAGGGCGAAAAATACGGTAATTTCACATCCTATTTGCTTGTTACAGGGATCTTTGGACAAATGAGGTCTGAGAAAAGCTTAGAGCCCAAAAACATCCTCCTGGAATGCCAGGAGTGATTTGGCCTCCTCATTTCCTGGCCTTGGCACAAGCCTCCTTGCCCCCTCCTCAGCTTCTTACCCCCTACCAGTCCTGATCAGTTTGCCATCTTGTAGACTCTGCACCCAGCCACCCACCCACCTATGGGCCCTGCCTGGTCTTCCTCTCTCAGCCACAGAGTCTTGTCCCCGAGAGCCACCGCCAGGCTCCTTGCAAGCTACCACTGGGCCATGCGCATGAAGGAAAAGTCCCATTCCACCACATACCTCATGTAAGCAGGTGTATTGCACATGATAAGGGGCTACCTTCTCCTCTCCTTTTATCTCAACGTTGAGCTTCAACCGAATGGCTCCGGAGACAGCAGATTTATCGGTTCGTTTGTCTAGTAAAAGCAGGCGGGGGAGGAGAGAAGGAAAGAAAGATGTTGGCTGTGGCCAAAGAAGCTATTGTTGGCAGCTGAGAGGACCAAATGCTGCCACAAGCAGATGTCACTGCTTTTCTGCAAGTAATTTTGGCCACGTGCAAAGCATTCCTGCAAGAGGAGCAACAGTTCTGCCCTCCTCCCGATCCAAAGGTGTGTGCACATGGTGGGTGGTGGAGAAGCTCAAAGGCCTGGGAACATTTTATGTGAATGCCCCCTTGAAATCAATGAGACAAAGCAAGAGGTCTGGCACACCCAGGAATGATCTGTGTGAATCAGAAGAGGAGTGTGTGTGTGTGTCGCTCCATACAATGCTTTAAAATCACTTTAAAATCACCTTGTCTGAACAAGAAGGAGGTGAAAGAAGGGAAAGAAAAAAAGGTTGTGTTGCTACAACGGCAGCAAGAATACTTATAGCAAAGCACTGGAAGACTCAAGATCTACCCACTCTGGAGGAATGGCAGATGAAGTTGATCGACTGTATGGGACTGGCAGAAATGACTGGCAGAATCCGCGACCAGGGAGAAGAGTCGGCAGAAGAAGATTGGAAGAAATTTAAGGATTATTTACAGAAATATTACAAAATTAATGAACTCTGAAAAGATGCTGGATTGAATTTTTGTGGTTTCTAGCTGCTATGATAAAGATAATAGGGATTAAAATTGTTTAAGTCAATAAACTTAAAAAGTTGATTGGGAAATATGGTGTTAATTAAAAGAAATGTTAAGAGATTAGGATTTGCTGGATTAACAATTTGAAATAGAAAACAAGAAGGGGAGGTATGAGGAAGTCAAAGAAACATGTTATTGAAAAATTGTTACTGAAATTGACTTGTTTTTAATATCTTTCTTTTTCTTTTTCTTTTTGTGTTTGTATAAAATTGGAAAATCTAATAAATATTTATATATATATATATAAAAGGTTGTGTGTCTGTGCCTTGGACAGGATCTTCAAGACCACCAAAGATGGAGGTGATGGACTTGGGTTAGGGGTAACCAAGGCTAGGAAACAAACGCCTGCTTTGTGGGATGTGGTCCACAGGTAGCAGTCAAGTACAACATTCCTTGTAATGCTAGAGTGGACATGCAAGGGAATGTTTGGTCCAGCCAGTCGAGACTTCTTGTTCCTCCTGGCCTGGATCATCCTTCCTCTTGCATGTGACCAGAGGTGGGCGTGACCTTACCTGTCCAGGTAACAAAAGGACGAGTCGCGCAGCACCCCCTCCCTTCTTTTTTCTCTTTCTCCTTTCGTCTGCTTCCAGCTAGGACTGCTCTGTTGGTTGCAGCCAGCCGCAGCACCGGGACTGTTCCCCATATGGGGTAAATCCACATGTCGCTATTTGTAACTTTAAGTTTTTAAGCCTGCCTTCAGGATTGATACTGTGTACTGCCTGAATGTGAGTAAACTTACTTTTTGTTGACTATGAATAGGATTGTGGTGTCTTTATTCTTTTAAGAGGGATTCAAGGGAACTTACCGGGAATGCACAATTCAATCTGAGGCAGAGGTTCTAACGAGCCTGCAACCAGCTATCTGCTGTGCATGTACGAAAGGGGAATGTAACTCTTCCACATAAGGAACTTGCTAGTGCAAGTTAGGAAGGATATTAATACATTAATATATATATATATATATATATATATATATATATATATATATATATATATAATATAATATATAATATATAATATATAATATATAATATATAATATATAATATATAATATATAATATATAATATATAATATATAATATATAATATATAATATAATATATATATATATCCTCTCCTGCCACCCTGAACATTCCCACATGCTTCAACATTTTGTGTCTGACTCTGGCCACTGGCAAAGGAAGCCCCTTTCCCCTGGGGAGACTTTGCTTGTAACAAGAGTATTGCCTACCAAGGTTGTACCAAACATCCATTTCTCCGCTGAGGGTTCTCACTTCGATAATGGTTTGCCCCAAGAAGTCATCTGATTCTTTTTTGAAGTGCTGCTTCACCCGAGATTTGATGTCGTCATCCTCATCCCAGACCCTGACTTTTATTCTGTCTGTCGAGTTGTGGCATTCGCTGAAAAGGAAAAGTCATAGAACAGGTGGTGGCTCTGGAACGGGGCATGTCAGGCGAAAGGGCAACGTCCCACTGAGCCCAGGGAGCTTCTGGAGGCCTTTGCTTTTTGGGTCTGGCTATGGTTTGAGGTCACACTTGGGCTGCATTTGATAAGCAGCTGTCACTCTACAAGAGTGACCTCAAACCGTAGCCAGACCCCCGCACATAGAAAGAGCTTCTCAGGCCCAGCAAACAGGCAGGTGCTCTTGTTCCTCTCCAGGGGCACCTCCAGGGTGGGGGAGGGGAGGCTCTCTTGTCCTTCACAGGAGGAACAAGGATATTAGTCAAGATCATGACCTGGTTTGTCTCAGGCTAGCATAGACTTCAGAAATGCAGGCACCATGGAGCTACTGGATAAAAATGCTCAGGTAAGAAGCAGGGGAACAAGGGGGGGGGGGAGAGAGAGAGAGAGAGAGAGAGAGAGAGAGAGAGAGAGAGAGAGGAGGCGCAGCTGGTCCTGGCAGAAGGAGGAAGGCCAAAAATATGGAGAAAGCAGGGTGGGCTGCAGAGTTGAGCCTTTTGGTTTTCTGCCTGAATGCAACAGCAGCCGCCATCAAGGTCAGTGCACCCTAAGCACCAACGGGCTTTTCTTCTGCGGCCTGGACATACGGATTACTGTATCCTTGGGCTCAGAAGTTAATCTGAGAAAAAACATACCATATTTTTCCATGTATAAGTCGATGCTTTTTGCTAAAAAAAAAAAAGGCAAAAATTGGGTGTTGTCTTATACACGGATAGTGAATGCAGAGGGGGAACGTGCGATTAATGGCAGCAGCAAGCAGGAGATTGGCAGTGGCAATTGGGTGGGTGATTGGTCGCTGCGGCAAGGCCTGCTGGTGACTGGCCATGGCAATTGGGCAGGCGATTGGCGGCTGCGGCAAGTGGGCGGCTAGGCTGTTGGTGGCGGCAAGTGGGCAGACAATTGGCTGCTGTGGCGAGGTGTGCGATCGGCAGTGGCTGTGGCAAGCAATCGGCAGTGGAGGGCAGGTGGGTGATTGGCGGAAGTGACCTCCCCCCCCCAAAGCTAAACAACTTAATTTCTTAATTTTGGGTTAAAAAAATAGGGGTTGTCTTATACATGGGGTCATTTTATACACGGAAAAATACAGTACGTGTAAAATATTGGGGTTGTTTGTTATTATGATTCTTGATCGGTTGATGAATCATGTCTGTGATTATTCATAGGAAATAAAACATTTCCTGTCTTGTCAAAGAGATGAAAAGCAAATCTAGGTCACGACATAAACAGAACCTGGTTACTGTGGTTTCTCCAGCCTGTTGTTAATTATCTGCTTTACCTCCCCATCCCCCCACCCCAGTTCAAGCCTGGCTCTCCAGCTGATGAGGTGACATGATTCAGAAGCTCTGGCCCTGAGCAGGTGCAAGGTAAACAGTGGAAACCTCCCCCCCCCCATATTTATGCAACCAGTTTGGAGCCTGGGCTGCTGAATGCAGGAGCTGAAGGGGCTGCTTTGGGGTTCCACAGTGGATACAGATCAGCTCTGTGTGTTGCCTTTTGCCAAGTGCAGTGTGTGTGTGTGTGTATGGTCACATGCACAAAACTTTCTGCCTTCCTCTGAAAAGCAGCAGCTCCCCAAGTCTTGCAACCCTGTGTAGCAACGTAGGAGCAAGGATAGCTTCCAAGCAGGGTGGGTGGCATTGGGGGGGACCACTTTCAGGAGCAAGGATGAAGGGGCAGTAGCTCCACCCTGCCTGCCAGGGCAGAACTTCTCCACTTATTAATTGGGGGGGGGGTAGCTTAGTAAATGAGGGGAAAGAAGAAGAAATTAAATAAGAAGTAAAACATAACACCATTTTAAAAGAGGGAGACGACATGGAAATGTCAGAAAAGAATTCACTGCACCCCCCTCCCAATTAAAAACAGAAGGCCAGATGAGATGAGTTATTTCAAAAGGCCTGGGTGAGGAGAAACTTCTTCATCATGCACTGAAAAGACCTCAGAAATGGTACCAGGCAACCCGCTCTGGCATGTCTGTCTGCTGCCTAAGTGGGGGGCTACCATTGAAGTACATTTGATTCTAATATATCATCTATCTATCATCTATCTATATCTATCTATCTATCTATTTATCTAATCTATCATCTATCTATCTATCATCTATCTATCTATCTGTCATCTATATCTATCATCTATCTATCTCTATCTATCTATCTATCTATCTATCTATCTATCTATCTATCTATCTATCATCTATCTATCTCTATCTATCTATCTATCTATCTATCTATCTCTATCTATCTATCTATCTATCTATCTATCTATCTATCTATCTATCTCTATCTATCTATCTATCTATCTATCTATCTATCTATCTATCTATCATCTCTACAGGCACACTTCATGTTACGTCTGCTTCATGTTATGCTCTTTCAGGTTGCGTCCTGCAGCGACCCGGAAGTACTGGAAAGGGTTACTTCCGGGTTTCGCCACTCATGCATGCGCAGAAGCGCAAAATGATGTCATGCGCATGTGCAGAAGTGGCAAATCGCAACCTGTGCATGCGCAGACACGCCGCTGCGGGTTGCGCTCTTTTCATGTTGTGAACGGGCCTCCAGAACAGATCCTGTTCGCAACCAGAGGTACCACTGTATCTATCTTCTGAGTGGATTTCCTATGAGAACACACACACACACACACACACACACACACACACACACACGGAGTGCTCTGTGCAAATGCTTGCCCAGTTTGCTCCCTGGAAGGCTCAGCATCCTTCTCCTGGATCTGCCATCCTCTCCTCCTGCATGGCATATTTATAGCTATGCAGATTTTCCCAAGAGAGCAAGGCTTAACACTATGGGGGGAGTGCCAGGATCGAACCCACAACCCAAGGGCCTTGTAAGGTCTAAATGAAGTTATTCGTGGGAGTTCCAGTTCTCCTCCTTTCCCCCAGGAGACTGGCAGCATTTTCACAAAATCAATTCTTCCCTGCTATAAATAATTGAAGGAGGAAGAAAACGCTGCATTTTTATAGTGGCTCCAAATAGCATCAAAGCCGTGCAGCACCAGTAGCGGGAGGCAGAGCCAAATTTACTTGCTGGGGGCGGCGGGGGAGGGAGGAGAGGGACTTTCACTGCACCGGTCATGCTAGACAAAATCCTGACTGCTGTGCTTGATTGTCTTAATTAACTTACAGAGTGGCAACACAATCCATTTGATCAGATTTTTTAAAGTGACAGCAGAGAGGGTAATCTGTAGTCATTTTGAAAGAAACAAGAAGAGATATCAAGTTACTTTGGAGCGGCTCAGAACACAGGTGTAAGATTTCTGGGAAACTTTTGGAAAATTTGAGCCGGGGGGGGGGGACACACCTGAAATCTGAAGAATATACACTGTTTATTATCAGATGTAAACTAATTTTACTGCTTTAACAACACAAAACACATCACACGTAAGTTATCCAGGATATACAATTGTACTGGCATATTTATGACAACTACAGAGCAGCCGTTTGCATCCTAAGACCAACTCTGTTCAGTTGAGCTTCCTCCTAGGCAAAAGCACAGAGGAATGCAACCTCAAAATGCCTACATCCACTGAACTCAATGGGATTTACTTCTGAGTAGACATGTACAGGATTGACCAGGTCTGCAGGTCAGCATCTAGCACTGGTGTGCCCAAACTTTTTTCAAAGAGGGCAGTGAACATGCGTGAGGGCCGACCAAAGTTGTTGAGCTTTTTCTTAGGATTGAAGTTGCTGAGTTTTTTTAAAGGATTTTACCCCAGGAGGTAGACTGCCACAGGGGCCTGATTAAACCGACCAGCGGGCCAGATTGGGCCCCCAAAACGGACTTTGGACATGCCTGATCTAGTATCTACAAACTGAATCAGAAGTCACTGAAAGAAGGCAAAGAACAATTTGCAAGCAACAAAGTTGGTGGTGGGGGTAAAAAGGTAAAGGACCCCTGGATGGTTAAGTCCAGTCAAAGGTGACTATGGGGTTGCAGCGCTCATCTCGTTTTCAGGCCAAGGGAGCTGGCGTTTGTCCGCAGACAGCTTTCCAGGTCATGTGGCCAGCATGACTAAACTGCTTCTGGCACAAAGAAACACCGTGACAGAAACCAGAGCACATGGAAATGCTATTTACATTCCCGCCTCAGCAGTACCTATTTATCTACTTGCACTGGTGTGCTTTCGAACTGATAGGTTGGCAGGAGCTGGGACAGAGCAATGGGAACTCACTCCATTGTGGGGATTCGAACCACTGACCTTCTGATTGGCAAGCCCAAGAGGCTCAGTGGTTTAGAACATAGTGCCACCTGCATGGTGATGGTATGCTCCTGTTGTGCACATGGTAGGACCCTCTGGGTACAGAAATGCATCTTTGGTTTGGGTATTGCATATGCTTATAGTAAACACAGAAGCTATCATTCTCCCTTCCCCACATTGTTCCCCAGGCCTTCTCACTCCTCTAGTTCAGACTCTCATGAGAAGGTCATTCTCATCTGTCAGGATCAGGGCACATGGCCACAGTGGCTCTTGGTGACCTGGGACTGTCAAGCAAAGATGGAGACTAGCCTGGTACACACACAATGCTGAGCCCACAATGAAAGAAGCCATGGTTTGCTTAGATTGCTTCCCAGCCACTCTTGCCTCCTGCCTCTGCAGCCTGGCAAGGGTCTGGAGTGGGATGGCCAAACAAGGCGCACTTAAGGAAGCATGTTGGGTTTGTACCTAACACTAAGCTATCATGACAACAACCCAAGGCTTGTAAGCCATCATCATGTGTGAGCCAGGCCTACACGTCATCATGTGTCTGTGGCCAGTGGAAGGATCTGCAGCCTATGGCCAGTCATGAAACTCCCCTTGCACCTCCAGCAGGCCAGAGCAGGCCGGGTGCTAATCCCCAACCCCTTCACTGAGCCCTCTATCAAGGGTCTCTGCCTGTTGGTCCTGCAGGTCCAGCTTTTCAGCTTCCATGCGTGCTGCAAGGTCCAAGTCAGAGGCAGCAGGAGGTGGATCTCATTTCCCTGTCTTGCAACTTAAAATATTCTTCAAATGACACCTTTTGCATGCAAAGCAAGGGCTCCCTGCCTCGGGGCTGTGGACCTTCCTGCTCTCCCCTCCTCTTGCCCCTGCCTCCCCTCCTCGTCCCTTGCTCAGCCCCCTGCCCTATTCCGTGCTGCCCCTCCCTCCAGGTTTCCTCGCCTTCTGACTGCCGAGGACACACAGTCCTTCGAAAAGGAGGCCCCACTTCTACAACCGCCCCTCACCGATTCATACAGTATTAATGCAACATCGATTCACAGGCTTTGCATCTGTTTACATCTAGTGATCTATTTCATTTCACATGCTTTGTGGTTATGATTCTGCCTGCAGGGCTGGGGCATCTCCCATCTGTCACTAAAACCGTTACAACGGAGGTAAGCCGTGGTCCAAAGCAACATGCGAGGCGCTGTGAGCCCACAACAAGGTGTCTGCAGCTTATGCCACGTGCAAGCATTAGATGCATTGAATAGCTGTGAGAGCTTCTTCCTGGGAGGGGATTTGCCTCCCAGCCCCCACTGTGTGCCTGGCCTCTTTAGATTAAGAGGGTTTTGTAGCAAGGCAAGGAGGGAGGGGACACAAAGGAGGTGGCGATGTTTTACACAAAACAAGCTGCATTCAGCGGATTCTTGATTTGATGTAATCAGACCTCGCCTTCCTCAGAAAGCCGAGGATTATGACAAGAGCAAAGTGACTGGAGGTCTCTCAGCACCACCCAGGAGTGCTTGGGCACCTCTCCCTTCAGCTGAACTGCAGCCAGCCTAGTCCCTGCCGTCTTCTCTACCTTGCAGTCCGGGGCCACAGGGAAGCCTGGCATGGGGAATGCTGCAACAGGGCACTCACCAAGGAAGGCTGTTCCTGGCATAGAAGCATGAACTATGCAGGGGCCACAGGGAGGTGCCAGGTGCACATGGAGTGTTGTGGTGCTGGCACAGCTGGCCTTGCACATTCAGAAAGAGCACGGAGGCACCAAACGCTGACCCAGTGCCCTCCTGGAAGGAGCCAGTCGCCTCATCAAAGGCCACTAGTCCTTCAGCAGCCAGAGGGTGGAGAGCCTTGCAGGAGGCCAGCGTGAAAGTAACTGTCCGCTGGTTTGAGCTGCAAGACTGCTGTCCATGGTCCTGAACCCTTTGCTTTTGTATTTGACAGAGAGCACCCAGAGTTCCGACCTCACCCCTGCATAAAGCTGGCTTGGGCAGTCCTGGCTTGGAGAGTCCTGGCTTGTCACCACCCTCTCACCTGGGCTGCCACCTCTTTCTTGGTGTGGGAGGAGTTGACTTCTGATCAGGATGGGGCTGGTTTGCCCAGCAGCAGACACTACAGGAAGGCGCCTCCTGAAGAAAGCCCTTAGCTGCAGATGCCACATAGCTCTGCACACCTCTAGTAAGCCACAGAAATGCAGGAATGAGCTTCCTGCCTTTGATAGAGGCAGCATGACTGAACTCCCAGGGACTTGGGGACTGGGCTACCTCTGTGCCTCACCACTGGAACGTCAACGTTCTCCATCATTTCTAGGGCTGTGGTCGAGATGATGGAGACCATTCCATGCACTTAGATACAGACTTGCCCCAGGCACTTTTGCTAGAGGGGCAGAGGGCTCTGACCTTATCAGCCATTGGGTGTGGGTGTTCAGATAAGTACCAAGCCCTCCCATCCACTTGCCCTTCCCCCTGCAATTAAAATTGCACCCTTTCCCCTTTCTACATGACTGAGGCAGCTCCACGTTTCAACCTATGGAGCTATCAGCATAGTTTTCTTTGGCCCTGAATTCTATACTGGGTGATCATGGAGGGAGGAAGAGGGATCAGGCAGATAAACAGAACATCCTCCCTTAACCCAACAACAGAACCGCTTCTCCTTGTAATCAGTCTTCAAAAGCAAACACAGGATTATTTTAAGACCAAGCAGGGTCAAAGAAACAATTTGCATAATGTAAAGTAAATCCATACTTGTAACCAGAAAGCTGCACGCTTTAAATCCTTGGCCATTTCTATTAATCCCAGAGGCCATGTGGAGACTGATACATGCAGGAGTAAAACGAACTCACTCTTGGGATATTCAAATCCCATGGCATTGCTGGGAAGGCAGCTTCCTTGGTAGCCAGCACTATCTCCAGCCACAGCCAGCACTGGCCGAAGGAGTCCCTCCCTGGCCATACCAGGGACCTATTCTCGGCTGTTCCCTAAGAGGCTGGATTCTGACTCAGCGCTGGACGGCTCATAAGCAAAGCCACAACGAACCTCCCTCTGCTCCTAGAGGCTGACAGGTCCAGATCTCCATCTCCTCAAAGGGGGAAACAGCCCAGGGGGGCTCCTAGACTGAAGCAGGGGCCTGATCCCAGGAAGAGAAGGAGCTACCACTCTTCTTCTTGTTGACAATATAAAGTCTAAGCTGCTAGTAGTACTGGAAGTGGGAGAGGAAATGGTGCAGGGAGAAGCATATTCATTCATTAATTCATCACCCTGCATGTTCTAAGCACAGCCCTGAACTCTGGGCAGAGCTCCAAAGAGGAGCAGTCTGCAGTGGTGGGAGATGTGGAGAACAGAAGCAGGTTATAGGACACCTGCAGATGCCTTTCAAGGGGAGCAGTTGGCTGGCTGGCTAGGGCTGGCCTTGGCGCCCTTTGGCGGACCTCTTTCCAATTTCATAGTTCTGCGGACAGCTGCAGTTCTCAAAAAGCTTCCTCAAATGGCAGCAACAGTGTATTCCACCCGTTTCTCTTAATCAGAGGGCTGCATTTGAAACAGCACCGCTTTGCATGGAAATGATGACATACCATCCAAGCCTTCCACAAGAACTTGCAAAATTTTCTTTCTTGCCTGGGGCATCAGCAGAGTGTCAGCCATACATACACCCTGTGAACACCCGTGGTGCTTTGAAGTTTTGCTCTCAGATCTTAGGCCAGGGGGTTCTTGACCTGACTGGGACCCCCTTTCCATCCCATCCCCATGATCCTCTGAGGCTGCCTCACTCTTTGGCAAACATGGCCATCTTGCTTTGTCTATGAATATCTTCATCCACCACCAAGCCTTATTTCTCATGGCCCCAGCAGCCTTCAGCCTCCTGGTAGCAGCGTACGACAGGTAGGCACTCCAGTGGCCATCCCAGAATCCAGACAGGAACTGATGTTTAGTGGATGTGCCCCTGCAAAAGGACCCTCTTGGGGATTCAAATCCTTGTCATGGCTCAGGGCACAGAACCAGATTTGGGGGCCCAGGGAGGCTCTGCCCCAATTCTGCCCTGTTCCAATCTGCTTTACTCTAATTGATCCAGTAGCTCAAATCTAAACTTTGCTTGGGGTCATTTCAGACATGCTAATTGAGAGAGAGAGAGAGAGAGAGAGAGAGAGAGAGAGAGAGAGAGAGAACCTTTTCTTCCTGTCCAATCTGTTGTCATGCACATCAGTGGCTGACCTCCTGGGCTTCCCCCCTCTGTTTCTCTCACTAGAAAACTTCATTGCACTCACTTGTTCAGTGGCAGAGGGGCTTCCTTGACTGCACACAAGGTGAGTCTGTCTGGGAAAACCCCCACCAGACCCTTCAAAGGCTGCCTATGCTCATTTCAGCACTTCCACCTTCAGGGAGGGAGAGTGGAGACGAGAAGCAGCCTGGAAGTTGCCTTCAATTGACCAAGCCAATGGATTGGCCCATCCTGCATTTGATGGACAGGGTCGCTCCAGGGTTTCAGGCATCACTGGAGCCTTTCGATTTCATGGTGAACTGATCCCAAAGCCTTCTGCATCAGCCCAGGGTCCTGATCCCATGGTGGCCAACCAATTGCCCCAGCTGGCTGCCTACAAGAGCAACAGCGGCAACTCTCCCCTCTTGTGGTTCCCAGCTACTGGCATCATTCAGAGGGATGTTGTCTTCCATAGGCACCAACTCTGAGGGGCCTAGGTCCCTTTACCCCCCCCCTGGAAAATTTGGGGAGCTGTCCCCCCCCCCAAGTTGAGGACAATCAGAGGTTTTGTGAAGGAGGTGTGAGGGCTCTGGCAGGGTCTTAGACTCCTTCCTTTTCCTTCCCAAAGGGGGCGTATTTGTGTGTGCGCAAGCACATCTGTGTGTGGGAGAGCAAAAGGGTTTTTCCTCCACAAAGTGGAGGACGTGGTCCTTTCCTGAGTCAGGGGAGAGAGGCGGCTGGTGGAAAAGGGTGCTCAGTAGCTGCAGCATCATGTGTTGGGGTGGGTGAGTACTGGGAAGGGCTTGAGAATATCCTTTATCTTCTCTGCCACCCCCACCCCCTTTTCCTCCCCTGCATATCTGGGGAAACAACTGAAAGTGGAGGAGAGATCAGACCTCCCCCTCCTGTCCTTTTTTTTGAAACTGGAGCCTTTGCCATGATTGAACAATTTAAAAGGAAAGTTCGCAAGATAAGCACTGGAGTACTGCTTGCTTATATGTGTGTTCTGTGTGGGCGGGTGTTTCTTTGGATCTAGAGAACTACGAGTCCTGCGTGTGAGTGAAGGGTGTCTCTCTCCCTCTCCTTTGCTGGTGGGTAGGGCAAAAGGGGCCGTGCTGCCCTCCCAGCTGCTGCTGCTGCCACACTTGGATCTACCCCCTGGCTTCTCCAGGTCACTGCACATCATGACACACGTCTTTGCCTTCCACACAAGAAGCATTTCAGAGCCATCATGGTTTGTGGTCAGGCAAGCAACTCTTTCCTCCTTTGGATATCAGCTGGATGTACATGCACAGTAACTGCTCAGTTCTTAAGCCGATTACCGAAACTGCGCTGGACTTTTACTTTATGTAAAGCTGCAGAGCAAAAGGACTTTTACTCAAAACAAGGAAGTTATGCTGTGCTCAGCATGGGGCTATGTAGGGTTGCAGCCACAGCCCCGTTACACGGCTCTTATGCCTTTCATGAAGTTCTTCTTTAGGATGATGAAAGTCTCTCTCTTCATTCACTCAGCAGCAAATATGGGGGCTTCCCCTTCCCTTTCAGTTCCATGCCCCTAAGCAGCTCTGCATTCAGAGGTGCACCTAGGCTCCTTTGTGCCCTTGGCAAGGAGCTGTACTGGCACCCTCCTCATATCCCTTGCGCCCCTGGCAATCACTGGCTCTCCGTCTTTGCTGCAACGGCCCACGCCAGCAACTGGATTTCTCCGCTGCGCCTGTGTGTCTTGCCCGGTCTCCCAGAGCAGCAGAGGAGTGGCCTGGGGAGAACAAGGACTAGTGGGTGGGCCATAGCTGTCAACTTTTCCCTTTTCTTGCGAGGAATCCTATTCCGAATAAGGGAATTTCCCTTAAAAAAAGGGAAAAGTTGACAGCTATGGGGTGGGCTTCTAGCCACTATGAGCCAAAGGGAATTCTCAGTGGACCCAATGCTGATTTGATGGTCTCCTTGGCACCCCCCACCCAAAAGCTTCAGGTGAACATTTGGACTTCTTTTTAAAAATTATTACTGCTTTCTGAAGTGGGGCTTGATTGTTGATGCAACTGAATGTTTGTGACCTTGTTTCAAACATGCACATGCACCTTTTGAGAAGCTGAAAAGCTGCTCAGGGGAGGGTTGTTCTGTTGCATCTCAGGGAGAAGCCACTCATCAGCGCTGTTGTGCACAGCCCTCTTGTGCTTCCATGGAGGACTCCCCCCCCCCACTGCTGAATTTGTAGGTGAGGGGTGGTGGTTGTGAACCCCCCAAAGTTTGCTGCCAAGGCTAAGTCAAGTGATCACAACTTGCCCAGAATGAATGTGCTGGCGAAGAGAGCAAATCGTGGATTTCCAAAGCTCCGCTGTTTGTGTTATTTGAGTTAATTAACATTTATTTGCTTATTTTGGATCAAACAGCCGGCACAGGCGGAAGCTGTTTACTGATGCCAGATGGTAAGCAAGAGACAGCCAGCCAAAAGAGGCATCCGGAGTCAGCCACCCAGATAGGAAGCAAAGGCAAAATTTCAGGTTAGAAAAGTGTTGCTCTGAAGCTCAGAAAATGCGTGGGGCTGTTGGTCCATGCAGCCGGAGCCCCAAGCACACAGGCCTGCCTGGGTGCCACCGAGCCAGAGAAAGGAAAGAGGCTGGCCAAGAGCCTGGCAAAAGAGAAGCAGAATCACAGCGAACCCTTCAGAAAAGGAAGGCAACCTCCAGGGAATCCAGTTGGCTGCTCAGGGGGAAGGGGACACCCCCCAGTGGGGTCAAGGTGGCCCTGGGCTTGGGGAACTGTCACCATGGACACGAGTGGCTGTGGCCTGTGGGCAGGCAAGTCATCTGTGAGGAAAGTAGGAAAGCTGAGAGGACCAGGAGGCCAGTGCATGGCCCAGAGAGGGCTCTGCACCAGGGCAAAATGAAGCTCTTACTGTCAAATATGGCCCAAAGGAGGATAGGTGTGTGCATGTGAGCTAGCAGGCCCAAATGCTGAGCATCACTCCCTCTAACAGTGAATGCAGCTGGTGTGTGCAGAGAGAGAGAAGCAAAAGGCAGAGCCCCTAGTTTGAAGAAGCACAAAAAACACCTTTCTTTAAAATCCTAAGTGGGAAACCTCCCAGTACACAAACACACCAAGACTGAGCATGCTAAGTGGGCATTGGGATGGTGACTGCTTGAGGAAGGAATGGAATAGAGTATTCTAGAGGTTGGGTGCAGCTGGCTGGAACCCAGATGAGGAGATGCTCCTTCTCCTCCTCCCTGCAACGTATTTGGGCCTGCCCTGAAAACTAACAGCCATCTTCTATCTCATCCCCAACCTGCACTCAGTTTCATTGGACTCCCCCAAGGTAAAGGGAAGGTAAAGGACCCCTGGATGGTTAAGTCCACTCAAAGGTGACTATGGGGTGTGGCGCTCATCTCACTTTCAGGCCGAGGGAGCCAGCGTTTGTCCACAGACAGCTTTCCGGTTCATGTGGCCAGCAAGTCTAAACAGCTTCTGGCGCAACAGGACACCATGATGGAAACCAGAGCACACGGAAACACCATTTACCTTCCTGGTGTTTACCTATTTATCTACTTGCACTCGTGTGCTTTCAAACTGCTAGGTTGGCAGGAGCTGGGACAGAGCAACGGGAGCTCACTCTATCCCGGGGATTCAAACCACCAACGTTCTGATCGGCAAGCCCAAGAGGCTCCGTGGTTTAGACCAAAGCATCACCCATGTCCCCTACCCTATGCCATGCCACGGGCACCCAGCCAAAGACAACACCCAGACCCCTTGACCTTTTGTTCGAGTGGGCAAACCTCACAAGGCTGTCCAGCCCTCTGCCCAATCTCTGCCCAGATTCCATTTGCTCAATGAACACCCAGCGAGCCTCTTTCCCATCATCACCCGGAAGTGCCTTTGCTATTCTGCTCACTGAAATTGTTGCTCAGACACCTGCTTCCTGCTTTCACAGTTCAATGCAAGAGGCCCCATTCCCTGCTCAGAATCCTCAGAATCCTGCTTCAGAAAGGAAGAGGCCCTTTCAGCAAACCTGCTCAGAGATGCAAACGTGGTCAGGGGTTTTTAGAGTCTATGGCCACATGTTCCCGTTACCATTAGAGGCCTCCAGCAGATGTGATTCCCAGCAATGGGCCTAGCCAGAAATAAGCATTTCCAGGAAGGAATAGGCCACAGTCTCCGCAATCTCTCTAGAAAAGCCCCTTCCTGGGATCACTTGAAGAGAGGAGGCAGCCTTTATCCCCCTCCATGCTGTCTACGCTGATTGGCAGCAGCTCACTGGAGGAATAAATATCCATGCCTCCTTGCCAAGCCAGCAATATGGCATCCTGCCAAAGAAAGGGTCCCCTCTCACCTACTCCATCTTGCATTTCATCTACTGCCTGGCTGGGTGCTCACAAGCAAACAATTAAAGTCAAGGCTGGCCACATAAAAGTCCTGGACCAGCTATGATTAAGCTATAAACAGACACCAGCATGTCCCAGGCCTTCATCCATAAGGTGCACAACTCATAAAGAAAGATGTTTTTCCCGCCTCTGAAGGAAAGCAAAATCTTCTTCCTGCCATTGCCTGATCTGCCTGAGAAGATATCTTTTATTAAAAACATTTTTAAAATTCTAACTTCCTAGAGCAACGCCAGACACACCAGCGGAAGGCATCCATCTCGTGAATGTACTTCCACTTTCATTACGGCATATTTATAAATTATGCAGCTGAAACATAACAATAATCTAATAAGAAATTGCATGCCACTAAATTGAGTTGAACATCCCAGAGGCAGATCCCAGCATCCTCTCCAATATAGAAATCAATGTCCCCCAGAAAAATGCTCCAGAGAGAGCCCATTTCCACAGTTTCAGGCCTGCAGTTATTGTATGCTAAATGCAAAACCACTGGGATGTTTCAAATGGCCCCATTTTGAGCACAATGACATATTCCTGGCTGCTGTATTTGGTGTTAAGTTCTAATAGCTGGTACTCCATCTTTGGAGGAGCCAAACAGCCAACCTCACTCTTCCTCTCTGGCTTCTACAGTCACCAGAGGTGGCCTCACATATGCTCCAAGCCCCATGCGACCCCGGCCCCCTGGCCAAATGAAGGAAGGGCTGAGGGCACCCCCTCCCCAAAGAGACCACTGAATCTACCTTCAATCCCTAGAGTGGCCATGCTTCCCTGGGACCATTGCACTCCAGCATCATCGTCACGTGAACTTGAAGTCCACACCAACCTACATTTTGGTTGTGAGTTAGATGTCGCAATACGAGTCTGTGGCTTCGGGCTTTTAATAAGGCCCAAGATGCAAACACCCAGGTAAACATGATGAATCACAGATGTAAGGAATGTCATGTGCAAGCAACATTTACTCCTGAGTAATGCACCCCAGAAAGTCAAAAGAGGAAGGAATACTCACAAATAGAACTTCTCGTCCCATGTTGGATTCAGGTTCCCAAATATGGTTTTTGTCCTCCTTTTGGTCTTGCCCACTTGCACCGTGACGTACGGGTCACTGGAGCCAGTTTTATCCTTGGCCTGCAAGCCCTGAGCACAGACCACTGCAAGAGAGGAGGAAGAGAGAGAGAGAGAGAGAGAGAGAGAGAGAGAGAGAGAGAGAGAGAGAGAGGGAGAGGTGGAGGACACAAGTTGATAAAACTAGGCCTGGCCAACGGCATTGTGACCAGTGTCCCCACCCCCTTGCAAAAAGGGGGCTAAAGGGCTTGTGCTGGGCAGAAGAACACATGGAAGGTCCCAGGTCCAGTCCTCAGAATCTCCAGCTCAAAGGTGATGGAGCTAGGTGGACTAGGTCAGAATGAGGCCACTTCCAGTGTTCTTAGATGTAGGAGAAGCCCCCCAGTACTCTGAGCCAGAGTAGAGCAGCGTGTCTTTTGTGTCCCCTGGGCTTGCGCCCTTGGCAAGGACCAACCTAACCAGACCCTAGCTATTCCCCTGTCCCAGCTGGAGACCCTGGAGACCACTGGCTGCCAGTCAGTGTAGACAAGACTGAGCAGTATGGCTCCATGACCTGACTCTGTAGAGGACACCTTCCTGTGTTCCTAATAGTTCCAGATTCTCTGGAATGTAGAAAGAGTTGCTTTCCAACAGCTGGATCAGGGCGAAGGCTGGCTACCCTTCCACAGTCAGCAAAGAGCTCAGGTGGCCTGGCTCTATTCCCAGTTATCAGTAAGCATTGCAGGAAATGCCAGCATGAGGTTATAGGGGCGTCTCTCTCCTGGACCTCCCTTTGGCTGACATCCTGGCTGGCTCTGTGGAGGAGCTGGCTGCCTCTTCCAAAGGCTTAGTTTTCAGACACGGTGACTGAAGGACAAGCAGTTTTTTTGTCCTACACAGGGATTATCCATGCAGGGGGAAAAACACCACTCAAGCAGGTGTTAAAAACAAACAACACCATTACAAAAAAAACACAGGACAAATAATGCAGAGAGACAATGTGAGAACCAGGCTGTGAGGCCTTTGAGGACTCCCCCCTCCAAGGGGTGGGGGGAATGGAGAAAACAAACTTAGCCTCCTCTCGGTCATGCAAGGTGGACTCTGCTCTGGTCTTGCCCAAAAAGAGTTGTGCCTTCTCAGCTCTGAGAGCACACAGAGTTCTGTGCAACTCAAAGATTACCAATAGCAGGTGGTCTTCCAGGTGTTTCCTTGCACCTTCCAAGCCACGACACTGACCCACTGTGCTCCGCTCCTTCTCCCACAAGGTAAGCTGTCCTCTCCCCCAGAGCAAGAAACATCTCCCAGGAGAAATGTCCAGGTATATTACTTTGGAACAAGATGCTTGTTCCAATGCCCCCTTCCACCCCGAGAGCTGCCTTCAGACCCCAGGAGCCTATTTCCTGAGCCATTCCCTCTTGCAGAGCTTGGTGTCCCGGCTGCAACCTCCAGTTACAGAGACAGCCAGCTTCCCTGTAGCTGCCTTTCGCCAAGAAAACAGATGTCAGGATTTATCATCGCTAATGTGTGTTTATGCTGCTATAAATACAAACACTTGTCAGTTGACTCCTCCATCGCAATTCATAACTGTGCGAGTCTCTCCATCGGCTTGAAAGCCAACTGGGACGTGCCACACTCCCTCCCCTCGGCCCCCCTCTGACCATCAGCAAATATTTGCTTTGTAAGTTGGATCCACGTGATTTAAAGCATCGAGACAGGAGCATTTAGTTAACGTTTTTGAACTGCCACTAGTAGGGACAGCCCAGCTCATTAACTGCCTCATCAGAGAAATGATGGGATCAGAATGCTGTGTCCCTGTCCTGTCCTGTCCCATTCCCCGCCCCCGCAATCTGACTCAGCAGCAGACCTGTCTCTCCCCCCCCCCCCCGGGTGGGTCCATTCAGAAGAAAGTCTGCAGATCTTGGGGAAAGGAGGTTGTGTGGCTTCTCAAACCAGGATGGTGCCTGTGATGTCTCCTCTGGGCAACTCCTACAGCCAATCTGCTGCCAAACGTCTTGCTCTGCTTTCCTTTGGACCACATCAGCAGGGCTAAGAGAGAGGTCTTGTTGTCTGGGCTGCCCAGGACCTCCATATACACTGCCCAAGTTTGAGCCCGGGGGAGGTCACTTCGTTGCTGCTAACACAGCAGTTTGACTTCACCCATGGAGGCGCATTCCACAGTCTCCCGAGACAGATGGATGCCAGCACCAACACAGTATCATGAACCAAGGCTTTTATAAGCCCTGTGGACCACCCAGTTGTTATGGCTACTGGACAAACTGTTCTCCTAGGCTGCATTGAGGACATCTTAAGTCACCTGCAGCAACTGCTGCCTTGACCAGATCTAAATTTTAAAGGAAGGACTATTGTAGGTGATGCTGCTCTGTACATCAAATAGGGCATTGAGTCTAGCAACCTAGAAATCCCCAAAGAGACAGACTTCCCTGGCAAAATCATTGTGGGCGGTGATACCAAGCCCCAAGTGCAGTTTAGTCCTGGGGATGATAATGTTATGCTTATATTCTGTTTCTTGAATTTTTTTTTTTAAGTACTGGGGATGTGCTATCATCCCCCTGAAGATGAATGAAATCAAGGAAGCACCCAACAGAGGAGATGTAGTTATGGGCTACTTTGACTACCTCCCACAAACTGTTTATGCAAAAAGTTTGGCATTCAAAGTGTAAATGGGAATTGCTTGCAGTCCTCACCCCACTGGGGGGTTTCAAGGTGGCAAACTGTTCTGCACCAGCTTGGAGGTGGCATGGACCACCTCGTGAGATCAGGGTGTACACTATCTTTCTACTTCGCACACCCAGAGAAACAACCACACACCAGAGACCCTCTTTCTGTTTGTATTCTGTAATTGCCATTTTGTAACCACCTGGGCTGGAAGGGAAAAGGGAGCTTTGGCCAGAGAGAGTTCTCCAGCTGAAAAGGGGGAATCCTCTCACCCGTGATGGTGATCTTTGCTGACCACTTGGATGTCCCATCCAGGACACTCTGTTTGGCTGCCTTGGTGTGCTGTACAAAGTCCTCCTTGGGGATCTGGAACATTTCCTGGATCAGTTCAAAAACTTCTGGCCTGTTTCGCTCCCTGATCTTCATTTGCTCCTTCATTGCTGTAATAATATTCTGGGTCTTATCCTCAGCACCGTGCTTTGAACTCTTCTCCGCTGCCCCTAAGGTGACATAACAACGGCATTAGCAACATTTAACAATGCACTACTATAGCAGTAGTTGTGATTGCAGCAGCTGGAGTAATATTGGGTCACCTTCTATGAGGAGAAGGTGACGCTGCTGAAATCTGGAAAACAGCTGCCCTCAATGACACAGAAGGTGCCTGGCCAGGTGGGTCTTTCATTGATGCCTTTGCCAACCTGATACCCTCCAGCTGTTTTGGACAACCTGGACTAGCCAGTGATGATGGAAATTGTAGTCCACAACAGCTGGAGGGCATAAGGTTGGCGAAAGCTGACCCTCCTCTTGCTTTCTGTGTGTCCTGCACAGCATGGATGAAGCCCCTTCCTTCCACCAGGGACATCTGGTTCCATGTGTGGTGCACATAGACCACAGCACACAGAGAGGCCCCTTGATGTTGTGACGTCAGTTCATGCCTGGAAGGGCTTCCAGAAAGACATCGAAATGGAAGCCCGAAGTCTGGCACAGATGCTTTTTCCTGCCCTGAAGCAAAGCCAGGGATGCCAATATTCTGACTTTTCTGGATCTTTGCAAAATAATGGGATTCCTAGTGGATCACAGAGATCAACTGCCAAGGGGGTAGGGGCGTCACAGTACAATAGAGCACCCAACCAGGAATCTTTGGTGGTGGGCTTTAGAGAGGCTCGTTTGCAGCCCATCCCTGCCTGGACCAGCCTAGCATAGGCTGCAAGAGACCACCTGCACTGACTGGGGACGGAGGGCAATGGTGGCCGCAGATGAAAAGTCAAGGTGGCATTTCTGGCCAGCCCATCTTTTTCTGCTTGACTGCAGGTCACAGGGGGCGAAGTAGAAAGCTGACAAATGACACCAGAGCAGCCAGCAAGCCTCCCTTGTTTCTGTGCCATGAGGCAGCCAAGCCACACTCCTGGGGACCTGCGCATCAGGTGGCAGCAGCGCAGCAACAGAGGAGAGACTGAGGAAGAGAGAGGTCTCTGGGCCACTGGATGGCTTTTGGCGAGAGGTGACAAGGGGCCTCATGCAATCTCTTTAGCCAGCTGGAAACCTGGTGGGTTTAAAAGCAAAGGAGGAGGGAGAGTTTTATCCAGTGAAACTGGAGCTAAATGCAGACAGTGCCCAACTGAGTGAAACCCAAATGGGGTGGGAGATCCTTGAGACCAGAACGCAGGGTGGGTTGGGGGAAGCACAAGACCCATTCAGCGTTAGGGGTGCCTGCATGCCCAGAGATACTATGTCACCTCCACTCAGCCACTTCACTCTCCATCCTGCCACCTGGAGCCCCTGTGAGATTAGTGGTGTCATTGCCGTCCGAGCAGCCCAACCATTTGCTTGGGCTTTGCGATGTGCCAAGCAGACTCTCCCTTGCCACTGCCAGGGCTGCTCCAACAGGCTTCTGTTGCCACCCCAAACCACAGGAGGAGCCCATGCCCCAGAGCTGGGACACCCATGAGGCAGGGTGAGGCAAACGCTGCGGGTGGCAGGATCTACAGGGACAGCAGATCCTGATGTAGATCTCTCTTCTTCCCTTGTTTTTGGTGTAGATCAGGCATAGGCAAACGCAGCCCTCCAGATGTTTTGGGACTACAATTCCCATCATCCCTGACCACTGGTCCTGTTAGCTAATGATGATGGGAGTTGTAGTCCCAAAACATCTGGAGGGCCGAGTTTGCCTATGCCTGGTGTAGATCTTCATTTGCCCCTTCCTACCAGGTGGGGGGAGGGGGGAGGGCACCATTTTGCCGTTTGCCTCAGGTGGCCCTGCCCTGCCCCCCTCACAAAGGGGGAGGGGCAAGCAGCACTAAGAAGGGCAGGAGCTGTGCCCACACCAGGTGCTCCTCAGACTACTCACTCTGCAAACAGTCCGCGTTGAGGAGATCCTGGCACTTCTCATGGCACTTGACCCCACACTCTGTGCACCTCATTCCCTGCCTGGCGATGCCCCAGAGGAGACCCTCGCACTCGTAGCAGTAGGTGGGGGCGGTGGCTGTCCACACTTCAAAGTAGTGTGGGGTGGTGGAGGACATGGGGTAGATGAGGGCCTGAAGGGTTTTTTTGAAGACGTGCATTTTCTGAGGGGACACAAAACACATTCAGACACATCAACAAAGCAGCCCACAGTTCCCAATTGGCTAAGTATTGCAGGCCTCCTGTTTTACAAAAGCCAAGCCATGGACTCCATACTTTTGAAAATTTCGATCCCTGGGGTAGCTTTGGTTATGTGAATGGTGCCACGGACCTCCTGGGTGGGGTCCGCAGACCACCAACTGAGAACCACTGGTCTAATCATTATTTCATGCATGTTCAAACTCCTGTCACAAAGCTTTTGCTGAAGCGTTGCAGAACACGTGCCTCAGTGCAAGAGGCTCTCATCAGCCGAGCTCTTGCTGACTTGCTTTGAGGCCGTTGGAAGAGGAAGGCGCTCAAAAGCACCACAAGGGCTGGTCAGGCATCGGTGTGTCTTTGCAGAGAGCTGGGGGCTGCCCAGTGTCCACACTGGATTTAGGGCAGCGCAGGGGTTTTCCCCACACAGGATACTGTGCCAAGAGAGCACAAAATTAATAATAATAATAATAATAATAATAATAATAATAATAATAATAATAATAATAATACCTATAGCTATACAGGTACATTCTGAGAAGATCTATAAAAAGACAATAGTACCAGGAAGCTGTTCTCTCACAGCACAGGAGACCCTTTTCCCCTGAGCCCAGAAGTCAGCCCCTGGCTCCTTGCAATCTCTGAGACGGCTGCAGAAAAACATGTCGCCGGAAGGAGAAATGAATGGTGATCGGGCAACCACTACAAAGATTGCAGCCTCACATCACTTACGTCACGCTGGCATGTCTGGTGCTCGGGAGACACCTGTGTGGGCTCCTGGGGGCAGGGAATCAACTCCCCACAAGGGCCTCCTTAGCTGGACAAAGGCAGGGGCCTGGCGGACATCCCCTCCTGTTCCTTCTCCCACAGCCCCCTGACTCATTTGCCACACACAGGCTCTTGCCTCTGGGGCGGCACATGGTGACACTTGCTCAGCCCACGCCGTGGCTCTTTGCCATGAGAGCAGGGGAGCAAAGCCAGCTGCTGGCAGGATACCAGAGGTCCTTTCTTGCGAGCTTCACTCCCAGTGAAACCCAGTGGCCTGGACCAGTGACTCCACCATGTCTCAAGGACTGTGGCACTTGCTGGCCAAGGAAAGCGTTCTCTGCTGATGTGATGGCAAAGGAACTCTCTGATCTGAACACTGTGCCTTGAGTGGCTACATGCTAAGTCACAGGCAAAATCTCCCGCTTCAGATGTGAAGGGGTTCAGATGTGATGCTTCTGCCCATCTATCTCCAGGGTGCTGATTCACACAATCCACTAATTAGCACCAGAGATGGTCTCATTAGCATTGAAAGCGAGTCCAGTGCTAACAAACAAGGCCCCTGCAGAGCAGCAGATCATCTGCCTTGCCTTCTCCGGCTCTCCTAATGGCACCCTTCGGTCTGCTTAGGACGGTTTGCTGAGAAGGAGGTTTGAGTCAGCACTGGCTTCCCATTGACGTCAGCTAGAAAAGGCTCTACTATAGGGATGCTCAGCACTTGAGCAGTTTGGGGGCTGATCCGGCCCACCTCTGATGGTGCTTGGGAGCATCACGGGAAAACACCTCCATAGAAATATATATATATATGGGGAAAGCACTCCAGAGAGCCGTTGCTGCCAAATGCAAACTGGGGCAAAGAGATTGGTAGAGAAAACAAAAGCATCAGCTGGGAGCATTGCAAGAGAGCAGCAATTGCTTTTTATCACACACAGCACACCGAGAAAGGGCTAGGCAACACCTGGGCTTCTGCAAAAGAGAAAGGGTGAAATGTGCTTAACGCATTGCAAAGCTATCACGTAAATGGCCCTCATAAATTGTTTCCAAGCTAATGCTTAATTTTGCATTCCAGGAGGTTTGGGAAGGGAATAACTAAATATGTTGATAGCCTAAAATGTGAAGGCACACTGGCAGATGACAAAGGGGAGAACGCTGGGGAAATGAGCAAGTAAACGCTCTGGGGGAAACTCCAGCAACCTGGAATCAATGGCTGCCGACTGCACTCGTCTTCCTAGGATCAAGCAAGCAGGCAGCTGCCGCTTATGCATCTCCCTACTTCTTCTTCCTTCTTCATCATCATCATCATCATTATTATTATTATATACCGCCCTTCATCAAGAGATCCTGGGGCTGCAGTTCACAGTACAAAAGACAAGATAAACAATTAAACCAAAAAAACAAAGCATTAACACCTCCACCATTTATTTCCTCCATTCCCAGTTGCGGGATTCCTGTAATATTTTCTTTTGGGGGTGGAGAGGAAGCTGTTTGATATGCTGCTGCTGCTGGGGGTTGGAGGGGGCTTCTGCCTGCCCCCTTCCTGACCTCAGTGGGGAGGGAGGGAGTGAAAGATCCTCTGAGTATTATTATTATTATTATTATTCACTTTTATTTATACCCTGCCCTCCCCAGCCAAGACTGGGTTCAGGGCGGCTAACACCAGTTGTATTTAAGTTGAAATACAACTTAAAAACAAGATTAAAATACAACATTAAAATGCACCCTCATTTCAGTAGGAACTCAAATAAAACCTTTTTGGGGGATGAAAACGTCAAGTCTTCACCAAGGCCAGCTATCCAGACTGGTCCTACATGGGCCAGAAAAAAGCCAGGGAAGTCCCCAAATAGGAGTTCCATCACAGAAGGAGAAAGGAAAAAGGAAGAGGGGGAGAGTATCAATTTGATTCCAAGCCAAAGGCCAGGCGGAACAACTTTGTCTTACAGGCCCTGCGGAAAGAAATCAGAAAGAAATGACATTTGCCTTGGAGATGGATTTCCAAGGGCAGAGAAAACACTCAGAGTGAACCGTGTTCCAGACACAGCTATTGTCCCCAAAGAGTTTCTGTGCCTTTAGATTCAGGAACAGGATAATATTTGATGTGTGAAGAAAACCTTGGCACCTGATTAGTGCGACTGACAGAGGGGGTTCTCGGTTGTTTTACTGACTATCCAGACCAGGCTACAAGTCTTTATGGGGATTTGCTGAAGAAATTTCTGGTTAACTATATAATCCAAGGGCTATGGCTGCCCTGTAATGTCACACTCCCATCCATGGGCAGCAGCTATTTATTTATTTATTTCATACAATTTATAGGCAGCTCAATTGCAAAAAGAAAAAGAAAATAAGCACACCTTGAAGCAGTTTACAGAAAGAGTTTTTGAAAATATGACCGAGAGAAAAAAAATCACAATTCTACTTCAAAATGTGCAAAAGTTAAAATATGAAAGCAGACAAAAATTACCTCAACTTTCTAAGTATCTGGGTAGGTTTGTCTAAACAGGACTAAAGACCTCCAAAGTGCATTGATCTCATACAATGACTTAACAGAGCTTGGGATGGAGCATTTCTTAGTGAACGTGCATATTATACAAAAAAATAAGGATCCAAATAAGTTTAGCCGACATTGGACTTTATTTTCAATCATTGGAACCCAAGAATTCAAGGTCATGTCCAACTTTATTCTTCATTCTCATATGTATGAAGTTCTTCCTTAACGAAACATTTTGTTCTGTGCTGTATTGTTTTACTGTTCTTATATTGTAATTTCTTTCTCTTTTCTGTTAGGAAACATGTGTGAATAAATCGATTTATTTCTCTCTGAAGGCAAAGGAGACCCTGAGAGGGTTTCGAAGGCCATGGCAAAGGGGTGTGTGGAAGCTCTCCTGAGGGGTTGTTGTGAAAAGGCACCTTCAACCCAATGTAGTCTTCTAGGGCATGGGTAGGCAAACTAAGGCCCGGGGGCCGGATCTGGCCCAATCGCCTTCTAAATCCAGCCCATGACGGTCTGGGAATCAGCGTGTTTTTACATGAGTAGAATGTGCCCTTTTATTTAAAATGCATCTCTGGGTTGTTTGTGGGGCATAGGAATTCGTTCCCTTTTTTCCCTTCAAAATATAGTCCGGCCCTCCACAAGGTCTGAGAGACAGTGGACCGGCCCCCCCACTGAAAAAGTTTGCTGACCCCTGTTCTAGCGGCTCAGCCTTCAAGGTAAAACCAAGAGGGAGAAAGCAGCCAAGTCTTCTTGAGTTAAAAAAAGAAATGAATATTCTATTTACGAAAGTATAGAGCAAATAAAATTAGATAGAGAGGGACAATCAATAGAAGTTCTTGCCAAGGAATTTCA
Source organism: Podarcis filfolensis (assembly GCF_964270895.1). Taxonomy (NCBI): domain Eukaryota; kingdom Metazoa; phylum Chordata; class Lepidosauria; order Squamata; family Lacertidae; genus Podarcis; species Podarcis filfolensis. The sequence continues at coordinate 6,544,536 of NC_139616.1, forward strand.
GGCCTGGCTGCAATCGATAAGCCAGACGCCCAAGCAGTTGGGAGGGGTTTGCTCCTGGTCACACTTATGCAAGTCAGTTTGGAGAGAGAATGGGGGAGGCAGCAAATAAATGGGCGAGGGGGGAGAAACCACCAGCAAACATGGATCAGAATGATGCTCTGCGTTGCACGGTGTGGACTGGATGACCCCTCCATTCTACAGTTCTATCATCCCATTCTACAGGTGGCTGGGGAGTGGGGTATGTCTTCTACTTTTTCTTTCTGGTCTCAGAAACTCTCAGCTGTTGAAATCGTACAGCTGGAAACTTACACCGGATGAATTGGGGATTTCAGTTTCCCTTGCACAAATATTGAGCAGGGAAGTTAGAAGCACAGTTTGACGTGGCCCAAATCTTTGCAAGCACAATCATTTTTATTTTATTTTTAAATTTCTCTAGGGGCTGCATATACATATACATATGTAACAGGCTATATGATATTGTAAGTGGAATACCTTCCCTACTGAAGTGAATCTTTCGCCCTCATCAGTAACTTTAAGGGAAACTCTAAAAACATGAACTCCTCTGGCTGTCTGATCTGTTCCTGGCAACCCTGAAATTATTAGCTGTCCAAGCAGGGGACTATGTTTTTTAGTAGTTTTTAACCAGCTTTTTAGAAGACTTAAAACTGTTTTTATAAATTTTAATTGCATTTGCTGCTCTGGGCTCCTTCGGGAAGGAAGGGTGAGATGTAAATTAAATAACTCAATTAAATAAATGTGCATATGTAAAACAGGCTCAGGTAAGGGTGGTTGAAGCCTTGGTGCTGCACTAATTCGCAGGGGTGGCGTATCCAGAAAAACACATGGCTTTATAGGACAAAGATAAATTACTCTGGTTAAAGGAAGCAGAATTTGATGTCTATGATAGAAGTCTCTTTTTGGAGCTATTTTATGCCCTTTTCTACATCTTCACAACAGCCATATGAGGTAGGTTAGGCTGAGTGTTGGCGACTGACCCAAGTTAAGATGTGAGAGGAAAAAAAGGGTTTAAAATAAGAAACTGCACGTGCTCAGAGCCTTTTCTGGTTATTAAAGTTACTAAAATGTTGTTAGTTTGTGTTTTGAAACTGCACATGCTCAGAGAATATTTTTTGTAGTCCATAAAACTTATTTAATAATACATTTGTTAAGTTTTTCAGATAAATGCATTCCTTTTGGAAGGGAGGGGGGTCTTATTTTAGGAACGGCACTAGCCCCCCCATCTTAATCCAACCTTGAACCGTCTCCAAAGGCAGCCATAGTTCAACCTTCTTGTGAGGACAAACCAACAAATATTTAGAACATAGCAAAAAGCTATCCAAAAAGATAGAAAGCAATCAAACTGCAAGTTGGGGCAGACTCTCCTATCCCTTTGCACCAGAATTTCTTGGGCAATTTCACTTTGCGGGCATTATTTTCCCCAATTGCCTGCTTCTGGATTTCCTTACACACACTGTCGAGAGACAGGCAGCTCCAGACCTCAGAAGGGCCTCGTTTCACGTTGTGCTTCGCCTTCCTCGCGGAGCCACTGTGTGGCTTCCAGCACACGGCCAGCAGATGCTTCCCTTCAGCTGCTTGCACAGCCCCCGCCCTCAGGTGCCTCTCCTGAGCAGTTAATTTAGAAGCCAGCCATGTGCGTGAGCCACATGTGCCATTGGTTGCAAGGAATCTGCTATGGAATCCATGATTTCCTAGAGCCAAATGCTGCTTTCATTTTCAGTCTGCCACGGCCCAACTTCTAAGGCAGAGCTTTCCAAACGGTGTGTTGCGTTAGTGTGTCGGCTGCAGTGGGCAGGTGAGTTGTGCGAACGCTACCTGCACTCCTCCCGGGATTGGAAAGGGGTTAGCTTAACCTCTGGTTTGCTAGAAAAACTGAATTACTGTATTGCAAAATGTCTAAAAAGTGTGTCACCGACATGGAAAGCTTGGAAAGCTCTGTTATTAGGGGAAGCATTGTCGTGTGTGTGTGTGTGTGTGTGTGTGTGTGTGTGTGTGTGTGGATGGATGTGCTAGGAGTAGCCACCTCCTTATCTGACTGAGTGCTTGCTATACAAATGTGGTCAGCCCTAGACCACTGGCACTGGGGGCAGAGAGAGAAGATGCTGAATGGACCTCTTAGAGCTGGGTGGACCTCACATGCACCCAGGGGAGGTTCTTCAGCTGCTGGCCACCTGCAATCTCTTGCTTGACTTTCCTCCCAGAACAGACATGGAGACAATTGAGAGAAGAGAAGGAGCACACTTTGTTCTCTTGGCAAAACTCGATTAATCAAGATGACCACACAGGAGACAACTTCAGGAAGCCTCTGACTTTCATAACGGGTAGCCAGGAGAAACAGCACAGCATCCAACAGAAGGCGTTAAATACTTTGGTGAATACTCTCCCCCCCCCCATTTAAAGGAAGCCAACCCGCCCCTTGAAGAAACATGCTAAGCAGCCCCCTCTCCTACCATCTCCTCATTGTCGATTGACGTCCGGATGACCATGGCTAGCGAGATCCCAGACTTCCGGGTTGCAAGGGTCTGTGGAAGGCAGAAGTACACAGAAGATATAAAATTTACAGAAAATGATATAAAAATGATATATCGATGGTATCTACTGTATTACCAAGTAAATTGGCAAACATGTATAAAGCTAAATCAGGTAAGTGTTGGAAATGTAAAGAAGGTTCTTTTTGTCATATGTGGTGGTCTTGTAGTAAGGATAAAGCTTACTGGGAAGTGATATACAATGTATTGAAAAAGATGTTTAAAATAACGTTTGTAAAACAGAAGCTTTTCTTTGGGAATTATAGGGACAGAACTACCCAAACTGTATAGAAATTTATTCATGTATGTGACTACAGCGGCAAAAGTGGGAAGATGAAGAAGTCCCAGCAAAAGAAGAATGGAGACAAAAACTTGCAGAATATGCAGAAATGGCAAAACTTACTGGAAAAATAAGAAATCAAGGTAACAAACTTTTTATAAAGGAATGGAAATGATTTATGGAATATTTATGAACAAACTGTAAACAGATAGGAACATTGGCAGGATTATTGTAATAACCTGCAGTTTTATAAGAGTAAATATTTAAGGTAGATGAATAAATGAGCAAATTAAGTTAATTTGGATATGCAGAAAATATTAAAAATAATTTTAAGGAACCGCAGAAAGAAGGGGAAGGAAGTCGAGTTTTGAAATGTTAAAATGATTATAAAATTATTGAAATGTATAAAACGGAAAATCATAAATTACACACACACACACACACACACACACACACAGTGAGTCACTGACATGAGCAACCATGGCTGATGAAGGGCTGGATGAAGCAGGAAGGTGTGTATTTGGGGAGTCTTATTCAGGGGGGTGGGGAGCAGGGTAAGCCTGAGGTAACAGATCTGCGCCCATTTTAACTGCTCAGAGAATATTTCAGCTCACCCCCTCTGCCTTGCACTTCTCTTGCCCAACAATATCTCCTCCAACACTGTATAATCTCTAGGACCAAGATGAAAAACACCAAAACCCTTTACTGACGTATTAAGCCTTGTCAGTTGAATTTCAAGGCAAAACTGCGATGGTGCCAACTTGCTGAATTGAAATAATATACAACTTGCTTCTGGCTCCATTAAAACATCTAAATCCAGGAGCGATTGTGAGTGTTGAAAACAGCAGAATTCAAATGACGGGTGCATCAAGAAGAAACTTTACCCTGCCAAGCACAGAGTTAGGCAGATTAATCCCACCACCCACAGGGTCTACAGGTTGTCCTGGGAGAGACGCAATCAGTCTGCCAGTTCCCTTGCAGAAACTCTCTTACAAAAAGGAGTGGATTTGGGCCAGAGGAAGGGTCTCCAACAGAGCCACTGGGGTGCCTTGAAGGATATTAAAACAAAACAAAACAAAAAACCCCCAAAACATACCCTGCTCTTGCTAGTCTGCCCTGCTGCCTTGATCCCAAGGTGAACAACAGGCAGACAGATCCAGTTGCATAGCCCCTCTCAGTCCTGGGAATTTGCCTGCTCCAAGTTCAGCTCAACAGCATTGTGGGATTTACAGATCTGGTTGTGAGCTGACTCAAGGCTACCTTAACACGAGAAACTCCTCACAATCTTTTCTTTGTGGGGACAGTTCACAGAGCTGTGCTACATGTCCTCAACCATGTTTGGCTCTTGGAAACCCACCCTCTTCACACCTGGCAACGCAGAAGAGACGGAGAACCTGGGCTGACCTACTGCAAGAACGATGGGAAACAAGTCAACCGAATTCAACGGCCGTATTTCAGAGGATTGTGAATGTTCTTCATAATCACAAATCACAATTGAAAAGGGCCGTTTCACAGCATGAAGCATTTTGTATCAACCATTTTCATGTGCACTAAAGATAAAAATGGTCCAAGGCTGAAAGCTGCTATTAGCCCCAGATTCACGTGATTGTTTACTCCAATCCTGTATTATTAATGCTGCATTGAGAGCGGTATCATCCTGCTCAGAGTTGCTCTCCCCATAAGCAGGACCATCGGGGGACTTGGATGCCAACAGCCTGGCTCTGGCTTAAGTGAGTCGTGGGCAGCAGAAGCCCCTGCACTGGAGGCCGAGAGTTCGGATGACGGTGAACTAATGGTATTCCTCTAATACTGCTCGCCATTTAAATTGCCTGTATTTTAATAAAGCCTCTCAGTGTCTCTCTCTCTCTTCTTCCGTCTGCCCAATTTTCAATGTCTCCCTTGACAATAGTTAAACTTGCAGAGGTGTATAATATGATTAACGCCATGAAACTAATTATGATGTAAGAAAGAACCTTTGGCACGGTCGTATTTGGTTTGGTTCATTATCAGTGTGTGACGGTTAATAAATGAATCTCACAAGTTTCTGTTTGCAAACTCTCAGCAATTTGGTGGGATCATGATGCTAATTCACAATTAATTTCCTCGGCTAACCATTAATAATGAAATAACTCTGTTTGCTTGTCAGCTTCCATCTCTCTCTTTTATTCCAATCAACGCAGCACATTCATGTACAGAAATTACAGAGATTAGCTTTTCCGCAACAAAGGGAGAGATAGTGAGCAGGCCGGATGATGATTCAGACCCCAAAACAAAGACTTAACTGCCCAATTTCAGCCCTCAAAGCACCACTCCTGGAATGCTGGGGGGGGGTCACTTTCGAGAGATGCCACAAGGATGGATGCTGCCTAGGAACCCTGTGGGGAAGGGGACGGGATGGACCCAGAGAACTGCGTCTGAGCATCCAAGGGAGTTTTAGACTTGTGTTTGTTGCCCCACTTCCTGCGATGCCACATGGCAACTCCATTTTGAAGCTGAGGGGAGTTGCAAAAGCTCTTTGTGATGAGGCATGGAGTTGGGGAGAGGTCTGCCAAAGTTCATAATCTCTTGGCTTGAAATATGCATCTTGGTGAATCATAATCCTTGCATTCAAACTGAGGGGACTCACTGAGGTCCCAGAGCGTTTCCCTCGCTTAGATTTTGAGCTGAGTTAGAAAACCCCTAACCCGATACAGGGTTGCCTTCAGATGTCTTCTAAAAGTCAGATAGTTGTTTATTTCCTTGACATCTGATGGGAGGGCGTTCCACAGGGCGGGTGCCACTACTGAGAAGGCCCTCTGCCTGGTTCGCTGTAACCTCACTTTTCACAGTGAGGGAACTGCCAGAAGGCCCTCGGAGCTGGACCTCAGTGTCCAGGCTGGATGATGGGGGTGGAGACATTCCTTCAGGTATACTGGGCCAAGGCCATTTAGGGCTTTAAAGGTCATCACCAAAACTTTGAATTGTGCTTGGAAACGTACTGGGAGCCAATGAAGGTCTTTCAGGACCGGTGTTATATGGTCTCAGCGACCATATGGGCATCCTGATCAAATTTGCAGATGACACCAAACTGGGAGGGGTGGCTAACACCCCAGAGGACAGGATCACACTTCAAAACGACCTTGACAGATTAGAGAACTGGGCCAGAACAAACAAGATGAATTTTAACAGGGAGAAATGTAAAGTATTGCACTTGGGCAAAAAAAAATGAGAGGCACAAATACAAGATGGGTGACACCTGGCTTGAGAGCAGTACATGTGAAAAGGATCTAGGAGTCTTGGTTGACCACAAACTTGACATGAGCCAACAGTGTGATGCGGCAGCTAAAAAAGCCAATGCAATTCTGGGCTGCATCAATAGGAGTATAGCATCTAGATCAAGGGAAGTAATAGTGCCACTGTATTCTGCTCTGGTCAGACCTCACCTGGAGTACTGTGTCCAGTTCTGGGCACCACAGTTCAAGAAGGACACTGACAAACTGGAACGTGTGCAGAGGAGGGCAACCAAAATGGTCAAAGGCCTGGAAACGATGCCTTATGAGGAACGGCTAAGGGAGCTGGGCATGTTTAGCCTGGAGAAGAGGAGGTTAAGGGGTGATATGATAGCCATGTTCAAATATATAAAAGGATGTCACATAGAGGAGGGAGAAAGGTTGTTTTCTGCTGCTCCAGAGAAGCGGACACGGAGCAATGGATCCAAACTACAAGAAAGAAGATTCCACCTAAACATTAGGAAGAACTTCCTGACAGTAAGAGCTGTTTGACAGTGGAATTTGCTGCCAAGGAGTGTGGTGGACTCTCATTCTTTGGAGGTCTTTAAGCAGAGGCTTGACAACCATATGTCAGGAGTGCTCTGATGGTGTTTCCTGCTTGGCAGGGGGTTGGACTCGATGGCCCTTGTGGTCTCTTCCAACTCTATGATTCTATGATTCTATGAAATGCATAGGTGCAGAAGAGGAGGGTTTTTTTTTTGTTGGGGACAAAAATCCCATTGAACCCTACCATGTCCATCTCTCTCTGTGCGTGGGGGTGCTGCTTGGGGGTGCTGTGGGTGTTGCGGTTAGGTTGCAACTCAAGGAAGCTGATTTAGATGCCATCCAGGCTCACAGCACCTCCTCTGGTGCTTTGGAAAGTACAACACTACCACCAATAAATTCAAAAGGTGAAAGGTTAGTCAGAGAAATCTTTTCACCCTCCAGGGCTTGCATGGACTGTTAACGATTATATAAAACCAGCAACCACGAAACAGTGACACATTTCCCTTCAGAGAGATGTGGAGCCTTTTGTGACGTTCTTGCTGCGCAGATGGCAGGCCCCTCAAAGGATTCCACCTGAACAAAGTGGAGAGTGCGGGAGGATGGGGAGAGACCTGGGAGAGGGCTCCATGTTGCCAGAAAGGGTCTCTAAAAAGGGGGGCAGCAGAACCCACCTCCTGTGGGACGCAGGAGACAGAAGCCGGTTTGGGGAGTTGCTATGTCTCGAGCCCTCAGATCGTGTTATGTACTGAGTTGAATAGGATCCAAAACAAAAATATATTATTACTCTATATTAAATATTTTTATTAATTTGAAAAAAAAAAGGATCCAAAATGCAACAGTCCGATTGGTCCTAGAACAATAGGATTCAGAATGCAGCAGTCTGATTGGTCCTAGAACAATAGGATTCAGAATGCAGCAGTCTGATTGGTCTGCAGGAGCCACTCAATCCAACTCCAGAGAGAAGTGAATCCGCAACCTGATTGGCCTACAGGAGAATCCTGGAATTAGCCAATCACGTGGGGCCCATTGTGTAAATAATGTATATAAAGCAGACATTTCGGGGGAACTTCCATTCCTCACTACTACGAGCTGAATAAAGAGCATGAAATCCGCACTCGACTCCATTTCAGATTGCAACACAGGCCAGGCTCCTCAGGTACCAGCCCTCAAGCACTTCCCAACCCTGCTGCCACACAAGGGCAAGCCCTCTTCCCTCCCTCAGCTGCCTGCCTCCCTCCTTCTGGCTTCATGGAGTGTCTCCACAGGAGCCCCACTGCAGCCTGCTTAGCCAGAAAAATGCTTTATGGGCCTTGAGCAGGAGAGGCTGCTCAAGGACCAGCAGAGAGAACAGGCTGGTTCTCTTGGGGAGGGAAAAGAAGAAGGGGTGGGTGGGGGTGTGAAGCTCTATTTTGAGATGGAGGACCCAGCAAGGCACCTTCGCCCCACTCAAACCTCCTTGCTAATCTCCTCCAGATTGCCTTTATGAGGAGGAGGAGGAGGAGGAATGTACATAATTATGTTTTTATAAAATATTCATCAAGCTCATATGGAAGAAATTGGGTAGCACGCCTTTATCAATAATTGAGACTTGAGAGAATCATCATCTGTTGGGGGCTGAGCAGAGGGCGAATGGAGCTCACCGTGCCCCCCCCACCAGAGCTAAGCAGGGCTGCTTATCCTGAGTGCAGTGGCGTAGCGTGGGTTGTCAGCACCCGGGGCAAGGCAAGTAATTTGCACCCCCTAACCCGTGGATTTGCGCCCCCTAACCCGTGGATTTGCCCTAACCCCCAGATGTTGCGCCCGGTGCGGCCGGCCCCCCCTGCACCCCCCACGCTACGCCACTGCCTGAGTGGGTTTTCTTATGTTTAAAGAGGCATGAAGGCATCTCAGCAAGGGCATTTCAGGCCATCAGGGCAACTGGCGTTGGCTGGGGGAGCAACCTGAGAAAGAGCGGAAAGAGAATCTGTAGGAAGAGCCTGTGACAATGCCAGCCCTTTCACAGACGCCAGCCATTCTACAACAGAGGCCATGGAAAGGGGCCTTTCCTAATTCCATTTAATGAGAAGCAGCGTTCTGTGCCAAGGTGGGCACCCAGCAGGAAGGGCACAGACCCAGGACACCTGCTCCCTTGGGAACCAATTGCCCCTCCTCGCCTCTCCCCCCAAATGCAGGAAGGAGGGCAGGGGCAGAGTCCAAATGCTCAGTGACTGCATGGCTTGCAGCTCCCTTTTTTTGTGGGGGTGGGGAGGGTATTTCTCTGCATTTGGCTAAGTACTACTGTGGGCTTATCCACACTTTTTGCCCCACTCTATCCAGGCACAGGTCTGTGCTTAAAAGCTCCATGTCTGAGCATTGCCCCAGAGCTTTCCCCGTGAAAACCTGCTCTTTAGCACTCAATTGGAGCAAATGTCAATTTGACTTTTCCGCAGATTGCCATTGTTATGTACTGAAGTTCTCACCCTGGGCTAGCAGGGGGATACTGTAGATAGTTATGCAAATAAGGGATCGAAAGTGACGTTCAGTGATTGGATAGTTTTAGAAAGTTGTTACAATTATGTGTACTGGAGCTCTATATAAGCAGGCCGACTGAGCCCTTCAGTTCAGTTCAGTTCTGGCCTCTGAATAAACAAGAGCTGTTTGAAGAATCGCTGTGTCGTCTGATATGTTCACCCACAACTTAACAGCCATTTACCCTGATTGAGCTTTAAAGAGTGGGTTTTCGTGGGGAGCAGCTCCAGAGCAAAAGCAAGGGTGCTCAGGCATGGATCTGTAAAGTGTAGTGTGCCTGGAAAGAGCAGAGGAAAAGTGTGGATAAGCCCTGTGTCAGCAGCGTTTGAGCCCCATGTTGGGCAAAGATTCCTGTGTGTTGCAGAGGCTAGATGACTCCTGGAATCCCTTCCAACTCTACAATTCTTTGATTCATGCACAGATACAGCCTTGTAGCTCAGAACACCTAAAGAAACATGTCTAGGAAACCCCGCTGAAATCAGCAGTGCTTACTCCCAAGTAAGAGGGCAGAGGATTGCAGCCTCAGGCCCACCTCTGAACAGTACAGACATGGCAGCAGACTGCACTGCCAGCCCCAGGATGTACCACCCAGTCAAGTCATTTCAGGGCTCCGACATCCATCATCTCTTTCTGAAATAGGTCTCAAAACTCTTTTGCAAACCCATTTAGCACTAAAGTGCCGCTTATGATGAGGCAATTCTCTTCCGCAGCAAATAGCTGCCCTGGAACACAAAAGATTAATTATGACATTTCAAAACATTCATCAACAGAGAAGCACTTACCATGGCCTGGGAAATCCAGCGTTGATGAGGAAGAAATTAGAGAAAACATTAATAGTCAGGTGTTATTGGGACGAGGCAAAGCAACACTTAATAAGCTGATTGGTATCTAAGCAGCAGAGAAACCACATTAACTGCTGGCATTTATTTCTCCATTTCAGAAACATCCATACAGGCAATTGGATGGATCCATATAAGAAGAGACTCAGGAGACAGAAAAACACGGAGGCCCCATAGTTCACTTCTCCCTCTTATGAGCACAACTGCATTGCAACTCAGTTAGTGCAAAGCACATCTGTATGGTGGTACCTTGGTTCCTGAACGGCTTAGTTGTCAATCAAATCGGCTTCAGTTTGCGAACATTTTCGGAAGCCAAACGTCTGACGCGGCTTCTGCAGCTTCCGCAGCTTCCGCTTGAGTGCAGGAAGCCCCTGTAGCCAATTGGAAGCTACACCCTGGTTTTCGGATGGTTTCAGGAGTCGAACGGAATCCCGGAACAGATTAAGTTCGAGAACCAAGGTACCACTGTATTGAGAAAGTGGCAAATGGTAGCAAACATCTGATTGCAAAGGAATGATAATATTGTTTTATTTGGAATATCTTTGGGGGACTCTCAGCTACTCAGTAACCTCGTTCACTGGAAATCTAGACTCCAGATTTCTCCCAGAACTGAATATAGCTTCCACAGCTAATACAGAGAAGTGCAAAACACACACATCCACGTGAAAAAGTCTGCATCCATCTAGCACACTTATTAGGAATGGGAAGGAGACCAAGGTGACTCTCTTGCGGTCTCACATGTTGCCATAGATCACGCCCACTAGATCACTAATTGCTGGTCATGATGACTCCACAGGTTATGTTGTTCTAAGCTTTGCTGGACCCTACACCAGGGTGAAGTCAGCCCCCTCCTTCGGGGCTTGCTCACAGCTTAATTCCAAAGTGAAGGAGGGAACAGCACAGCCCTTGTGACCAGGAAAAGCAGGTGCCAATCATTGCATGCAGGGGCGCATGTTCAGCACAACGCCAGGAACTTACCACATCTCTGACGATGGGGAACGTCTTCTTTCTGCGCAGGTCTGGCATGCTGTCAATTCCATACAGTGCACTGTTGGGGCTGAAGAAGAGAGAAAATATGGGCTAATATGGAGGGAAACATCACAAGTGTTCATCATCGGTTTTTAAGAAAAATTCTTTCATAGAACCACACAGTCGATAAGACCAATTAAAAACAGCCCTGCAATGTCTGAGGTTTGTGAAAAAGGGATGTGAATGACAACAAAGATCGCATTGGCCCTCTGAGCTGCAGCATCACATTGGAAGCTCATGCACAGCTCTAATCCAGGGGTCAGCAAACTTTTTCAGCAGGGGGCTGATCCACTGTCCCTCAGACCTTGTGGGGGGCTGGACTATATTTTTTGGGGGGGGAAATCCCCCCAACTCTCCCCTCCCTTCTCCACAGCACTGGATGAGCCCCAGTGGCTGCTTACCTGTACCTTACAAGCGGCAGGGGCTGGCAGCGGCGGAGGGACGATGAGCGCTGCAAAAGGGCTGGCTCCAGAGGGGCTGCTTAAACTGGTGCTCAGCCAACCACCGCTCAACAAAGCCCAGCCCCCTTCCTCCTCTAGGCAGGGTAGGGAGAAGCCAGGAGGAGGGAGGGAGGAGGTGTGTGTGTGTGTGGGGGGGGAATGGTGCAGCCCAAATGATCAGAATCCCCTCGCTGATCCACGCGGTGATTCCTGGACCGGCTGCGGGCCGGATCTGGTCCCTGGGCCTTAGTTTGCCGACCCATGCTCTAATCTATCATCTATCTATCTATCTATCTATCTATCATCTATCATCTCTGAAGTCCTGCTGCTGAGCCAATGACACGCTTTCCGTAATACGACACTTTGTACTCCACTGCACCAAATTCGAGCTTGGAGGCAGGATGGATGTGCGCTTGGCATCCAGTGGGGGAACGGCACTGGGGACATCTGATGTAAAATAAAAGAATATAGAGTGCCAAAGTCTTTCTCAGTAAACTGACCTAAATCCATTTAAAACCAGTTTTAAAGGCAGGGGAGGAAGGAAACATCCAACTTTATTTGGACTAACTCATGACCGAGGTGTGTAAGGGCTTCTCCACACTTCCCCTTCCGCTGTGCTTTCCAGGCACGGTCCTCCCTTTAAAGCTCCATGGCCAAGCACCCTGTGAAAACCTGCTCTTTAAATCTGTATTGGAGCAAACTGCAACCCGCTGAAAACCCAAATTGCTGCTGTGCTTCAGCTTTCAAGAATGGGTTTTGGTGGGGGAAACTCCGGCGCAAAAAGAAGACAGCTTGGACACAGAGTTTTAAAGCACGGACCTGTACCTGGAAAAAAGTGGAGCAAAAGGTAAGTGCAAATAAGCCCTAAGATTATGCATGGTGCCACACAGAATTATGGAGCTGGAAGGGACCACAAGGATCATCTAGTCCAACCCCCGGCAATGCAGGTATCTTTTGCCCAACCACAACCCCGAGATGAAGAGTCTCATGCTCTACCGACTGAGCTGGATGGAGAACGGGATGGGGGAGGCGTTGTTCTCCCTCTCTCATGATAACTCAGACCTAACTGGGTTTTCCAATGAAGCTGCATATTGAAAGATTCAGGACAAAAAGAAGAATTCTTCCACATAGTTAAACTATGAAACTTGCTCCCCCCAAGATGTCATGATGGCCACCAACTGCTTGTGGGCTTCCCATAATGAGCATCTGGTTGGCCACAGGATGCTATACTAGATGGGCCTCCTCTGGCCTAATCCAGATTCAGGGCTCTTTGGATGTTGCACCAGTTTGATCTGTGCATTTTTTGGTCAGGCTTTGGTTAGGTGTTGAATGCAACAGTAAAACAATGGCTGGCTGGCGGGGGTGGCAAAAACTGCCCTGTGGCTGGCCGAATCTTGCCAGGGAGCAGCAGCAGGTCTTCCTGGCTCTTCTGCTTCAGCTGAGAATCTGCTGCCAACTGCACCACCTACGTTAATTTCATTTATTTCTAACTTACCCTTGCAAAAGCAAACAAGGGCTTGCTCCTTCTATCCAACTCAAGCACAGGGAAAGCAGTGTAAAGAAATGCAAATAGGAATATGAAGGAAGTGCAAATCTCCCACCGCAATAGGGCAAGACCCAAGATCCAAAGCTGCTGCAGTCTTTTAAGCACCAACTGGTCAAATCAAAGGTATCCTTTCCCCCCACTGGCCCTCTGTTTCCCTCACTGGCTGTGCAGTCTTCATTTCCCTGACAAATATGCAACTTTATCAGCAAAGCAGAACCAGCTGGTGGGCTCCTCTTCCGCAGCAGCACCAAGAACAGAGACTCTGCTGTGCGCCCTCCCCAGAGAATGACTGTCCATTCTGCAGTTTCCTAAGGGAGGGACACAGTCAGCAGGGAATATGGCGCAAAGATGCCTTGATGCCTTGCCAAAACTGAGCTATGTTAAAAGTCCACTAACATGTGATAAAGTATTATTATTCCCTTACTGCTGTAAGCAAGCTGTTTTTTAAACAGTTCTCGCACAAGTATAATAGCAACAGCATAAGTTTGTCCCTAGACCAGACATCATTACTGAGAAGGGGCAACCTCCTGACAAACATTGCCCCGCAAAGGTGGTCAGCTATTGAACCTGGAGGAATTTGTCTCTCCTTTCCCATTGCTCTTTCAGTCTGGGTTGGCTTCTGGATTTCGGAGGCTGCCAGGCAAGAGAGACCATCACTAGGCCCATGAACAGAACACTTCAGGGGTCTCTCTCTCTCACAAGCCACACCTCATGTCAAAGTCTGCTTCAAAAAACTTTGTTAAAAGAATTCTATGGTGTCATGAATAAAATGCATGTTCATAAGGGCACAAAGTAAACACACATACGTAAGTGCATAAACCACATGTCTGAAATAGTACAGAGAGCAATGCACCAGCCATGTTTGGCCTCTAGTCAATCTCAGGGACCCCCTCAAGTCACACAGCAGGAAATTCCTGATAGGTCGCCCCTCTGCGACAAGTATCTGTTGAATGGCAAAGCTGACCTGTCAAAAGAGCAGATATCTATGTGTGAATGTAACAGGTCCTTGACAATGGATTCTGGAGCCAAGGTATTCACCATTTCAAAAGGATGTCTCTAATGGGCCAGGAAGGGCAATTATCAGGCATCTTTGATTGACAGATTTGTAAATAAGTTGGAGAGACATGAACTCTGAGCATGATCTGATTTACATGTACAACTCATTTTGTAATGTATCTATGACATTTCTGGGGTGGTCTATCCCAATGGTTTAAAAATTGTAACACACTTTTGTTCTGGGCCCCTCACCTCCTTGCAGGGAGACGGTTGCAACAGACCAATGAAGATCAACAGTTTGCCTTGCCTCCTTGGTAGCCTCCAACTGAGTCTCTGACCAACGGCAGACCTCAAGGGACCTAGAGTCCCTTGATGGGGAGTTGGGCTGTAAAAGCCAACCTCAACCTTCTTACAACAACTTCAACTTTGTCTCCTGAAATGCCAGGGACGATGCCATTCAAGAATTGGTGTTAACCCTGCCACGGCACAAGGCTGGCATATCTGAACCACCCTGTAATGTAGCTGCTGAATTGCAACTCATTACCAAACTTAAAACCATGGAGAGACCTGGTCTGAACAAAGACATTGGATTCTTATCTCATTATACATGACAAAGCCATTTTTCACCTTCTCACCCCTTGCTTTTTCCTGTAAGACCTATTGCAGTCGTTAAGAGTCGTCAACAGGCTCATCACAGCTATCTGCCAATCACCCATTTCCACCACCCTTCTGAGTAATACCCCTCCCCACCTTCTCACTATATAGAAGGATCTGGCAACTTCTGTTTCAGTGTATCTGAAGAAGTGTGCATGCACACGAAAGCTCATACCAAGAACTAACTTAGTTGGTCTTTAAGGTGCTACTGGAAGGAAAAATTTTTTTTTTGTTTTGACTATGGCAGACCAACACGGCTACCTATCTGTAACTGGCACCCTGTAATGATGGTTGATGATATCCCCTATAAGAGAACTAGCACCAAGGAATGAAGGGTAGGGAGGATCCTGTGAAGAAGGCCAGATCTTGGAATGGCCACCACTTCTTATAGTGCCACCACTCCCAGAAAATCTCATGAAATGGCCAGCACTCCCCTGGGGTCTCCATGAGACCTGACATCAGCCAGACAATACATAAAGCCATGTAGCCAATCAGATCTGGTTATGAGATGATACTGGCATGCCACATTGAATGAGAAAAATGCCTCCTCAGTGCAAAAGGGCAAACATCACCACCTTGTTTGGCACCCCCTCCATCCCAAAACCGTTTGACGCAGGGCCCGAATTTTTCATGAAACTCCCTCTCCCTCCCCTCAGTTTTGGCTCAATCCTGCAAACAACAAGAACAACAACAAGCAAAACAAACAAAAGGCCACCCATCAAGATTTCCACCTAAATCATAATTCAGATTATATCAGGCGGAGTAGTTTTAATGTTAGTGCAGAAGTGGAAGAAACACTAAGCCCTGCAAAAGACGGCAGGATGGAATTATACAGAAGAGCCTATATTAAAATGCCATGACAGAGACTGCTTAACTGTCTTTCCAAAGGGGATTAAAGAAGCTTTAATAGCAAGCAAAAATATCAGTCCAATTCCTCTGCAGCGGAGCAGTCATTATCGCCTCCCATCATGCAGGCTCCAGCGAGGGGATGGGCCGGATGGGTCTGGGAGTGAGAAGCCAGCGGGGCGCTCAGAGCCACAGGAAAATGCGGGGCAGGGGAGGGAGGAACTGGGTTTGCTTAAATCCACTCATCTCTTCTGCTCCCCATTTGCATCTTTATTAGCACAGCTAATGCTGGGATTATCCTGCGTAACTTTATGATGCTGTCACATGGGATGCTGAGTGGCTGCCAACCACCTGCTGCTCAGAGGACCTTCTGGGACCATCCAGGCTGGGGCTGGGGAACGGCCAGCAGGACACTCTCCTTGGCCAGCCGTCCTTTGCCCTGGGCAGCCTTGCAGAAGACCAAAGTGAGCTGGCTAATTGCACCTGTCTGCACTGCCATCTCTCGAGGTGTAAAGGGAGAGGCCCCAAGCACCTTGGACACCCCAGCTTCCCTGGATCACTTCTGCCACACAAGGCAAGGGACTGTGGGCTCCATCCTTCCCCAAGTCATAAAGCTTTGGCTTCAAAGAAATCATGCTTCTAATGTACAGTTATGGTTCTATAAAGAGCTGGTTCTGCCGCAGACACCTGCCCCGGGGGACTGATCCCCATGTCACTTGGACAAGACTGAGCAGACCTTTTGGGCCTCCAGATTGACAGCCAAGTGGTAAAGAGGGTTTTACATGCAGCTTGGCATATTTATTTCCTCCATTTCCAAAGTGTACTTCATCCAGGCCACTTTGTAAAACTCAGTTCAAACAGTACTTCCAATAAAAGCCATTTTAAAACTTAACGATTATAGGAAAGCCACATTCCAAACCCGACGTCACTTCAGCAGAAAGGAAACATCAATACGTTAGCCTAAAACTACCCGAACAATGTGAAAGGCAACAAGGCAACAATCTACCCTCCCTTTGCTCCTGTGAATCGCAACATGGGGTTGGGATCCTGTCACCTTGCTGCTGTTGAAGCAGCAGCTGCACTCTGCTTTCTACATCCCTCTACTGGGAGAACTGTCAATTTATTCTGACTCTGATTCCTGCTACTGAACCAGCTCCTGATCCACAAGAGGACCTTCCAATTTCCTTTTTACCAATCCCCTTTTTTGTGTGGAAAATATCCTCTTTTGAATACAATCCATAAATGCACTTCAGATGAGCTGGCGGGTGCCATCCCATTCATCTCTGTCCATTTGCAGTGATGTGGCATCTGCCCAGTCCTCCCAAGAAGGGCCCTGCAGGGTCACACCGAGGGTCCTTTGAGCTCAGCACTGTTTCCCACCCATGATCTGCCAGGTTCCTTCACCAAGCCAAGCCCACAGGCTAAGCACATAGGCCTCCTCCACTGTTCTCTGCACCTAGCAACTGGTACTCAGGGGCACAGAGTACTGCTGATCACAGAGAAAACTTGCAGCCATCACAGCAATAGCTGTGGAGAGATCGCCTTCTCCTCCTCCCTCATGCTCATGGGGCCGCGCTGTGGTCTAAACCACAGAGCCTAGGGCTTGCCGATCGGAAGGTTGGTGGCTCGAATCCCCGCAACAGGGTGAGCTCCCGTTGCTTGGTCCCTGCTCCTGCCAACATAGCAGTTCAAAAGCACATCTCCATCACCATACTTTGTGGTGGAGAGAGTTCCTGCATCTCCCGCCACTCAGGTTTGTCCTTGGCTTCTTCCTCTATCTCTTTTCTTCACAACACATTTAATTTTAGGCACCTCTATCCCATCCGCCCCCTCTCCTATTTTCTGCACTAAAAAGGCCCAAATATTGTAACGTTTCCTCCTAGAAGAGTTCTTCCAGCCCCTTGATCGATTTGTTTGCCCCTTTCCAGCTCTCCAGGTGTGAGTGGCCAAAAGTGATCACAAGAGCAGCCCACACCTTAGATATGCGTTAGGCCATCATGATACTAGCAACACAGATTTGTCTAAAGGAGGTGCGAGGGGCTGTGACACTTCCAACTCTGCCCTTGGTGCAGAGTCCGCTTGTTTTGCTCTCCCCACATACTAAGCAGAGCTGACCACCATGGCCCCAGAGAGTCACAGCCAATTTGACCCCCATCTGTGTACACACACAGTTGCAAAGCCTTTAGGCTCTTGAGGGAAGATCCTGGTAATGTCTAAATATTAGGTCATTCTCCCACTCTAGTAGGCAACTATCCATGGGTTTATTTATTTGCCTGCCTGCTTGCTAATTTCATTCCACTCTTCGTTGCACAGAAATCCCAAGTTGTGTTAGAGTAAAACCAAAACATACAATAGCAACCATTTAATAACAAAGTTCAATGCAAAATTCTTGGCGTATGATACCCTGTTGCCGTGATAATCGTGGCCAACAAGCTCACCTCTTCACGAGGCCACCCTGGATGAAGAAGAGGTGGGTTTTAAATTGATACCTAAAACTAAATAGTTTCTGTAACAGGCCTAGTCTGGGAAGTTCAGGTGCCATCACCCAGAAGGCCCCTCTCCTGACTAGCTAAAGGGCAGCCTTCACCTGCGGATGGAATAACAAAAACAGCCTCCGTGGTAGAGTTAAAAAGCCTAGGCAGGCTAGTGGAGGAAGATTCCCAGGTTGTATGTTGTTTGGGGCTTTGTATGCCACTCTCTCAGCAGCAGCATAAAGGTAAAGGTAAAGGGACCCCTGACCATTAGGTCCAGTTGTGGCCGACTCTGGGGTTGCGGCGCTCATCTCACTTTATTGGCCAAGGGAGCCAGCGTACAGCTTCCGGGTCATGTGGCCAGCATGACTAAGCTGCTTCTGGCGAACCAGAGCAGCGCACGGAAACGCCGTTTACCTTCCCGCTGGAGCGGTACCTATTTATCTACTTGCACTTTGACGTGCTTTCGAACTGCTAGGTCGGCAGGAGCAGGGACTGAGCAACAGGAGCTCACCCCGTCATGGGGATTCGAACCGCCGACCTTCTAATAGGCAAGTCCTAGGCTCTGTGGTTTAACCCACAACACCACCTGCGTCCCATTGACTGACTCTATGGAGGAAGATTCCCAGGTTGTATGTTGTTTGGGGCCTTGCATGCCAGTCTCTCAGCAGCAGCATAGGAAGGCACAAAACACAATGGGAAAATGGTCAATAATATTTCTAACAAATTAGAGAAAATAGGATAAGATGACGGAAAAAGGGATTGATAACAGAAACCAGGGAAGGGTGGTAGGAAGTCAAGGGATTCTGAGACTCCTAAATGCGAAGGTGAGGGATATGTTTAAATTGAAATTTGTTATGTAAAAATCTAATAAAAATATTTATTTTTAAAAAGGAAGGCCTCAGAGCAAGACATAGGGCTTATTTATACTTACGTTTTGCCCCTTTCTTTCCAGGCAGAGGCCTGCACTTTAACCCTCCATGTCCAAGCTCCCCCCTCCCTGAACTTTCCCCGCAAAAACCTACTCTTTAAAACTGAATCGGAGCAAATGTAAATTCAGAGAAAGTTCTGGAGCACAAAAAGGGCACTCAGACATGGAGGAAAGGTAAGTGTGGATAATCGCATACAGTATTGGCTTATTTGGAGATCACAAATATCCTAGACACACCATTCTGTGTCTTTGGGTATTAATGGGCTCATAACCTAGCTTGATTTCCCACTTAGTCAAGCAAAATTTCTGTTTCAATTGGAAGGCTGAAAGAGCCATGCATAACACTTTGCAACGAAACAGACTGACTTCCTGTGCTGGTTGATTTGAGTCCAAGCAAGCAAGCAAGCAAGCAAGCATTGTGGGATGTTCCCAAGGTGGTAGAGGAACACGACTGCTGGGACTATCTAGGATTGGGATATGGCAACCTTTTAAGATGTAAAATAAGCCTAGAGCTGGAGTGCCACTTCTACCTTGCCTGAGAATCTTTCTCCCGCTGTACTGGTGTGGGGTCGCAGAATGTTCACAAATACTCCAACTGTCCAGGGTGAACATGCTCCAAATTGCTACCTTGTTTAAAAGTGCAGGGTTCAAAAAAGAAGTGGAAACTCAGTCTGCTGTGGGGTGTGGGGTCACTTGCAAAGAGCCTGAGGGCCAGAAGAGGCCCTGAAGCCAAATGGCTCAGAATCAGAAGGGCTGCAGGACGTTGAGCAGAATGGGCTCAGCTCAAGTGCTATATGCAAGCGATGGAAAGCAGAGTGCCACCATGTATGCACGCCACAGGCTTAGCAAAACTAGCCCTCGCCAGGTCGCTGGTGCTGAGAGTGTCACGATTTGCCTGCCTCCCTCATGACCATCGCCTTGGACTCAGGGGATGGGTACAACGAAGCAAGGAAGAAGCCTTTATCCTCACCCCCCCCCAGCAGTCCGTTTGCCCTTCACTTGCATCGCTGATGAGCTGTAGCTTGAAACAAAGTCTGTGCTCCCTAATGGACCGCTGTAGAGAAATTATTTCTGCAGAAAATCCAGCCTGTCCCTCTTTCAGCTGTGTTTACATTTGCTCACGATATTTATCCCTTCAAAGAGTTCATAGGAGCGCACAAACAAGCATTGCAAAACACAAGGAAGCAAAGGAAAGAACTGATAAACAAACAGATCAGCAGAGAAACAGATTTTTAAAAGCCAGTAGTGTGAAAATACCATGGCATTAAATACCCTCCGCCTCCCCTCCACTGGCCACCGCAGAGAGCGATAGAAGTCAGGCCTACAAAGGGAAAGGCCTCTCCCAAAAGGAACTTTTTCATCTCTTGCCAGAGGCGGGTGAGGAGGGGGCTGTGGGGGTCTAGAGTCCCAGGGTCTTGACACAGCAACTCCCCCCCGCCATTCCTATCAAACAAAGCAATGCCTCTTAATTCTACAGCACAATCCTATCTATATGTCTACTCAAAAGTAAGCCCTGGTGAGTTTAATGGGACTCGTTCTTGGTTAAAGGTAAAGCTACCCCTGACCATTAGGTCCAGTCGTGGACTCTGGGGTTGCACACTCATCTCACTCTATAGGCCGAGGGAGCTGCCGTTTGTCCGCAGACAGCTTCCGGATCATGTGGCCAGCATGACTAAGCTGCTTCTGGCAAACCAGAGCAGCGCACAGAAACACCGTTTACCTTCCCGCCGGAGCGGTACCTATTTATCTACTTGCACTTGACATGCTTTTGAACTGCTAGGTGGGCAGGAGCTGGGACCGAACAACGGGAGCTCACCCCGTTGCAGGGATTTGAACCACCGACCTTCTGATCAGCAAGCCCTAGGCTCTGTGGTTTAGACCACAGCGCCATCCACGTCCCTTACTCTCGGTTAGGTGTGTCCTTTAACTGACACTGTTGACAGAGAAGCTAAAAAGACCACGAGTGAAATGGTCACGCCTGTGCTTTTCTCGGTCAAATTTGCTTTTGTTTAAATCAATGGGGTCTAGAGGGAGGAGTGCAGTTTGTTTGAGGAGAAAAGGGTGGCACTGCTACCCTGTGCCCAAGGGTCCCCACTGAAATGGGGCAAACAACAAGCCGCCAAAACCCAAATTGCTGTTTGTTCCGATTCAGTGTTAAAGAGCAGGTTTTCCTGGGAAAAGCAGCTTGCGGGCAGGGGGAGTGCTCAGGTGCAAACCGGGAAAATGTGGAGCTGTGCCTGGAAAGCGTGGGGCAAAAAGCAAGTGTGGATCAGCCCACAGGCTCACAGCTTAAAGCAGCTTTTCAACCAACTTGAAAGAAACACTCATTTCTCTGCTTTATAATCTCCTCCTGTTTTCATGCTGTCAAATCAGCTGCATCAGACTTCGAACCCTGCAGGACGGAGCATCTGAATGGTGAGTGATCTGACTGCAACATTAAAAGTTTCTGAGAAGGTGGAGCGGGAGAAGGAGAGATGGAGACAGCAATCTAATGCAATCCAATCTCACCTTCCCACCCACAGGAAACAAGATCTATAACACAAAAGAGTGTACAAAACTCATTCAATATTCCATCACATACGAAAAAGGAGGCAGCGCAGAAACACCCCCAGTGACCCCCAGCAGCTGATGCAAACTCAAAAACATCTATCATCCCCCAAAGCAGCACAGCCTGCAAAACGTCGCCACAGCCATATTTCCACATATCCTGGGCAGACCACATTGTACGTGTGCGTGAACCAGGAGCTACTAGACCTCAGCCATGCTCTGAAGTCATAAAACGACCACCTGTCGTTTGAGCAGCTGGAAGGAAAGAGGCATGGCTCAAGGTGCTTTCTGAGTCCACATTAGTTCCAGTGTGTCAGCAAGATCTTGTTTGGAAAGTGCCGGTTGACAGAGCATTTTGGGGCATTGAGCTGCTCCCTTCCTCTTAACTGGCAGCATGCCGTGAAGCAAACGTCGACAGAACCGTCCTCTGAAGGGGCTGCCATGCACTTGTATGTGCCAGTGATGGTGCCTCTCGCACTGAAAGGGATCTGGCTCCTTCACAGCCGGATGGAGCCAGACATCCAAAGCAGAGCCAAGGGGACACAGCAAAGGTGCAAGGAGGAAGCCTTGTCAGCCCAGCAAAGAGGGGAGCCCTCCAAGCAACTGCTCTGGAGGAAAGGCAACCAAGGGCTCACATACCCCTTCCAGGCAGGATACAGAAGCAAACCTAACCAACCAAACCCATGACGACAGGCTTTTGCTGCCTTCAGCATCAAGGCTTTGCTAGGGGACACACATCATGGGGGATCAATGGCTGAGCACCCTCCAATTCCCATCACCATCCCTGACCACTGGCTATTTTGTGGCTGCTGGGAGCTGGAGGCAAACCACTTCTGGAGCCCCAGCATTGTCCTAAGCCACCTGAGTCTTAGCCATGGCCTCCCAAGGAATTTCTGATTTCTCTTCCTACCTTATGCAGATCTGTGTATGTTTTTCTTGGGAACACAAACGCAAAGGACACAACACACTTGACACTCGCGCTCATGGTGCAGTTGCGCCCAATACTTACCCAGCAAAGGCTTGGATTGCAAGCTTGGAAGCGTCCAAAGACCCACCGCTGACTATGCGAGCCTTGAATGGGGAAGAAGGAAAATCTTGGTTACTCTGGGGGTGGGGCGAGCAGAGCGTGCCAGACACAGAAGACACCTAGGATGGAGTTGCTAAGCAGGGCCAGCTCCACGCCAAAGCTGAAGTCCTTCCCGTTTGAAAAGACAACAGAGCCACGTTCAGCATTTAGAGAGAAACCTCCGGCAGGGCGGCTGCTGGGGGTGCCCAGGAACCCCCCGCAGGCAGTTTCCCTGCAAATCCTGGAGTGCAAGCAGGGGTGGGGGTTGGCAGCGGCCTAGGCGACAGGTTGCCACAGCAGGGCAGCAAAACTGGGAACCAGGTTTGACCGTAGCGGACCCCCGGAGCTGGCACAACTTATGAGGTCAGAGAATCACAACAGTGAGGGTTCACTCTGCATATCAATGGAAGGCATTTGGAAGACATCAACTGAGGAGGACAGACGAAGCATGGAAAGCTGGGGGAGGGGAAACATGCGCCATCTCACAACTCAAATGAAGGGACCAAACAGGTCAACTGAGTCACAAAACAAACAGTCCAACAAAAGACATGACCCTTTAAGGAAATAGGTGATTTTGGAACCTTTTCATCCACAGAACTGCTATCTGAAAGAGAATCGGGAAGAGGAGGAATAAAGGTTAGATCAAAGAGTCTCCAAGAAACTGTGCATAGCTCAGAGTGAACAGTTACAATCCTACCTAGAGCCTGGCCAGGCAGCCCTCACAGTCCTGGCTTTGCCCTCTAGGGATGAAGCAAAGAGGAACAGATCAAGAAGAGAGGCTGGATGCCCCCACCTCAAGCCCAGGTGTGCGTTTTAGGCCCGGTAAGATCTGGACAGTCACTGAGTGGTGGTGCTGGGAAGCCAGCCCCACAGACTCAGGCCAGAGGAGGCTGCGACATCATTTGGGGCACTGCTCTCAGCAGGCAGCCTCACTGCTAGGCATGTCTCTGGGAGGGGGGGTGTTTGTGTGCCTCCCTTCCGGCACACAGTAGAAACAAGGCCCTTGCATCATTCTAACAAATCTGCTCAGAAATCTCACCAAGGAAAGCAGTGAGCATATGGCACTTCCAATTGTCTCTCACATTTCATGCTGCAAAATGAGCTCTACATTAGCACATTGTTCACCAATGCTATAAAAATATAAAGCTGTCAGGGAGAGAAACTAATCTTGCTGATGATTATCACATATTTCATCCTTCTCCTTCTCCGAAGAAGAAAAGCCACATTTTCTGAACTAGGTGGTTCTCCTTTGATCTGATCCACCTGCAGGGCTCCTCTTGAGTTCTTAGGAGTGTTGAAGTGACGTCTGCAGCGCAGCCTGTGTCTTTCAGACATGCAGATTCCCTAGTCCTCCAACATGTCCAAGTGGAGAGGCCACATTATTACTGTTATTATTATTTAGATTTCTTACTTGGCCCTTCACCGTGAGCTCCAAAGGTGGGTTACACCAATTTAAACATACAAAATTAAAATCAGTTAAAGCAAATTACACCCAAGAGAACAGGGCGTGCTTGACAGTGTTTCTCTCAGGTGTCAACGACACATGTTGCCGACACTTAGGAGGGAAGCTGGACCACTCCAGCAGTAACAAGCACAGGGGCCGCCCCATCCTCCAACACCCCCAAAGGTGGCCACAGGTCGCCTCTCTAGCTGGCTGCTGAGAGGAGTCACCTGTTGATCATAGCCCACCTGAGCCAAGAGACTCAACATTCTTTTGCCCCTAATCCTGCAACCAAGGGCTTAGCCACACTGACCTTTAGTGCTCAATTGGAGTAAACGCCAAACTGTGTTTCCTGCGTATTGCCGTTTGCTCCGATTGAACTTTAAAGAGCAAGTTTTCATGGGGAAAGTTCCCGAGCAAAAAAAAGGGGCGCTCAAACATGGAGCTTTAAAGCACAGATAGTGCCTGGAAAGAGCAGAGGACAGGTAACTGTGGCTATGCCCTCAATGTTTTATTTTCCTGCTGTTTCCCCCTTCACCTTTTTACAGCCCCCCTTAAATAAAATGCTTGACCAGACTTCTTGGCTGCAATGCTTTCTCTTTTCTGTGTTTCTCAGAACACTTGGACAATATCTGCTGCTTTTGGAGAGGAGGGGGGCTGAAGCTGTCAGGCAGGAATTTGGCAGGCAGCCCCCTACTCTGAGTAGACCAGTGCAAGGCAGCAGCAACCCAGCACCAAAAAGGGAGAGAAGGCAGGTCACCTGCTGCCACCGCTGCTGGGTTGGCACCAGAGTTAAAGTTCACCATGCTTCACATCCTCTTCATCATGGTGGCACCATCTAAAATAAGGGATAACCAGTGGGGTGGAGTCCAACAACATCTGAAAGACAGCTGCCGTCATTCTTGGTTGGCCATTGGCTATGCTGAATGTCCAACATCAGTTGGAGGACCACAGGCTCCCCATCTCTGCCATCAAGACTAGAGCAAGCATTAAAGAACTGGAACCCAGTTGGACCCATTGGCCTCTGAATGGCCCTGATTCATTGGTCAGCACCTGGAGTAGCCAACAGTGTAGCCTCCAGATGTTGTCCTCGGACCACAGTTCCCATCATCGCTGACAATTGGCCTTGCTGGTCACAGGTTCCCCCACCCCTTCTGTATGGTCTTGCTGCCCTGTAGCAAAGGAGGTGACCAACAGTTTCATGTCTTCTTGCCATTTTGCTACCAGAGAAGCCCTGGCGTGCAAGAGAACCGAGGAAGAGGATGTGAGTCTGCTCTTGCTGCATCAGGTCACCTGCATGCCAGGCCACTGGATTCAGCATCCCTCACTTGCTCAGGCAGTGAAATGCCAATCAGACCCTTTTACTGTCTTTGCGGACATGCTGTGTGAATCACACAGTCAAAAGGTAAGCAGCGATGAGGCCCCAAACGCCTCTGGAGAGCACAGTCTGAGCCGGGCTGTGAAGAGAGGCAGTCTCTAGCCACGTCCGTAGTGGCAGCGGCTCTGCTTTGTCCATCCGCTGCGATCGAGGAAATTGCTGCAGCTGAATTCGTGTTCACATTAGTTACATTTGCACCCAATGCCAAAGCTGCTTAGCCCTAGGCACCTAAGCCTTTAGCTCGGACCCTCAAACCTCCTGGTCTCCCCAGAGCCCTATCCCAAGGAGGTCAAATGGTCATCACCTTTGGGGTGGGGAACCCCTGCTGCCCTGGTGTATGAAGCTGCCTACAGATCCGTCGGCTCTTACACCGTGAGCCATTTAGTTTTAACTCTACAATGATAGCAGAAGATGACTTGTTTGGCTTCTGCTCTTGCAAGCAAATGAATCCTTACATTACAAGCAAAAGACATGATGGAGAATGATAAAACATGAGGCTTTGTATAGGAGGAAGGAAAGCTGTAAAGCTGGGCTTTGTTTCATGACTCCTGGTGGGCATCTCAGCACTGGGCAGCTGGTGAGGGGACATTCCACTACCTGCAACACACAAACTTCAATAGTGCAGGAAAAAGAGACTCCGCTACATGGTGATTTATATGCTAGAGGAGGGAAAGCTTTGTATTAAAGACCCTTCTGAGTCAACAAAGTGCTGTCAATTTCACGCTATTTTCCTCCCGTATTTGGAAAATATTTTGCAAATCACTCACATCATGTTACAACTCTGTTTTTGCTCACATTCCAAAATGTTGTCCTCAAAATAGAGTGTCAGGCTGTGTGAATAAAAGGAAACCACCCCAGGCTTGAGATGGACCTGCCCAGGGTAGGGGGCCCTTTTTGGTGGCAAAATCCTGCCCCCCTCCTGTCCCTTTCAGATCACCCGGCTTCTCTAGTCCTCCATCACACACGTGCTGTCAAGGATGCCATGCCTTCCCAGTAAAACACAACTGCCTGTCGCTGGGCTTGAAAGCTGGGCAAGTCCAGCAGCAGTTAACCACCCCATCCCACCTTTCCCAGGTGACAGCACCTTAGCTCTGCAAATATGCAGATGAGTTGGAGCCCACCAGCCTCAATGGTCTTAAAACTGGGCTACTGCCAACATAGCATTGCCTCTCACCCCCTCCTTGACCATCTGAGATGCTGAGTTACTTAATGCAAGGACGACTATCATTTTGGTGAAGGAGTGCCCAGCAGCTTCTAGGTCTACCTTCTAAACATTTTCTTTATTTTCTTAAAACACTCTTCTGCTTTCCCCCTTGCTGCCTCTTAAAACCTCATTTTTACAAACTTCTTAATGCTGGCTGTTGGGTTTCTTGGCTGTGTTTATGCAAGCTCCAAGGGATGTTGCTGCATCCTGGGCTGAGACTGTCTGGCTTCATGATGCGTAAGGGAGGAGGGAGAGAAAAGCCAAGCACTGTGGGCCCCGGTGAGAGGGGTGGAAGCTGGGTGCTCTCTGTCTCCTTTCACCAATACTGGCCTTGCACCACTGGGTTTCACATCCCCCCAAAGTGGGGTGGGGCGCAGCTGGGCTGCTACCTGCCAGCGGTTTTACTCCTCCTGTACACCTGCTTCAATGGGGGAATGCTTTCCCAAGAACAGGGAAAGAAGCTGTGTGCATGAGATAAGAGGAAGGAAGGAAGGAAGGAAGGAAGGAAGGAAGGAAGGAAGGAAGGAAGGAGGGAGGGAGGGAGGGAGGGAGGGAGGGAGGGAAGGGGACAAGTGGGAGCCAGAAGCTGAGCAAGCAGGCTGGCTATAGCACTGCCAAGCTATTTATTGGCATGTTGATTTTACACATACGCTTTCACAGAACGAGAAACAGTAACATTGCGTACAAGCACACCCACGAGTCTTCATTTTGTCTTTTATAGATCTTGCACGTCTTTTTCAGTTGTCCCTATTTTTATGCCTCCTCCTGCTGTTCTCTCTCCCTCTGCTAGGGTTGCCATATCTTGAAGAGCAAAAGAGAGGTCAGCCCAAGTCGCTGCCAGCCCGAGCCAAAGAAAGTGGTGTGCAGGTATGGGCGTGTGAGGCCAACGTGCCCGCTTGCCTCTTTTCTTGGCTAGGGCTGGCAGCAGCCACAGCCCAAAAATAACCACCTAAACCCAGACATTTCCTTTAAAATGTAAAAATCCACCTGGATGGGCACGCTGGCTCCGAAAAAGAGGACATGTCCAGGTTTTCCGAGACATATGGCAACCTTAGCCTCTGCTTTATATTGTGGTGCAGATCTGGGAATACTGGATGGTGCTGAAACCAGCCTGTCTCCAATAGGCAACCATGTCTGCTAAGTGGATGGACCGTGGCTTTCTCGCTTTTCCCCTTGTTTCAGGCCGCAAGGCTAGCAATCACACAGCTCAAGCGCAGCTAGCTGGACCACCAAGCTGGAACTGACCGAGGCCGGCTGCTTGGTGTGCTTCAGGCTGGTGCCGTTGAAGCTGACATGGAGGTGGCTTGTCAGTCCAGAATTATGCAAGCCAGAGAAGCCCCTTGTCATTTCACAGTGGTTTACAGCTAAGTGCTTAATTTGCTTTTGCAATTGTGCCAGATGCTTCCTTAAGCTAAGTGTCAGCATGGAAGCTCTCTCCAAGATGGCATCTCAGGGCCTGGTAGTCACCCACAGAGTGGCCACTGGGCAGAACGACTGGGAGGAAAGGAGTCCCCAGACCCTCTTGTTAGGGTGCCCCCAAATGCTTCTCCCTTTCAGGGCCACTGCTGCCTAGTTGAAGCCACTGGATACTCTTCCCTCCCTGACCTCAATCACAGAACCCTGGGAGCTTGGCATCTGCCTAGGGTGGGATAAAGGTAAAGCGACCCCTGACTGTTAGGTCCAGTCGCAGATGACTCTGGGGTTGCAGCGCTCATCTCGCTTTATTGGCCAAGGAAGCCGGCGTACAGCTTCCGGGTCATGTGGCCAGCATGACTAAGCCGCTTCTGGCAAACCAGAGCAGCGCACGGAAATGCTGTTTACCTTCCCACTGGAGCGGTACCTATTTATCTACTTGCAGTTCATGCTTTCGAACTGCTATGTTGGCAGGAGCAGGGACTGAGCAATGGGAGCTCACCCCGTTGTGGGGATTTGAACTGCCGACCTTCTGATCGGCAAGCAAATCCCTTTGCTACTAGACCACGAGCAAACAGCCCTTTTCCAGGGACCTCCACCATGACCGAAGGAGAAGTTGCACATGTGGAAGATGCTCTCACCCTTTTCCCTTTATGTGTTTTCCTATGAGGAAAATAACCTGGTGCAAAATAAAATAAAGAGCTGACTTCCCTGGGTTGCAAGGAAATCAGGATGGTTTAAAAACAGTGCTGTTGCTATGAAGGCAACTGAGGCCTAATGGCATGGATTGACAGCATTGCCCATTCCTTGGAGAAGGGGGGGGGGTCTCCCCCCTCTCCTGTCGGTAGCTCAGCTGCTTCCTCCCCAGCCCTCTGTACTCTTCTTCCAAGCTGCCCAGGACCATCAACTAACTTGCAATACTTAATATGGGGGCAAAACCATGGGCATAAATCACACAGATGTATGGCAATAATTAAAACTCTTTCTCTTGGCCATGGAAATAAAGCCAATTCAATTACAATACCTTAATTACAGTGGAGGTGGTGGAATGATTAAAACGAGGAGGGAGGGGAGATGCATCTTAAGAGGTTGTGTCACCTCCCAAAAGTGACTGATCCATCAGCAAATGGGCTGTTGGGGGCGACGCCGTTCTTACGCAGGGCTTAACGAATATCTCACAGCCTTAAGAAACTATACTCAAGGCTTCCTGTGTAAAAGAACCATTACACTACAAATTACATGGTTTAATTGAGGGCACACACTGAAGAATTAGAGCGCTCACACAGGAGGACTTTGACTTAATTGGAGCTCCGCGGCCTGTAACTAGGAGCTGCGTGAGCAACAGAGAGAGAGAGAGAGAGAGAGAGAGAGAGAGAATTTGTATATGTGCATGTTAGTCTGGGAGAAGGGTAGAACCTTGTACAGAGCAAATTAACAGCCTGGCTCCTCCCTGCCTAGTTTGTCTAATGGCAAAAGCCATATCCTCCAACATTTCTCCAATGAAAATAAGGACGTCCCATTCCATAATGATCATTTTACTATTTATACCCTACATATTTTACTGGGTTGCCCCAGCCACCCTGGGAAGCTTCCAACCTATAAAAAAACATAATAAAGCATTAAAAATTAGAAAAAAAACTTCCCTCTACAGGATTGCCTTCAGACAGCTCGGGAGGCAAATAACTCCACCCCCTCCAACATTTCTCCAATGAAATTAGGGACAGCCTAAGGAATAGCAGGACATTCCAGGATCAAATCAGAAACCGGGATGGCTTCTCTAAATCAGGGACGTCCCTGGAAAACAGGGACACTTGGAGGGTCTGAAATGCAAGCCTTCCAGGCAGGCCCTGTGTCACCTTTAATTATGGGGTAAATGAGCATTTCTGAGCAACTCTCAAGGCAGGGGGGAAAGAGAGTCCAGTAAGATCCAGTTCTAGAAAATTTTATTCCAGAAGCTGCCAAGCTCCATTGCTGCCCCCCCACCCCCCTGATTTCCCTGGAAGGGGGCAGCACAGAGCCATTTCCCAGCCCCCCAAGTGCTCTCTGTAACTGTGGGTACTGGGAAGGATCAGGGAGGGTTACAGGGGCAAGCAATTTGGAGTCCAACGATCCTTTAATTAGTGCCCAGTTGCTGGGAGGCAGTCAAAGAGGTAACGAGGGAGGCACCAAAATCAGTCATAACAACCCAAAGGAAACCATGCAGGAATAATGGATTCTAAAATTACCACTCCGCTGCAAACGTATTAAGGCGGATTTGCCTTGAGCACGTTCTGTTGCCCAGAGCAGACACGGAGAATATAACAACGTTCAGCGCTCAAAAGAGAATATTAAGGCTCACGCATCATAAGGAATGAATAGCACTTGTCTGATCCAGAG
The DNA here is from genome assembly GCF_964270895.1 of Podarcis filfolensis. NCBI lineage: Eukaryota > Metazoa > Chordata > Lepidosauria > Squamata > Lacertidae > Podarcis > Podarcis filfolensis. The sequence continues at coordinate 6,574,802 of NC_139616.1, forward strand.
AAGGTCAGAGCAGAATTATGATTGGTTGATGGGAGAAATGAAAAACTGCTGCCAGCCTCTCCGGAGCAACGAGGCAGGAAAATTAGCCACAGTGCATGTCGGACTGCCCTGTGCCCATTCACAAGTGCCACTGAGCACCCGTCACCCCCCTTCTTCCCCCCTTTCCTCTTAAAAGTGGTGCAGGGAGTTGCATGGGGCTGGGTATTAAGTGCTCCACATTACGGAGGGCTTGCCAGGTGTTAAACGGGTGCCTGTCTGTTAAAGACAGGATCAAGGAGATGCCACCCCATGCCAACTCCCAAGGCAGGAGGGGCAAGAAGTGTCTTTTCCAAATGAGTCAGAGCCAATCGCCTGCTGGCCACAAAATTAGGGGGAATGGGCTCATTCGCTGAGCCTCTGCAAAAGACAACTGGATCAGGAGACAACGTGCACCAGCCTCCTCTCCTGATCTGCTCCAGAGAAAAGGAAGGGGAAGAAGGGATGGACATTTCTGCACCCAGCCATGGCCCAAAGTACTCCCCGACTTCACATATTTCCAGCCTGTCTGAATAGGTGGAACGAACCAAGGAGAGCCCACCCCCAGGTTGGAGCAAAACAGTTACTGTGCCTTCTTTCAGCCAGCGTGTTTCAATCACAATCCTAATAAAACTGGAGGAGAGGGCAGGTGTGTCCCTTCCTCCAGGAAATCTTCCAGGAGGCCCAAGAAATTGCCAGGATTTGGCGTTACATCCCAGAGCCAGAGCCCTGCAGGATTCAACCATTTGTGGCCATCTCCTTCTCAGTTACTAGGAAGACTGTGAAGCTTCTGTGCAGAGAAAACTCTGGCCAACCTTCTCTGCCGTGATCATCCCCTGCAAGGAGGAAGGAGATGGGGCGGCGTTTGCAAAGGGGCCCAGAGCAAAAGCCCAGCCATTACCCCCCTCCCCGGCAAAAAGCTGCAGAGGCTGAATGTATTAATACATGGCCACATGAGGGCAAACCTGGAGCTCCGAATTAACAGCACACAACATATGGAGCAGAGATAGATGGGAGGGGCTCAGGAGCAGTGATGGATTGACAAATTCCCAGGTGCAAACATCGAGGGGCTGCTCTGTTATTTAGCATTTATGGGAGAGAGTGAGGAGGGGAGGGGGCCTTTACAGAAAGGGCTTTCCCCTTCCATGAAGAAGGACAACTGGCAAAGAACACTCTAGCAAACGGTGATCATTTCAAATGCTGCTGTTAATGCAGGGAGGTACAAAAACTCTTGCTGCAGAAAAGGTCTTGAATTGTCCCTCTGACTCTCCAGCAGAGCCAAAAAGCATTTTAATTATCTGCGCAGAAAAGGCAGATCTCCAGCTCTGCCTCTCCTCCATCCCCCCCAGGGCTAAATTAGTGAGAAAGTCACCCAGGCCGTGGAGCACATTTTCTTGGAATCGGGGAGAAGTGGTTTTGTAACAGAGGGGGTTAGACAGGCATGGAGATCATCACAGTTGAGAGCAGCCTTTCCCAATCTGGCGCTCCCCCCCCCCATGTTCTTGGGGCTCCTGGCTAATGGGAGTTGGAGCCCAGCAACAGCTGGAGCCCAGCGGACTCTTGGGGGCTGTTCTGCAGGGGAACACAGGTGACCTTATGTGTTGGAGGCGAACGGGGAAAGCCCTGTGGCTTTAGAGGAGGCCCCATCCAGCAAACCCCAAAAGCGGCAAGCAGCTGAAAAACCTTGCAGTGCAATTGCACAATCCCCATTTACTCCAAAGGGGGCTGTGCACCCACAATGCTTCCCTCCCTCCCAACATACACACACACACACACACACACACACAAGCCTGACCTCCTTTTCACTTCCATTTCCACTCCAGCTGCTCTGCCAAATGCCTTTTTTAAGCTCAGGCATTATTTATCCGTAAACTACTATATGCGACATGAGCACAACATGCCACGATTACGGAAACGGCTCTTCAATGGCCCGGATCCTCTCGCTGCTTAAGGAAGAAGGGGGTTGCCTTATTTACACAGGGGGAGCCCAGAGCTCAGATGCTTCTGACCTCCAGCTAAGACACAAAGATGCTTCTCCTCCTCCTCTTCTGTCACAGTCTTTTCTTTGGCCACAGGAGTCAGACGGAGCAGGCAAGCAGCCTGCACAGAGTCAGGCCCGGGCACGGAAAGGGCAGCTCTAAGCTTGCCTCATTGCCAAGACCTGCAACATTCACTTTTCAGAAAGGATCTGAAACAGGGACTCTTCCATCATTGCTGATCTCAAGGCTATATTCAGGGTCCCCTGACCCCTTCCTCTCTCTAGGCAACACCTTCCCTCCCCATCTAGGAAATGTTTTCCCCACCAGAGAGGCTCGCCTGCCCCCTCCCCTGCAAATGCCTTTTCAGTACCAGGAAGAGACCTTGCCATCTCCCCCATGACTGTGAACTTGAGATGTTTTGAAGCTGCTGAATATTTTGCACCAGTCTTTTGCCGGTTGTTTAGTATTCATTTATTGTTTTGCTATCTTTGTTATAGGAACAATCCTAGAAATGTTGATTCAAAGCTGATATAGGAGCTCACATGAACACAGCACATCCAAAGGCAGTTCCAAATTCCAGATGAGTCCAGTGGCCCCTGCCTGGCACAACACCCCCATCCTCAAAAGCAAGTCCACAAGATTGGCATGTCCAGCTGCAGCCATTCTCTGGTGCAGAGACCAAAATGCAAAGCCCAGAACTGTTGAGCCACAAGGGTCACAGGCTTTGACCTGATTTCCCCTGGAGCCAAGAGACCCAGACACCCCTCCCATAGCACGTCAGTGCTAGCCTGGCTCAGTCCAAAGGACACAGAGCTGGCAAGTCTAAATGCACTCAGAGCAGGCCCTCTCGAGCTCAAAGCATCATAACGCCTCACCCCATGGGCCCATTTGCAAGGGGGATCCTGCCTCACTTCAGTTTGGAACCTGACTTGCTTAGACACCGCTCTGGATGACTCACTTCAGCCTCTGAGAGCCAACAGAAAATCGCTGCCCGCCAGAACCTCCCTCTGGCTCTGACCAGCTCTCTCGAGGACTGGCTGGCAAACAATCTCACACTTGGTGCTGATGTTTCCTTTCCTGTCTCTGCACAGCTCCTGAAAAAGCTACACATTTTTCCAGGAGCCCCCAGAATCTCTACCTTGCCAAAGTGTTTTGATAAATCAAAGCACCCTGGCTGCGGTAGTGGACTGGATGAGGGTCAATAAATTGAGCTTGACTCCTGGAAAGACAAAGGCCTTGTGGGTGAGTGGTTCCTGTGTCGAGGAGATGTGTCAACTGCACGGCACTTCATCTGAAGGAGCAGCATCACCAGAGGGGTTTGTGCCTTGATAACTTCAGGACTTGATCACTCTGCCATGCTTTATGTGGGGCTGCCCTTGTAACTGGTCTTTAAATCCCTATACGGCCTAGGACCCTCGTACTGACAGGACCGCCTCTCCTGGTATGTCCCACGGAGGACCTTACGGTCTTCAAATAAAAACAACTTGGAGGTCCCAGGCCACAGGGAGGTTAGGCTGGCCTCAACCAGAGCCAGGGCTTTTTCGAATGTGGCCCCGATCTGGTGGAACGCTCTTTCACAAGAGACTAGGGCCCTGCGGGACTTGACATCTCTCCGCAGGGCCTGCAAGACAGAGCTGTTCCACCAGGCCTTGGGCCAAGGCACAGCCTGACCCCCTCCTTTGGCAATCCTCACAGAACTCCAGCCCAATGGTTGCCATTAATTTGATTTTGAACTGATTTTAAAATGAATTGATTTTAGAATGTTGTGTTACTTTTATTGTTGTTAACCGCTCTGAGCCCGGTTTTGGCTGGGGAGGGTGGGATATAAATAAAATTTATTATTATTATTATTATTATTATTATTATTATTATTAGCTGCAGCTAGTGCAAAATGTAGCAGCTGGATTGCTCACAGGAGTAGGCAACGGTTGACATGTGCCTGCACCGCTGAGAGAGACTCAAAGTTCCTGCGTTAATTCACAAATCCTGAAACAGCTTGGGATGCAAATTCCGTATGCTCCACATTGATCACTGAGATTCTCTGATGGGGCACTCTGATGTGGTCCCTGAGGTTCAGTTGGCCTTTACTAGGGACTGTGCTGTTAGTGCTTCAAACCCTGCCCTGTGGAACTCCCTGCCAGTAGAGGTTTGGCAGAAACTGACCCTGACTTCTTTTAGACGTCCTCTAAAAATGGCATGATTTAGAGAGGCCTCTGGAATATGGATTTTCTTTTAACCAACCAGCATTTATGGATGTTTTTATTGATCTCGCTTGTTGTATATCGCCTTGCTGCACTTTTATGAAACTGTGGTCTAGAAATATTTAAATAAAGAATATAAATAAATAAGGAAATTGCAAGTGAAATAACGGCATACTCTTCTCCTTTTTGCTCCTACCTCCACCTGTTTTCCTCAGCTGCCTCTCTGCATTTCAGGATGGACTGACACTTGACTTGATAGCATACACAGGAGAAGGACCTGGAGATCTTAGCAGACCATATTATGGAATCCCCTCCTAAGAGAGGTAAGACTGGCTCCCTTGCTGTTATCCTTCTGCCAGCAGGCTAAGACTTATCCAGACAGGCCTTTGAAAACTAAGGGGCAGATGATGCTGACCACTGGGCTGCTGTCAGGGCAGACCATCATTTAATGCTGCTTTTAAATCTGTTTTGATATATTTTAACTATTGCTTCTAACTAGGTTTTGTTTTATTACTGTGTCATTTTATAAGGATGTTTTTAAATCTTGTCAGTCGCCTTGAATCCCATTTTTTAAAGAAAGGCGGGATACAGCACATTAAATTAAAAAATAAATATAAAACAAAGTATGAGCCAGCCCTGGAATGCAGCGGCCAAAAAGCCTAATGCAATTCTGGGCTGGATCAACAGGAAGAGAGTGTCCAGATTACGTGAAGTTACCGTGCTGCTTTATTTTGTTTTGGTCAGACGTCACCTGGAGTACTGTGTCCCGGAGGTTCCCAAGCACAGCATGGCTGCCCCCATCAGTCAGCAGACTTCCTGCATTGGCCAGTGGCTGGACTAGATGACTTATAGGGGCCCATCCTACTTTTCCATTCTATGATTCCTTTTCCTTCCTCGGTGTGCTGCTTGGGGTGGGGGCTGATAGGAGGCTTCAGGGACTCTGCAGCGCCAAGAAAGTGGCTCTCCAGTGAGCCCACCTCCCTCCTTAGCTCAGCTACTCTGTCGTTCAGGAATGCTGCTTGCTCTGTCTGCCATGGGTTGAGTTTAATGGAGGCTGCTTTTCCCTTTCCGAAATGCAATGATGGAGAAATATTCAAATGCGGTGCAACTAAGGAGGGGGGACTGCCTTTCATCCAAGCATTAAAAGATTAACTTGTGCTCTTTTCCACAGCGGGATGAGCACGGCAATGTCTAAATATGCCCTTGAGGCTGACATTCACGCCCAGGTATGATCTCAGCTCTGGTGAATATATTTTAATCTATTTCCATCAAGAGGCCACAGAAGCTTGAAGAAGCACATAGTTGTTGCTGGATTGTTAATCCCTGCAGGCTCAGGAGCACTACCAGATCTGCACAGAAATCTACCATGGAAGCACAAATGGAGGCTTTAGCTGAGACTCTTGCATTGTAGAGGGTTGGACTAGATGACCCTTGGAGTTCCTTCCAACTCTACAATTCTATGAACTGTCCCATCATTGGGTCACTCAAAGCATCTTTGGAACTCTATGGCCATGTTTTTCTGCATTCTCATTTTGCCCTGAAAATCCCTGGCCAAAGAGCCTGGCCTGTGTTCCACAAATCCCATTGCACACTTTTGATGGAGTGCCTGTATTCAGGCCAGGGCACAGGTTGGTCTGCCAGCCAGGTAAGCCAAACAGGCCATGGCAACAGCCAGACATGAAAGGAGGCTGTGCTGCCACCCGTGAGCCTTGCTCTCAGCACAGGGGCACTTCTTTGAATAAAATAGGACTGAAATTGGTCTGGAAAACGGGCTGCGGAGGCCCTGATCTTTGCATGTTGTTATATTTGGTACTGTTGTGCTGTTTCACTATGTTATTATGAAATAGAAGAACTGAAACCCAGCTGGACCTCATGGCCTCCTGACGTCTCAGTAGCGGGCAGGGCAGGGTACCCATTGCTCAGCCCATTTCCTAGGGCCAGCCTCTCTTGAGTCTTATGTAAGGAGGAAAGCCATAACTCCCCAATGCAAAAAGGGTTGGGGACTGAAGACACGGAAGGGAGGCAGCTGTTGCACACCGTGAAGGAGTATGATGGGGATGTGGAGAAGCAGCAAGCCAGGACCAGGAAGCTGAAACCAAAAATGAGGTCCGTAACATCCCCAAGACTGAGATGCCCCTGGAATCCAAAGAACTGCAGATGCGATGAACATCTGTAGATTGCAGATTCCAGATGAAAGTGGCACACTGGCCTGCAGGTTCCAAGCATCCTCTGTGATTTCATCAGCTATGGGATGAGAGGGGAAGACAAGCCCCTTTCAGAAAGGCTCACTGGGAGCAAGACTTAGTGGGCCTTGGGTTGTTCACCTGACCCAACAAGGGAGCAAGCTGAAAGGGGCTGGCAAAGAGGGACAGTGAGAAGGAGGAGGAAGATGAATGATGAGCAAAACGACAAGGATATGGCCACATCCAAGGGAGCCTGGCTGCAGAGGGACAGCAGGAAGGAGAGAAAGGAATCTGGGTGAGGAGGCAGAAGCAAAGGAGAGAGGAGCGGAAGAGGCAGTGCGGAAGAGGAGGAGATGGAAGCAGAGGAGGCAGGCTGGTACTTCCCAGAGATGGGAGTGCCAGAGAGGCCAGAGAACAGCAGTTGCAAGGAAGGAACAGCAGCCTGAAGAGGAGAAGCAAGATTCAACCATGACTAAACATTTTGGGGAGGATGGAAGAGTAGCAAGAGACAGTCGGACAGGGGGCAATGCACCACCACCCCAGGGCTTGCAAGTGGAGATACAGTGGTGCCCCGCAAGACGAATGCCTTGCAAGACGAAAAACCCGCTAGATGGGCAGAATCCGGGACCGGGGAGAAGAGGCGGTGGAAGAAGATTGGAAGAAATTTAAAGACTATCTACAGAAATATTGCAAAATTAATGAATGTTAGAATGATGTTGGATAGAAATTAAGTGGTTTCCAGCTGTAATGCTTTAAGAATATGGAAGAAGGGCATAAATAGGTAAAAAAAATAATAACTAAAATGGTGTTGGATTGGAAATAAGTGGTATTAGTAACAAAGTTAATAAGAATATGCAAAAATGAATTGATAATGGATGAAAATACTGAGTTATAAAATGTTAAGTTAAGATAAGATAAGATAAATGAAAGAGGGTAAGGATTTGCTGATTTGATTATTTAAATGGGAATACAAGAAGGGGAGGTGTGAGGAAGTCAAAGAAACAAGCAAATGAGTTTTAAATTATGAAAAAGAATTGTTTTTAATTTTTTGTATCTTTTTTTGTGTGTGTTTACTCTTATTTTTTTTCCTCTTGTTTTTTTTATTATGTGTTTTTGTATATCTGTTGTTTGTAAAATCTTAATAAATATTTCTTAAAAAGAAAAGAAAAGAAAAGAAAAACCCGCTAGACGAAAGGGTTTTCCGTTTTTCTATGCGCTTCACAAGACGAATTTCCCTATGGGCTTGCTTCGCAAGACGAAAACGTCTTGCGAGTCTTGCGGTTTTTTTCGCTTTCCCCCCCTTTTTCTAAGCCGCTAAGCCGCTAATAGCCTTTTAGCCGCTAAGCCGCTAAGCCTTTAATAGCCGCTAAGCCGCTAAACTGCTAATAGCGCTAATCCGCTAAGCTGCTAATAGGGTTGCTTCGCAAGACGAAAAAACCGCTAGACAAAGAGACTCCGGAATGGATTATTTTCGTCTTGCAAGGCACCACTGTAATGAAGTGCAACAAATCAGCGTCTGAGTCCTCCAGCCATTCATTTCCAGAGCAGCGAGCAGTTTTCCCTAGCCTGGTACCCTCCAGAGGGTGTTGGACTCCTATCAGCCCCAGCTAGCAGGGCCAATAGCCAGGCATGCTGGGAGTTGTAGTCCATCAACAGCCGGAGGGACCAAGTCGGCAGGCAGAGTGGGATCCTGGTGCCTTTTAAAGCTGAGCTGCTCCCAGCAAGCCTCGCAGGACACAGGATCCCAGCAGGGAAGTCACCACCGCTTCATCAGAACCAGGTTCCCACCACCCTCAGGTGCGGCTTCCCGCTGCTTCACAACACACTCCCAAGTGGAGTAGACTGAGATGCCTCACTGCACAAACATGCAGAGACTGAAAGATTGCACAGGCATCAGAGGCCAGAATGCAGGGAAGCATCATTGCCTGCAGGAAGAAAGAAAGGGCCACCCAAGCCCTGCCTAGAACACAGTCTAGAACAGGGGTCAGCAAACTCAGTGTGCCTCGGGCCGGTGTCTCCAGCGCCGATCGTGTGGTGGGCCGGAGGGCGGGGGAGCATGTGCCCATACGCATGTGCACAAGCTATTTCCGGTGCACTACCAGGTTGGAGGAGCACCGGAAATAGTGTGTGCGCATGTGCACGGGACTCCTCCAAACTGGATGTGCACAGGAAATAATGCTTGCGCATGCACAAATAACACTTGCGCATGCACAAATAACACTTGCGCATGCACAAATAATGCTTGCGCATGCGCAAATAAAGCTTATGCATGTGCACAAGCTATTTCCAGTGCTCCTCTGACCCAGAAGTGGGCACCCGCACAGCGCAGTGCTGGTAAGAGCAGGTGGTGGCAGTCACCGTGGGCCAGATAAACGAGTCCCCCGGGCCTTATCCGGCCCACGGGCCTTAGTTGGGGGACCCCTGGTCTAGAAGATCCCCTGAAGGCCACCCATGTCCTCCACCAGCCCTGAGGAAGAATCCGCCATGGACCACAGCAGACAAGAGAGGGAGAGGTGCATCATCCCAGCCTCTCATTTCAGCTGGGAGGCTGATCATGGCCAGTTTCACATGAAGATCAGGCGGTGGCACAGAAGATTAAGCCACATGGAGGCCGCTCCTGATCCAGCTCAGCACCTCCCACCTGGACATTTCCTCCACACCTCCAGAATCCCCCTTGGCGGCTTGTTTACATCAGCAGAGCTCAAGTTCCTGGACCCATGTCCCGAGATGCTTTGCTGTTATGGATTGGGGCTGGGCAGTGGGGAGGGGGGCAGCCAAGACTGTTTGCATAGATTGAGGCTGCAGGAGAAGAGATGACTTCTGGCTCAACAGAACTAAAAACCTTCTGAGCAAATATGTCACTATATGGCAACTCAAGGGAGTCATCTGCCGTATTGGCAGATTGGGGAAGGCAACCCCAGAAAATTTTGCACCAGTGGTCTCTTCCTCTGAACCTCCATGTTATTCTGGACTCACAGGATCCCTCCCCACAGCAGTCCCCTGTTGGGTCCAATAAGTGCAAGGTGCAGCTCCCCCTCTAGGGCCAATCCTGCTTGTTTCAAGAAGGGGGGCAGCCCGTCAAAGCGAGGGGCCCAACCTCACCACTGTGCAAAGTGAGCACCAGCACACCTGCTTGGAAAGAGGAGGCTGTGCAGCCCCTGAGCTCGCCCCCCCCCATGGTTTATGCTTAGAGAAGCTCCCCTGCCTGGGAAGAGATGTTCTGTGAGGCATGGGCCCCCCACCCACATTCAGGGCCACTGTGGGGAACAGAAAGGCAGCTCTGAAGTCAGAAAGGGGATCCCAACAGAAAAGACAGGGTTTTTCTTTCACACAACTTCCCTCTTGACCCATTACAACACTCTACCTTATGAAAATGCAAGGTTTGATTGAAAGCTGTAGGAGAACACGCATAGCCCCAACCTGAAAAACCAGATCAACGTGGCTGGCCTAGAACAGTAGAATGCACTTCTCTCCTCTTCCGCAACCCCAAAAATATGCCTTACACAGGCAATACTTGGTCTAGAGGCACATCAAAGGCATTCAACCAACTGAGCATTTGAATTGGAGGCCCCATGGTACAGAGCCATAGGAACATGTCTCCTATTAGGGTGCGATGCTCAGGGAATGCTTGAAGGCCTAAAAGTTCTCCTGAAGCCTCTTTGATCTCTGCTGGACAAGCACACCATTTATTTCCCTCTCTTGCATGTCAGATCTCATTTTCTTCTTAGGACACAGTCTGGAACACTTATTGTTAAGTAAATGACAGCAAATTGTTCAAAGAATTGGACAGGCCAAAAAGATCTTGAGAAATCAGTTCTAGAACTCCCACAGGTTTTTTGTTGTTGTTTTTTTACAGAAAAGATTCCAGAATGAGGATGCTCCCATCCTGCACTTTAGAAGGGATTTGAGTACATGATATGTAAAGCATTCATCACTTCAAGACAGAGCTAGATACATTAAGAAGGATAACATTTCAACCATCAAGAAATTCCTTTTTGGGGACACATGCAAAAAATTTGATTTTCAATTGAGTTAGCCACACTCGGATGGATTTAAGCCAATTTACTCAATCAGTTTCAATGGGATGAAGCATCTGAACTCTTTGGATTTAACTGAATTGTGGATTAGGTTGGACGACTAGTCATGTTTGGGTTAAACTACAAAATTCCCCTACTGAAACCAGCATCATTTCTTCTTCCTTAAGTTAAATAGTTTCTGTGATACAGAATTCCACAGGAGAAAAACAGCACCTACAGAACCCAAGGCACGTTCTTTAGCGATGTGTGTGTTTGTTTTTTTACATATGTATAGATACACACAAATACACACTTATGCATTTAAGAATGTCAAAAGTGCTGTACCTCCAGCAAGGATCTTCTCCTCCAGCTCACTCATCTGCTTCCTGTAAGCCTTCAAAGCAGCTTCTTTGAAAGAAGGCCGAATTGTTTTTTTCGCTGGCATCTGAACAGGAACTTCGGGGACATTTTGATTTTCATCTTCCTGCGCTTCTGCTTCTGTTTCAACAACTGTATCCTCTGTGAATTCCATCACATCACCACCAACCACACCGGCATCGAAATAGCCGTCAGGAGTGTCATCCTCTTGCGAAACAGCGCAAGGGCTTTCGTACGGAGTCTGCTCTGGCTCGTATTCCTGGACCAGTTCCTCCGATTCATTGGTACTAGTTCTGTTCTCCAGTTTAGCAAGAACTTGCTCCATGACTTCCACATAATCCGTTTCATTCTCTCCAGCTGGCTCACTGTAGTCTTCCTCATCTTCGGCTTTGTAGTAATAAGGCTCTGTGTAAACGTCCGAATCCAGGGTTGTGCTGGATTCGTTAGCAGTGGATTGGGACAAAGTCCGAAACCTCCCCATAAAAGATGACCCGCTGTCCTCGTATCCACTCAAACTCTGTGTGCTTTTATTCCATACCACTTCCAAGGCTGACCTGGCCCGCTGCAGGGTGTTTCCAAATTTTGGAAAGCTGAATGTCTTGTCCGAAAGGTCAATGCTCAGCCTGCTATGCCAAGACTTAGGAGGTGCTTCCTCAGAGTCGTCGCTTGGAAGCTCACTTTGGCTTCGGTACATCATGGGCTTCCTGTTCTGGTTCTGATACAGTGTGTTGGCATTGGTCTCCTGGTAGTCGTCATACTGGCCAATCCACTGGCTCTCGGCTTCGTTACTGAACTGTGGGCCAGAGGGAGAGTTGCTATCCAGGGCAAAATCATAACTTTCTGTGTCATACTGGAGGTCAGAAATCTGACCATAGTCTACCTGTTGGTCAGAAGAGCTACTCAAGTCATAAGCCAAAACTTCTTGTGTTGATGAATCTAACCCCAAGTCCGTGTTCTGTTCCAGCTGATTCCAGTCTTTCCATGGAGAGAGATCATCTTCTAAGGAGACTTGAGAGTTGCTGTAATGACTCCTGTCTCCAGACGCGCACATGATCCCATTGCTGAGCCCACTGTCGACCGTTTCTGTGTTCTCTACTTCATTCTCAACCCTGTAGGGGGGGCCACCTTGACTGAACGTCTGCTCTTGTGAACCACCCCCCCAGCTGGATGGGTCGTCATGTGTCCTCTGCCAGAGTTCTCGATCAGAGGAAGACAAGAGAGAGCTGCCATTGGTTCTGCTGAAGTACTGATTCTCTGAAAAGTCTTCGGAGTATGACTGGCAGAGTTTAGTAAAGTCAGATTCTGAACGGCTGAGCTTAAGCGTTCCAAAGTCATTCTGTGACTGCCAGAGAGGGGTCATGCTGGAGTAACAGCCGCCCTTGGACTCTGCCTGTAGGCTCTCAGCCCCTGGTGACTCTTCATTATAATTTATTTTGTTTGGGACAGTGTTACCATCTGCAGCTCCTTTGAGGATTCTGCTATTTGAAGACTCCTCTCTTGCCTTTGTGGTACTTCTTTTCATTTGTGGTGCCGATTTGGATATCTTTGCATAACTGTTCCGGTTTATATCCGATTCCAGTTCCCTGTCGCTGCTGTCAGGGGATTCCCAGGCATGCCTTTTAGTTTTGAGGTCAACGGGCAGCAGTTTCATGTCCATGCTCTCGTACGTCTGCGATGAAGGCAGACTTCTGTCCTTTCTCTCTTTTGTCTCGTGAGAGATGATATCGGTTGAAACCCCAATGCCAGTTCCTTTGAGCTTGTAAGATTTTTTCAAAACTAAATCTCTTTGCTGGGGCGTTTCAAAGTACACAAGAATGGGTCTGGGCTTGGCGTTGGGGCATTCCCTGTGGTGCCCCACCCGCTGGGCAAATTCTATCTTCACAGGATTGGGGCTTTCAGAAAACCCCATTTTCTCCACTAGAATTCTACACACCACATGCTCAACATTTTCAAACTTCTCTTCCGGGACATTGAGAAACCTCAGGCTGGCTTTGCTTCCCGTGTGCCCAATCTGTTTGATGTAATCATGGATGTCTCTCGTCTCCCTTCTGGACTGGACAAAGCCCGTCCGCAACTGCTCGATCTCGCTCTGCACGACTTCCACACTGCTGGAGATCTCATCGATGGACTGCTTCAAGGCGTTGACATGCCCCCGCAGCTCAGAGAGCTCGGTTTCAATCTGGCTGATTCCCTGAAGCTCCTTGAAAATCATTTCCATCACATCGTGGGTCTGGCTGATACAGCCTGTGGAACTGAAGCTGGGTTCGAGGGCGCTGGACTTGGGGGCCCGAGCTGTTCTGTCCAAGGACTTGCTCCTGAGGCCCCAGGTCTTCTTCCATGTGCTGAGCTCGGAGTCCGAGGAAACACACTCCTGGCTCTTCTTCCATTTCCGCAGCTTCCGCAAGGCTCCGAGCTTCAAGCTGTGCAAAGTGCGCTCGCCGTCAGAGCTCCCGTCCGAGGGGGCGAGGCTATTCAGGCTCTTCCGGTTGCGTCTCACCGGCATCGTGTGGGACAAATACGCTTGGCCCTTACTCGGGCCCTTGACTTCGCTTAAGGACTCTGAATACGAGCTCTCGTTGGAAGATAGATCTTGGAATGGGTCCTCATTGTTATTTGTCAAGAAAACACCCTTCTGCAGTCCGTTTGCAATTGCCACCCGATAGCTGAAGGTCGGGGAGAGGGAGAATTCTTTGTTGCCTTCCTCCTCTTCGGTGGACAAATTACGGGCGGAGGAGCACTTGGCGATCTTTTTGACCGTGCTTTTCAAAGTGTTTGAGAACTTGGGATTCTTTATGTGCCCAACCTGGGGAACTTCTTGTTCGTGTTTGCTTTGACAGCTCTCTTTCTTCTTTGTACTATTGCCCAATTTCTTTGTAAACATTCCTTTGTAAATCTTATATATGTAGGAAGAGATCAGGCTCTTAAAGAGAGCAGAAACCATGGAGGGTGATTTCAGTGGGCCTTTTCCCACAGAGATGGCAATTTTCTATCCATGAGAATGCTGTTTTCCAACACAGTCTTCAGGCGGTCATCGCGCTGACAGCGGCAAGGGCTAATCCTGGGCGCTGGCACCGTTTCTGTACAGTCTGACAGCGAATCAGTAGAAACCAATTCCTGAGGGAGGTCCACAGGTGAAGCAAATTTGGGTCCTGATCCCCATCGTTCTCTGCAGCATCTAGAAGGAAAGCAGAGGTGTTACTATGGCTCCCAAACCAAAATTTTCAATTTCACATACGTGCCCAAGAAATGCTGGACACTTGCTCACAACACCTGACATTTTGCAATATGGGGTTTTAAAGAATGAAACTGATACATTTGAAGAATCTGCTTTTCTTGAATGCATATTAATACAGGCCGTTGCTCTTAGGAGAGACTGCACTGCTGAAGTCTGACTTCCAAACTAAACATGAAAAGCTGATCAAGAGGAAGTTATTTCATGCAAGAAGTTTTCATGGCACACTTTGATACACTCAGACCTCACAGCTTTAGAGTTAAGAGGGATCTTGACTAGGAGGAGGAGGAGAGGCTGTTAGCTCCTACCTACTTGGAAACAAATTTGACTAAATTCAGCAAGACTGAAGTATGCGCAGCCCTTTCGCTCCGAAGACATCATGGGGTAGGCACATTAAATCCAGGAGACTGCCTACAAGTAATTGCTTTGAGGAGTGCACAGAGGACGTGTAGGGATACTTGTACATGCGTAACTTTCTTTTTTTTTAAAAAAGACACCCCAAAGTTTTTGGACCCTGAGATATCTTTCTGCAAACTCAGCCAGTCGCCAGCTTGGCTGGTGCTTTCCCCCTCTGCCTACGGATTCTTACAGTTCAGCTGTTCTGCCCTTCGCATCGGCTAGAACGAGAGCAGCCAAAGAGCACTTCCTGCAGCCAGGCACCACCGCTGACTCCGGCGATGCGAAGGATGGTTATGCAATGTGCAACTGCAGGCAGTGAAAGAACGGCGGCTCTCAGGCCATGCAGGAAGCAAGCAAAAGACCCTTCAAGACGCACAAATGTATCAGGAAACAAGCTTGCTTCTGATGAAGCGGACATGGGTGTCCACAAAGCTTATACAATAAGCAGCATGTCTGCCTTCCAGGTGTCTGAAGGCCTTTGGGCTGTTTTTGCTGCCAGACTAACAAGGCTGCTGACACCCCCCACCGCCCCCCTTCAGAAGCTGTTACAGTCTTGTCCTGTCAACCCTGTGGATAATATTAATCCTTGAGATTTATCCTTTCCCCACTATTTTAATGCAGGGTGCAAAAAATTGATTTTTGCAATTAAGTTTACAGTGCTTAGTACCGAGATTTTTAAATACGGTTTCCAAGCATTTGTCTTGTAAACAACTGAACACCTGAAATGATTGTCTGAGTCAAAACAGCTCATTCAGAAATATCTCATTTGTTCTGCTGCAAGCAGCTTCCCAGAGCGGACCTACCAGTGCTTGCAATTTAGCCACAAGGCTTGGAAGGCCCAGGAAAAAGGCAGAGGTTGCATACATCTAGCTGCTCCCAGCCCCCAACCCATTCGTGCTTTGCTAACCATGGGAAAGATTAAGGAGAGTTCAGTGGAGCACAGAAGTCAATAAGAAATCCAAGGCAGATCTTAGAGAAGCTCATTGGAGCACAGTTCTCATTTGGTAGCACAGACTTCATGTACAACAAAATGAATTCCACCCATCAAAACTTATGGCGGGATGCAGAGCTGAGCATCGGCAGGAGACAGAAGTACTGGTTATGAGGTCTTTGATGGGCACACACCATTTGAAAAAGACAGTAACACAAGGCTATAATGACAGAAGGTAGGAATGAGGTGGCCTCGGCAGTCTGTGCCAGACCCTGGTGGCTCTTGGCATTCCCTGTGGTCAAGAGCCTTCAAATTACCAAAAAATGGGACTTCAATGGGAGTTTCTGAATAAACTGACGCATCTCATCCTGCCCGTAGGGGTGTCGCTGGAAGTGATGCTCAGGATGACATTTTAATTTTCTTTTTAATGACATTTTAATTTTCCACATCTCTCAGTCAAGTGGAAAAAGCCTCATATATTAAAACAGCAATGAGAGTCAAAATTGCTCCTCATTCCATCTCCCTTTTTTCCTACTGGCTTCCTCTCTCATGCAGGAACAAGATTCATAAGTGACACAGGAAAGAAGGGGGGAGGGGGCGTTTGGAGCATCCTCAGATTTAAAAGGGAGCTGTGTGGTGTTTCTACCTAGGAAATCTCTCTTTTTACTGATGGGAGATGCTGCCGCCTCCCTGCTCACTTGTGCTGCCCTTGGGCATTGTCTCCCTCTCACCCATCTGCTTCTGGGCTCCTACCCACTCGCTCCTCACTGTGTGGCCCTGGCTTCTCCACTCTGTTCTCCCCAACAGGGCAGGCAGGATGACTCTACTAAAGCTTGGCCAGGCCAACTTCATGTGCTTCTTTCAGGGAAAGAAATCCCCTTGACTCATTTGGGGGAACAAACGGGGATCTGCAGTAGCAGGGGCTGCCATCCTGCCCCTCTTCTGCTCCCGGGACCAGCTGCACCCTGCAACGGAAATGGAAGTGGTTGGCTGAGTGACAAAAGCTATCATGGGAAGAGTGCACTGGGCCCGAGGGAGGACAGCCAGCATCCCTCTTTGAATTCTTCTATATGGGGCAAATGAATGGGTACAGGAGGAGGGGGTAGATTCAGGGAGATAAGCCACAGGTGGGTGGGGGCAAGCAGGGTGCTTAAGAGCTTCAGATAGGGAAGGAATGGGGGGCAATTTTTGGAAAATTCCGATCTTTTGGGAATTTGGCGAAATACATCAATAGAGTATGTCCTTTTAATACATCACACACAGAAAAGAAATATAGAAGTAAACAAATATACATCACCTCCTAGCAACTAAAAAGGGGGGGAAAAGAAAAACAACAACAAAAATACATTAAAATGAATATATATATTTCATTTTAATGTATTTTTGTTGTTTTTCTTTCTTTCTTTATACACACACACACACACATTATATATATATATATATATATATATATATATATATATATATATATATATGGTATGTCCTCTTAAGTGGGGGGCAGCTGTCCCCTATTAGGAAAGGGGCATATTTTGAAAACTGGAATACCACGAAGAAGCTTCTAAAGGCCAAAGAGCAACACCCCAAGAGGTGCTGACCCTGTGGCTGCTTTTGAGTCTCTCTCTCTGGTGCTATTTACATTCTTCAGCCAGAAGGGAAAGTGAAAGAGGGACACTGAGGATGCCAAGGATATTCTGGCCAAGGGAAGTTTTGCATTTGCTCAAAGCACTTGCCGTTTCAACAAGTGTGCAAAGGGCTTCCAGGAATGCCTTTTGGCATGATGTCCAGTGCACAATTAACATGATATTGACAGCTTTACTAATAGGGTTCAGCAGACTTAACCATCATCATTTATTTATTACGGCCATAGGCCCATACAGACTTAACCCATTTGAATGAAGTGTGTGTCAGGGCTGGGGGAGTCTGTTGCAAGACTACATTTTCCACCTTCCCTGACCGTTGGTCAGGTTGACCGAGACTGGAAGCCAGCATCATCTGGAGTGCTCCAAGTTCTCCGTCTCTCAGATAGGCTATATCCAGGACTTGTGGAAAGAGATGTAGCGAGTCTCTCTTGGTACACTGTTATAAGGCATGTGACAAGTCCCAGAAAACAACAACTGTGAATGCATTTCAAACACCCAGGCATCAGAGGGGGGAAAGCTCCATCCAGGCTGGCCCACAGCAGAACCAAACCAGGGGAGAAGTCTTGGTGGCCATGGGGGAAGCAGAGTCCCCAGCTGGACCTTGTCCCCTGCCTTGAGCAGGGCAAACAAAAGGAACTGTAGGAGAAGGAACTTTGTGCTCAGTTGCCACACTCCAGAGACTGGTTTGAAACAGGCCTTTCCTTGCACATGCCACTCACTGGTATGGGGAAGGGGAAGAAAGCTGTTATTGGATTATCAATAGGCAGCCCCAACCCACAACCTCCTTCAGCAGAAATCCTTAGATGAATATAATCAACCAGCTCAGGAACTGGCTGGGAGAATGATAACCCCACACAGCAGAAGGCAGGCACCCACCAGCCCCTGGAGAGGTCTGCATCTGAGCTGAAACCCTCTCTGAGCCTGATCTCAAGCCCTGTTAGGCCAGGACCAAGCTGCAGCCACAAGTCGGAAGAACAGGTGCGCAGTTTGCTGTGGGTTGTCATGTCACTCTGGGGCTCTGACCCTCTGGCTCCAAGGGTAATGTTGGAGAGCTCCAACATTAAACCATTTTGTTCCATCAATCACCTCTTTTGGGGGAGGGGGCTAGGGGCGCTGAATCCTCCTGGCTCTCCCTCGGCGAGGAGACCCTCCAAACTCGGCAAGCTTGCAAAGGGAAAACTGACATTGGGCAACATCTGACGTTGCTCCTCCGTCCACCACCACCGCCTGCCCATCGCCAGCCCTCGACTTGTCCTCACTCAGGAAGAGCCTCTTTCACAAAGCTCCGTGGATCTGTCTGGATCCATGGAGCTGGTTTTAGCTCCCACCTCACCCACAAACTCCAACAGCTGGTTTTAGCTCCCACCTCACCTACAAACTCCAACACAAGGTTTACGCAGAGAAAGATGATGCAAGTTTCTGGGAAAATTGATATTGTCCACTGCTCTCTCTTAGTCTCCCCCACCTTGCCACCAGAACAGGCCACATCAATGAATCCCCGCTAACTGCAGAGTCATGCTGCAAATACACTCAATACCCTATGATGGGGCTGGATTCTTCACTGGATCACAGGGGTCTGCTTGCTCCATCGAGGAGGGTTGGGGCGACTTTGACTCTGGTGAGAAAAACCTGACACAGGTCCAACACCTGGCCAAAATTAGATGCATTATGGATAAGTGTCTCCAGTCATGTTCTCAAGAGGATATAGCAATAACAGCCACTGCAGGAGAGCCTTGCCAAAAGATTTCCAGATTCACCCTGGGAACCCAGTTCTGTGCGACCCCTCCCGGTCCAGGCTGGGTTTGCACACAGGTGATAGCAGAGTCCCCCCCCCCCCCCGCCACAATGCGAAACAGAATTTGGGGCCCCAATGTTGGCAGCCACATGACGTAGACATTAGGCTCAAAACCAGCTTTTGGCCACATTCCATGGTTTGCTAATATCACTCAGAAGCAAGAGACTGAAAGGAATCTTTTGGGAAGACACCTTTAGGACAGCAGAGGAGCTGGGGCAGCAGGATGGTGGTTTGGTCCCACCCCGCTGCTGCTGCTGCTGCTGCCACCATCCCCTTTCTTGACCAACAGTGACAAGGGGCAGTGGAGACACATTGCTGGTGCTGAGGCTCCCCGCAGCTCTGCGGCCAAGCACAGGGGACTGGCTCAGGGGAGACCCTCTGACAGCACCTTCCAGCAGCATCAGGGTTTCCCAGACCCGGAGAAAAGGGGCTTCTGAGGACAAGAGTGCAGGATGAGTGTGCACAGCTGTCCCCTGGGGGCAGAAGGATCTGAACCAAAGAGAAGGGGCCATGCCAATGTCCTAGCAAACCCTCCCCTGCTTAGGAAGGCATGTTTGCCTCCTGCGATGTTACTTTGGAGTCAACTCCGAAGGGTAATTAGGAGTCCTTTCCATCTCACTAATTCGTCGCTTGCTTTTAATGCGCCCTGATCTATTGCCCGCTTCGCAACTCGCCGGCAGGAGACGGAGAGCTCCAACATTAAACCATTTTGCTCCATCAATCGCCTCTTTCGGGGGAGGGGGCTGGGGGCGCTGAATCCTCCCGGCTCTCCCTCGGCGAGGAGACCCTCCAAACTCGGCAAGCTTGCACAGGGAAAACTGACATCGGGCAACATCTCGACGTTGCTCCTCCGTCCACCGCCGCCGCCTGCCCATCGCCAGCCCTCGAGGTGTCCTGGCTCAGGAAGAGCCTCTTTCGCAAAGCTCCGTGGATCCGTCCGGAGACGATTGGCGGGGGGGGGGGGGGCTCCACTGACACTGGAAGTCACCATCAAGGGTTCTCTCCCCCCTCCATTCTCCAGCAGCTCACGTAAGAGTCGGGGGAACTACCTCCACCGTGGGAGAGCCCCCCAGCCCCACGCCGGCATTTAATCCCCCCCCCACCGGCGAGGGGAGACTCCGAGGGAGCTGGAAGCCGGCGGCGGCGGCGGGCTGGGCGCCTCTTCCACGGGGTCGCGAAGAAGCCCGGAGTGGCGGCGAGGAGCGGGCAAGGGCGAGGCGTGTGCCGCCGCTGCTCCCGCCCGCCTGGTGGGGACGCGCCGGGAGGGCGGCTGGGTTCCCTTGGGACTCGGCGGCTGCCTTGCCTCGCTCCCGGGGCCGCCGCCGCCTGGCGCCTCCCAGGCCAGCGAGCGAGCGAGCGAGCGCGGAGCTGCGCGTCTCTCCGCGGCGCTGCCCGGCCCACCCTCCGCCGTCCCTCCGCCGGCTTACCGGGCAATGTACGGTTACGGCGGCGGCGGCTCCTGTCAGCGGCCGGAGCAGGGCGCTTCCACGGCCGGCTCCGAGGAAAGGAGTCCACGCCGCGCCGCTTGGGTCTCCCATCGCGCCCGTCGCAGCAGCCAGTTGATCGCTCGCCTGCTCGCCTGGCACAGCGGAGCGGAGCAGCGCGCGCCTCGCCTGCCTTCCTCCTCCTCCTCCTCCTCCTCCGCTGCTACTGCAGCGCCTCCGCCTCCTCCTCCTCTCTCCCCGCCCGCGAGGTCTCGGCCGCCCCGACGCAGCCGCCTCCCCCTGCTGGCCGCGCCGCCTCGGGAGCTCCGGGTCCGGCGGCAGCGCGAGGCCAGCCGGGCCCTCCAGGGCCACGTGCCGCCAGCGGGTGGGGGAAGCCCTTCCTCTGCTACGCGCCCTCTCCCACCAGGCGGCTCCCCAAGGCCGGGCCGGGGCTCCAGGGGCCTGCCTGGAAGGGGCGGGGGGCGCTCTGCAGGTTTCTCTTCTCCTGCTTCGGAAAAGGTGGAGGAAACGGGGGGGGGGGGAGAGGCGGGGGGCTTCCTTCCGAAAACAGCGCTGGCTTGCAGATCCCCCCCAAGCAAGCAGACCATTAGGGATGCAAATATCAATATCAATAATAATATGGAGGAGTCGGTGGGAGCTTCTGCCTTAATACGTGTGTTCAAGGTGTCAAAAGACCTTGTTTTGTTCTTCATTCCGTTTGTATTGCACGTTCCTGCCCTTGGGGGAATCTGGGCATACCTCGGGAGATGGAGAGAAATGACAGATAAAGCAAAGTAATAAACTACCAGCAACCCAAGGGCAGTTGTGCGTAAAAGGCGAAGCAACAGGCCCCCACCGAAGGCCCCCCAACCTAAGGCATCCCTCCTCCGGGCGCCGTCAAGGCGGTTCCCTCCTGCACTGTCAAAACGCCAAAGCCGACTGTGGGATCTGGGACAGATTCAGTCTTCCACTCTGAACGTGTGCAGAGAGAATTTGCACCACTTTGGTTCTCTGTGCATGCTCTAAAGCCTGCAGCTCTATGCGGGGGGGGCGGGATCAGTGATCTTGGCACCAGCGAGGCCTTGGGGAGGTGATACCCCTCACTTCCAAAGTGAATAGAGAGCAGCCAAAAGAGGAGAAGGCTCTGCCTTCCAGGAAGAAAAGAACAGTGAGCAAAAGAGGTCCTAAAGCAGCTCCTCACATTCCTGGAAAAGGCTGAAGAAGCAGATGTCACGTGCGGCTGATAGAACGGTGTTCTTGGGGGGGGGGCTCCCAGATTTTGAGCTTCATTTCTTCTTCTATCAGTCTGAAAATGTTTCACAAACTGCCAGGACTTTTATTTTAAGTCACATGTAAGAGGGTGTGTGTGTGTGTTTTGTTATAAATATATGCGGTGGTGTTTCATTCCTGCCACTCACGGGCTCAGCCTTCCTCTACAGAAACTTCCCACGTACTTTTTGCGTTGGGGCCTGAGCTCAATTCGGGAGAGATTTGGCGCCTCTTGCCTGGTGCTCTGCAGCTCATGGCTTATAAAACAATCCCATGGAGTATATATGAGCATCTGTTAAAGTCAATTACAAGGTTATTGATCTGCCTTGGAATTAAAAGACCATAAAGAACTAGTCTTGCCAGCCAACTGTCCATTTTGGTCTTAGCAAATCATGTCTGGGGAGTATTATAGGTTTGCACATAACAAGGTTTGGAAGGGGAGGGGCATCCTCTTCCTTGGACAAAAGTTGGTGGGGGCGGGAGGGAGGAATGCAGCTTGACTGACATCTGCAGCGCCCCTGCTTATGGTTTGGTTGACCGAGGTCTTTCGTAAAAAGGCTTTTCCCTCCCTCCAGATGCCTCCCAGTCATGGTAACTTGTCACAATCCAGCATGTTATAACAGTGAGGGCCTCTTTACTCATGTGGACAGGGCTGAATGGCAGCCTTACAGCCTCATTAGGGACTGACTCCCCCCCATTCACAAGTCAGAAATGCTGAATATGCGTAGCATTTGGATCAAGACCATCAGACCTTGTTGCCCACAGACGAAACAACTAGACTGGAGCCAGGACAACCAGACCAGTTTGTTTCCATGGCAGGAGGAACTTGTGGGCAATCTGAAAACCACCTCTTTCCACGAGTGCGCCTCTTAGGCATTGCTTCCCTGATGTCTAGTTTAGCCCAGGCCCTGGAAAGCATTGCTGTTGAGAACTGTTAGGTGCGTTAGGGGTGGAAAGAAAATGACGAAGAGTTACAGTGTTATTTGCAAATGCCTGCATTGCTGCCTGGGTAGGGAGCAGAATTGGAACCTCCTGGCTTCCTAATAAAAATGCTTCCACAGCATGCATACATAGCAGAGATTCCCCCAGACAAATAATCCGACATCAGCTACCAACAGATGACATTTCTATACTACGTAATTAGAGTAATTTCTATACGCTTCACTGCTACAGTGAAATTGCTTTACTACAAGTGAAATTCCAGATGCAAAGGAACTGGGTTTTTCTGCTCTTGACTTTTAGCCTGGGAGGCTGAAGAGTTTGCAGAGAATACAGTTTTTCTCTTCACCTGCTGGAGGGGACCCACGCCTCCATCCGCCCACTGGAGCCCTACAGAATGCAACCGCTGTCAGCATAATTAAGACCAGAGTTGATCCTTAACTCCAAAAGACAACTTTCCAACCTCATCAGTATCACCAGCTTGCAAAACGTGGAAAAAAATGTGTGCCGAGGAGAGGCGGGGGTGGGGGGGTGGGTGGAGAGGGAGCTTTCTTACACATCAGATTCCTTAGCTGGATAGAACTAAGCCAAGAAGAGCTCAGTAATCCCCGGAGAGTAAATAACTTCATGGCAATTTCATTTGCAAAACATTGGAGATGGGCGATGGCTCAAGTTGCAATATTACATTGCAGCGCAGGAGAAAATCACACACACACCCTTCACCGCCTGCCCTCCCATACCCCTTGCAGGTCAGGATGCGGTCTGGCTCCCATCCGCCTCTTTTCTTTTGCATTCAGAATTAGGGGACAAAATGGGTCCAGCTCCTAGTATGAATTCAGTGATGACGGCTGGTTGTGTGTGACAGCCTATCTGTGGCAAATGAGGTGCAGCTAAGCCATCCCTGTGCAGTGTTCCCTGTGCCTTGGAAGGGGCTCTAATTTAAGAAAAGGACACCTTATAGGGGTGCAGGCCAGAGCTGTGGATTTGTGGGCCAACCCCCCAAGCTATGTGGCCTAGGACCCACGTACATACGGGACCACCTCTCCTTGTATGTCCTGTGGAGGACCTTGAGGTCCACAAATAACAACACTTTGGAGGTCCCGAGCTGCAAGGAGGTTAGATTGGTTTCAACCAGGGCCAGGGCCTTTTCAGCACTGACCCCGACGTGGTGGAACGCTCTGTCCCAAGAGACTAAGGCCCTGCAGAACTTGACATCTTTCCGCAGGGCCTGCAAGACAGAGCTGTTCTGCCTGGCCTTTGGTTTGGACTCAGTCTGACCCTTATGTTTCCCTCCCCTTATGGTCTTGATTTATTGGCTGCTTTAAAATGAGGCTGCATTTTAAGTTGCATTTTAACCTGTATTTTAAATTGGTCCCCCCTCTTTTTCCCCTATTATTTTTTTACTATGATTTAATTGGTGTTAGCTGCTCTGAGCCTGCCTCTGGCTGGCGAGGGCGGGGTATAAATAAAATTTATTATTATTATTATTATTAAGCTGTTGTCTGCACCCAGTGGCATAGCTAGTCGCTCGGGTGCCTAGTGCAGGAGCGTGTCCTGCAGCCAGGGGCGGGGCAAGCTGCCCATGGAGGCGGGGCAAGCCTCTCTGATGCTTTGAGCCTCTCCACCGCCTCCCCCTCAGCTGTAGGGTGGCTGAGGGAGAGGCGGACGCAAGTCACACACTGCCATTTCAGGCAGTGTGGAACCTGCAGGCGCCTAAGCCACCAAGTCACCCCTAAAAAGTTTCGTGAGCCTTTTTTTTTAAAAAAAGCTCATTTTGTCGCCCCCCCCCCGAGATGACACCTGGGGCGGACCGCACCCCCCTTCCTCCGCCACTGGCTGCACCACACTCCTGGGGGCCTGTTCTGATACTCAACATTATTATATCTCACCTTCCTCCCACAAGGAACCCAGAGTGGCAACATTTGAAAATTGAAATACGTGTCAAACATCATGGAAAATTCAGCATCTGTATTTGTTCTGTGAACTGCCCTGAGACCTTTGGGTATAGGGCGGTATATAAATTCGATAAATAATAAGAATTTGATGCATGTCAGAGCAAAAAAAATAAATCTGAATTTCTCATAGATGCTCATAGGGTCTAAAGTGGCAGTGACTGACCAGGAACGAGACCTTGGGAGCATAGTGGATGAATTCATCAACCCAGTGTGCAGCAGCTGTGAAGAAGGCAATATTCATTCCTGGTGATCATTAGGAAAAGGGTTGGAAGTAAAACTGCCGATCTCATAAGGCCATTATACAAATCTGTGGTGTGACCACATTGGAAATCCTGTGTACAGTTCTGGTCATCTTGCCTCACAAAAGATAATATAGAGTTGAAAAGGGATCAGGAATGAGCAACCAAAATGATTAAGAGACTGGAGCTGCCCCCTCTGAGGATATTTGGTCCTTTGACTAAGGGAGCAGGGCAGCTGTAGCTCAGTCAATGATGATGTGCCTGCTTGACATACAGAAGGTTGCAGGTTCAAATCCCGGGTGGCATCTTCACATAGGCCAATAAAGGTGAGCAGGGGCAAGTACTGTCAATCAGTAGATCCTCGTGGAACATTGAGCTCGGTGGAGAAACAGCCTGACCTCTCCTTGTAGTTGCTCTCTGATAGCTTGTAAAATTTCATATTTTGCATCCTCCAAGTTAAAGTCAGCAGGAGTTGTAGTTGCCTCCTGGCTTGTTCCTTCTGCACTTAGAATGAAGGGACAAAACGTCTCTCTTCACTCTGAAAGCCCATTTTCAAATGTGTGTCTTAGCACCCCTCACTTCCCATGTCCAATGGGGAGGGGAGAGTTCCCTAATATGCCTGCCCCACATTCCTCTTAGAGATGAATTTGAAGTCTACAGAGAGCCCCTTACAAAGTACTGCAAGGGGGCACCCTCTACTATATGCCAAGGGGAATTTCCCCACCCAATGCAATCTCTGGGGCTTCTGGCTGGCTGGTTGGCACAGATTCAAGGGGCTCTCAGTCTTTCACTCATCTCTCCTCCTGCCCCATCTGTGCTAGCAGAGTTCACAAAACGCTCCAGCTTCCTTGGCAGGCTCTGCCCAGCTATGTCAACCTCCCTGGAAAGAGGAGCAGCTTGCCAGTAATTCAGTCACAGGTCTGTCTTGGGAGCCATACAACACTCCTAATACAGTGACCAACCATAAAACCAGCAATAAATAACACCCCACAAATCTTTAGAAAAGAGAGAGCTAAACAAATCAGGGGACTTGGCTGCAGGGCTGAGGGACCAGTGTCCCTTCTCCTGCCAAGCTGATTCAAAAGAGCAGCAGAGGCCAGAGAGGTTGCACAACCCATTGGGCTATTGTGAGATGTTTCTGCCAGGGAACCCCTAACCCTGCCTCTCCAGGGCTTCAAGAGAGATGGGATTTCCTGGGAGCAGACAGAGTATGATCTCTGCCCAGGCAGACAAGGCTGCCTGGTCTCTAGGCTGGGCTCCTTCAGTACTTCCCTCATCTGGCACCACCAGCAGCAAAAGAGGACATTTTTCCAGTTGCAGGTCCTTCCTGGGAGGGATGGGGAAGAAATCCGAATCTGTTCACATTCCAAAACAATACTACATGATCCACACATTCTGAAGCAATACGTCAGTTAAAACACACTCCTTCAAAACCTGCACTTCTCCAAATTTTGCAATGCCATTCCCCAGCCAAGTCATGTGTTCAAAAATGCATATAGCAGGGTGAATTGTGCACAAAAATACACTTATTAGCGAAAATAACATAACAAATGTGTCAGGCACAAGGCAGCTGCCCCCATCAAACTAACACAGAGGACAGCCCAGCACAAAAGGCAGATCATTAAGCAGTTTTCCTTCAAATGTTTAAAAATGCTGGAGGATAAATCTGCCCATGGATTTTCATTACAAGACATTATACAATGCATTGCAACAATCCTCCTTCAAAGAGCTGCGAGTGTTTGCTATCAGCATTAATCTCTTGCTTATGGAAATCTACCCAGCCAGGGCAGCTCCTCTGCAGTCTCCATTCATGGCTCTGCACTGCTCTTGCTACTCCAGCAGAAACCTCACCGCAAGGGCAGGGAGATGGAGAGCAGGGCTGCTTACACCCAGAACCAGCTAAAGTTCCATTCATAGATCAACTCCGAATTCCTGGGGCTGAACATCAGTTTGCCCCAGAGCAGTCAGAGGGGCCAGGATTATCTGCCACCATCGGAGGAGTCTTTATAACTTACCGGACGTTACGCCTAATTGACCAGAGAGCTTCCAGGCAGAAGTGAGGGCCCCAACTACCGTATCAGATTTACAAAATGAATGCAGCAACCACAGAAGCATGTTGAGCTCATCCGTCCCCCAAAGTGGTTCCCCCTTGCCTTGCAGCATTCAGTATCTGTGGTTTCCTTGTCTCCTGCAGAATTTCTCCGTGTGGATTCCATGGCTTATTGTAGGCAAACACCTCACATGGTAGCCAATCCATCTTCCTAAAGGGCTCCCAACTGCGTTCAGTTTGAGAAAGCTCACAGAAACACAATCCATAAAACTGTTTTATATACAGCACCTAGATGCTGCAGGAATTCCTGGACACAGCAAACGAGCTGGAAAACGATGCTGGCAAGACTCGTTCGCCTCCTACCACCCAGCCCTGGGGATGAGGCACAATCAGGCGTGTTGTGGTGGTAGCGAGGAAGAGGGCTGTATCTGTAGGTCTGCTCAGCAGCATCCAGTGCCCCTGGGAAGCATGGAAGCAATCTGAGCCCACCCAGAAGCTGTGCTGCCGGCCCCATGGTGTCCTTGACTCCCACAAAGAGAACAAGTGACATAGAACCTGCTTTGTCCAGCCTCCTCCCCCATATTCTTCCACAACTTAATGTGCCCAAAGCACAGACATGGACCAGTGGGGACGGAGGTGAGGTGGTCATGCATCCTGCTGTTTGCCCAAGTAAGGCAAGTTGCATGGGCAGCAAAGCATCCGCTTCAGCCTCCAGCCATCCTGAAGGCCACGTTCTGTCTCAAGGGCCACAGCAGTAGGAGTGTTCAGAAGAAGCCCCCCTAATGTGAAGCTCTTAAGGAAGCCATTCCAGACCACTCCTGAAGTCACCCAGTGTCACCAGAAAATAGGGACACAGACAGGCTGCTGCCAGGCCTATATATGTGGAGATGCCCAGGAGGGAAAAGACCAGCAGGCTGTCCTTCCTCCTGCTGCAAGAGCTTTTTCTCCATCTCCTACTCTATTCTGCCTTGGTCAGACTGCACATGAGTCCGGAGTCCAGTTCTGGGTGCCACAATTTAAGAAGGATATTGAGAAGCTGGGAGGTGTGCTAAGGAGGGTGACCAAGATGATCAAGCGTCTGGAAAGGAAACCAAGCCGGATGAGGAACGACTGTGGGCGTTGGGTATGTTTAGCCTGGTAAAGAGGAGACTGAGAGGGGATATAATAGCCATCTTCAAATATCTGAAGGACTGCAACACAGAAGATAGAACAAGCTTGTTTCCTCCTGCTCTGGAGGCTAGGATCCAAAGCAATGCATTCAAGTTACGAGGAAGGAGATTCTGATTAAATATAAGGAAGAACTTTCTGACAATAAGAGTTTTTCAATGGTGGAAAAGACTTGCATGAGAGGTGATGGACACTCCGTCCTTGGGGGGGTTTTAAGCAGAGGTTAGATGGTCATCTGTCATGTATTATTTGATTGAAATTCCTGCATTGCAGGGGGTTGGACTAGATGACCCTCTGTGTCTCTTCTAACTCTACTTCCATGATTCAATTTCAGGTTCCCTGCCAAAGGTTGCCCTAGCAGGGGATTTCAGGCAGCTAGACTCACCTTTAAGGACCTCCCTCCTGATGCCACGTCCGCTCTGGCTATCATCAACACCACAACTATGTCCACCGTCGTTGTCTTTCTCCTCATTCCTCATTCCTCAGTCTCACAGTGCCCATTAGCTTATGAGCCTTTGAGACAAAGATGCTTTCTACCAATTTGCCGAGGACAAAACTTCAGTTGACAGGTCTGCAATTTCCAAGATCCCTCCTTGATTATTTTCTTCTCAGTTGGTGCTCCATTGGCCGCCTGCCAATCTTTGCCTTTTGTCCTGGAGCTCTTCCGTAGGAACCCACAGCTCAACGGGCAGCTAAACAGCATCCCCTCGCCTCTCACGGCATGAGATGCTCTCGTGGCTCTTTGAGGTTGAATCAGGCACATCACAGACCAAAAGCCCAACATCAGGCAGGCTTGGGTGGTGAGCGTCTTCTCCAGGGGTTTTACGCAAATACCTGCATCCTCTGCCTGATTCAAATGGCCCACAACCCATGCCCCATAGAAAGGCCTGGTTGCCACCTCCTCTGATCACCCAACATTTACTCTGATGGTGGCATTCCAAAGCTCTAGCTGTACTACAAGACTGTGGCTGCTGAGGGCCACATGCTATGGCTCACAAGTCTCTTCTGTTGGCCATTAAGGAAGGATCCAGAGAGGAGCTGGCAGGAGTCAAGCGAGGCATTCTGAAACACAGCTTAATCTTTTTGCAGCCAAAGTCTTTCATGAAAACTGAGCTAAGCTGTGTTGGTGTGATCAACAGTTCTTTGGCAGGTTAATTAACCGCAGCTACAGTTAGTGCAGTTCAGTGGGAGTGGAACTGACCAGAAGGAAGGCAAGGGCAGTCAGAAAATCACAAGAGACAGAAGAGGTGGAGAAGGAGGATCCAAAAATTGTGGAAGTACCAAATCAGCTGCTGGCAAAGCCTGTAGGAACAACAACTTTCTTTTGCCTGAGACATCATTCAGTATATAACCCTGTAGAAATATTTGGTACCAGGCAGTAGAGGAAACCATCCTGAGAAAGAGATGAAGAGTTCCAAGAGTAGTGGAAAGTTCTTTCCAGTACTGACTGCAACAGCAAAATGCATTTTCATTCAATAGTCTAGTCAATACGCACTTATTAGGAATGGGCTGAAAACAAAGAATCTCAGAGCTATTTATTATTTTCAGCTCCATTAAGGTGAAGCACACTGAGCCATTCTCTCACTATTTCAAAGACTTCTTTTCAAACAGAGCATTAGATGTGTGCATCACAGTTAAAATTCCAAGGTACAACCAATGTTTATATATATCAAAAGAGAACCTTGAGAGCTGATCAACTCTCTCCCAAATAAATAAGCTAGTAATATGAGAATTATCAGCTCTGAGAAATGGCAGAAGCGAGAAACATTTCCACCAACCACAAACATTCAAGCAAAATTGCTTTGAACATGGTTAATAATGATAATAGAGATGAAAGCGCTCACATTTTACCTCCCAGACGAGCATCCTGGAATTGCAGCTGGCTTGTCATAAAGCAAATGATAACATTCTCTACCTTTTCTATGGCTCAGACCCAGCTGGCTGTTGCAGAGGCCCTGCTTCACATCTCTAGAAAAGAAGACACAACAATCAGCTGTAAATATTAACCTGCGTATCAACAACTCATCTAAGAGTACCACTTCTGCATTTCAAGCAGGTCCAATACTCTGTTCTCTGAAGCACACTCACATGTAAGGTGAATCTAAGCAGAATGATTTTAATTGCAGGGCGCAACTCTGTGTCTCTGACTAGGGATGCGGAACCCACCCCAAATGAATTTATCTCACAAATTCTGTTTTTACAAAACCAAGCATAGAACATACTTCAACACAAAGGGTTGCATTCAACTAAGTCTAAATCAGAGTAGACCCATTGAACATAACAAGCCTAATTTAGTTGTGTGTAAACTAGCATGAAATGCCCCTATCCCTTCCTCTACCCTCGCATCTGGGTTGCTTCTATGCAAGTGTCAGCTGCAGATTTTGTAGTTCCAAGGTTCTGTAAACACTTTTCAGGCACATTTCACTCACAGTCACAGTGCATAAGGGTGATTACTTCCAAACAGGCTCCAAGCCAGTGCACTCAGCACTCCTTGGTTCAATTAACACACAGGTCTAGCTTCCAGCTGCCTTACCTACTCCAAGAGCAAAGCAGCTTGCAGATCCCCCTAATATTTCTAAAACCCAGGAACTCTGAGACAAATGCAGCCTGCACGTCCCAGGCAGTTCCCTTATAAGTTACTCAGAATGTAAAGGCAGCCTATGTTCCCCGAGTCTCATCTAGATCATACTGGCCCCTTTACAACTCTGCTTCTAAATTTCCAAGCATCTAGGCACACATGACTTTCTTTAGGCACATGGGGATTCTAAAACCCTGAGGCTGGCAATCCCACACACTTCAGTGGTCAAATTATGAAACTTTATTAAAAATAAAAGGTAGAGGAAAAGCAGGCAGAAGGTCAAAACGGATTACAAAATCAGCAATGGCTCTAACACTGGAATTATTCTAGCCTACCCACTAAAATATAACGATTCTAACTTAAAGAACATATCAGCATTTAAACTTGTGCCTTTCTGTAGAGATGATTTGATATAGATGCAAATCCCATTTGCCTTGTGAACTGTCTGGTATGTTAAATTGCTCTGTTGCCTATGCCTTCTCAAGTCACGCAGCAATCATCTACCTACAAATTTATCTAACCCTCTCTAAAAGTGTTTTCTTATTTTCAAAAGCACTTGTTTACTTGTTGGATTAGTTTTTCCTTCAAACAAACCCCTTCAGCTGGAGGGGCATTTTGAACTAACAATGTAAGGATACAATAATGGAGCGAGCCTTCCAGTTAGTGAGTAAATACTTTAGCTAATATCTGTAATCCAAAACTACCTTCATTCTAAAAGCTGGGGGTACACTCATACTCTACCAGGCAATAACATTGGATATATTGTTATAATGTGCGATGTTTTGCACATTCAAACTCTATTGAACTGGTCTGGTGTGTTTTGAGGAAGATGGTGGAATGTGTCTTGGGTCTCCAGTACAAGGCTGGGGCAGAAATCCATAAGAGGTTTGCATTATGCTGAGTCAGACCAATAGCTTATCTAGCTCAGCATGGCCTACACTGACTGGCAGCAGCTCCCAGGGGTTTCAGGTAGGTTTCAGTAAGGCTTTTGACCAAGTCCCCCATAATATTCTTGTGGAGAAGCTGGACAAGGTTACTGTGAGGTGGATTTGTAGCTCGTTGACTGACTGAACCCAAAGAGTGCTCACTAATGGTTCCTCATCTTCCTGGAAAAAAGTGACAAGTGATGTATCACAGGGTTGTGTCCTCGGCCTGTTGTTGTTCAACGTCTTGGATGAAGGACTTGAGTGGATGCTCATCAGATTTGCAGATGACAGGGATCGGGAAAACAGAAATGGCATTCCAGATGATCTTAACAAATTGGAGAACTGGGATCAAACTAATAAAATGAATTTCAATAGGGACAAATGTAAGGCAGGAAGAACCAGCTGCACAAATATAAGATGGGGGACACCAGCTTGCAAGTAGTGCATGTGAGAAGGATCAAAGGGTCTTAGCAGACCACAAGCTTAACATGAGTCAATAGTGTCCTGGTCAAGCCAAAGGAAGAAATAGTTCTGCTCTATTCAGCCTTGGTCAAGCCATACCTGGAGTACTGTGTCCAATTCTGGGCACCACAATTTAAGAAGAGTGTTGACAAGCTGGCACATGTGAAGAGGAGGGCGACCAAGATAATCAAGGGCCTGAAATCCAAGCCTTATGAAGAACGGTTGAAGGAGCTGAGTATGTTTAGTCTGGAAAAGAGGAGACTGATAGTCATCTTCAAATATCTGGAGGGCTGCCACTTGGAAGATGGAGCAAGCTTGTTTTCTCTTAGTCCAGAGTTAAAAGAAAGGAGATTCTGACTAAACACCAGGAATAACTTTCTGAAAGTAAGTGCTGTTAGACAGTAGAACAGACGCCCACAAGAGTTGGTGGACTCTCGTTCCTTGGAGGTTTTTAAACAGAGGTTGGATGGCCATCTGTCATGGATGCTTTAGCTGAGATTCCTGCATTGCAGAGGGTTGGACTAGATGATCCTCAGGGTCCCTTCTAAAACTACAAATCTATTATTCTATTCCCTCTCCAAAACTGCTATTTGGAGACCAGGCCAATGTTCTCAGCCCCAGCTGTGTTCCAGGTAGATTTCTTGCCGTGCTAATTGCTCATTAGTCTGCTTCTTCCGTCCACCCTGGCACTCCCCCTCCCCCTCCCCCCCCAGCCCCAGCCAGCAGCCAGGAAGTCTGCCACACTCAAGGGAGAAGGCAAGCTATCTGCCTCACTTGACAGAAGCCTAACAATCACAACACCCATTAACACACCAGCTGCTGCACCAAAGCAGAGAAGCTCTGGATTTCAAGCAAAAGAGCTGAGGTTACTGATCTCAGCTATTAGCAGATCACAGCAAAGGGGAATAAGCAGCAGAGAACCCATCTATCTGAGTATCCGCCATGATTCTCAGTAAACAATGGCAATGCTTGGAGCCTATGGCTGCTGAGCATAAGTAGAGCTGGGGACAAGGCCATGCCTAGGGGCACGTGTTTGCTCCATGTGATGTGATACACACACACCCAGAGGTCTCAGGGTGGTTCCCAAAACAGATCAACATAAAAACAACTATCTCTATCATCTATCTATCATCTATCTATCTATCATCTATCACCTATCTATCTATCTATCTATCTATCTATCTATCTATCTATCATCTTCAAAATAAAAGCGGCAACCCAATACCCCCCCCCCAAAAAGAGCCACATTTTAAAAAGAGCATAGGATGTCAATCAGATCAACCAAAGGCCTGGTTAAAAAGGAACATTTCTGCCAGGTGCCTAAAGGTGTATAATGAAGGTGCCAGGTGAACTTCCCTGGGGAGAGCATTCCACAGACGGGGAGCCACTGCAGAGAAGGCCCCGTTCTCATGTTGCCACCCTCCGGACCTCTCAAGGAGGAGGCACACAAAGAAGGGCCTCAGAAGAAGATCTCAGGGTCCGGGTAGGTTCATGTGGAAAGAGGCAGTACTTGAGGTATTGTGGTCCTGAGCCGTTTAAGGCTTTATAGGTCAAAACCAGCACTTTGAATATGGCAGCTTCCTGTGCATGTGCTGCTGCAAGTTGGGTGACAGATGCTGTGAGGTAAGTGGATGAGGAACCCCAAGACCAGCTGCAGTGTATGGCTGCTCTTTTGGTGTGGCACAAACTGGAATTGGGGTCTTGTATCACTTGAGACCCCAGGAGCTTCCGTTTGGTTGAGCTACTCTTTGCTTCTGGCTGTTTTGATGGGGCAGAATCCTTATCAAAAGCTGAACCAGGTTCATCTGGCCAAACCGTCTGAGTGAAGGGGTTTACAACAAAAACAACCCCCCCATCCCGCCTCACAAAAAAAAGGTGCCTTGAGCTGTCTTTAAGGAATCTCAAGCAAGGCAATGCCAGCAAACTACCAGAGAAAGTGAGCAAAACAAGATGCCCATTGCATGTGGCTCTCTTCTTGTTTCTCCTTTTCTGCCTTCCCATCATGCAACACAGGCAGGAAAAAGGAGAAGCCAGGCAGTTTGGAGGTTTGGGGTGCCAAAGAGGTGGTGTGGACCAGAATGCAGAATCTGCAGTTTGAATGGGCCAGCTAAATCTTTGGCAGCTGGCAGAGGAGCAAAGGAGTCGCGTCACTGAGATGCCACCAACATCAGAGCAAGACAAGAAGAAAGGAACAGCGCCCTTCCAGCCACTCTCTTCTCCTGAGCAGGCAAAGGACATCAAAATAGTCTGAGGACTGCTGGGTCAGGTGAAAGAGGACTTCTCTAGTCCAGCACCCAGGTTGCCACTGTGGACAACCAGAGGCTTCTGATACACACTTGACCACCATCATACCGTATTTGGTCCATACCTTTACTGTCTTCCAACAATCCTCAGATGGAAAGACGGACATACCTCACTCCCCCACAACTGAATTTCCTCGATGCCACATGCCACATTCATGTGGACTACTGGCACCCAAAATGGCTTCCACAGTCTGGCTCTGACTGACGGAACAGGTGGAGCGGCAGAAGGTGGGGGGAATCAACAGATTTCCGACAGCAGGAAACTGGCTCCTCAGAAATACCCACTTCCTTCAGCGCAGGAAACTATTTTGCCTTGGATTCTGATAACAAAGAGCAGCAGCCATTAAGCAACACCACATTAACCTGCACACCTAGAGCGAACGCGTGCTCTCCTCCTGAGTTCACGGCCCTACCCAATGCCAGATGCCTGCAGACTTTCAGTGATTTCCTTACGATTACCCAGCAAGGCATTTAGGGGGAATTCAAGTCTGCTTTATGCTTTGTCATCTCGCAATCTCTCTCCCTGCTCCTCCCCTGGGAAGAAGATGTTTACTCCCGTCTGCATGGGGACCGATTGGAGAGCCACGTAAAGCAGCTGTGCTAAGGAAGCAAAGAGGCTGGCGGAGGCAGCAGTTCTGCAAGGCTGGGAGTGGGGACCAGCATCATGAATGAAGAAGCAATCTCTGTGTTGTTGTTTTTTAAAAAGATACCCACTATTGCCAAATTGTGAGGTGGGGGACGGGGGACAGGACCAGAAATCATTTGTGGGGGGAGGTGCAGTCTTGTGTTACCATCTCTCCATTGAAATACTCGTGTACAGAAATGATGTAATCCCCAAGACCATTCTGCAGAAATTGGGAAGGGATGGTTTTGGTTTTTTTGTAATTTTTAAAAATTAGTTTTCCAATATATCGCCCCCTTATAATAGCCAAATGATAACAACAACAATTAATTCCCAAATTATACCATTATCAAAATGCCAATCAACTTCCACTTAATACATTTTCGTTAAAGTAACTCCCCGCGTGGTGGATTGGGTGCATTTCCGATCTTATATCACTGTGTTCCATAATCTTAATTAATATCATTCACATTTCAGTTATAATAATAATCCCTTAGTCAACAGCTACATAATTAATGATTCCCATTCATGATGTTATAATATATAAATTTAAAAAGCTTCAAGTGAGGAACTCAAGCTATTATCTTTCTTCTGCCCTGCATGCGAAAACTGTTATGTCCATGGAGATTCCTTCTTTCCATATATGTTGTTGCCTCTTTCACTTCTCAGCTGTTGTTTTCTCCCATTGTGACGTGGGGCAGAACTGAATCTAGAAGTTTCTCAGAGGTCTTATCTGTCTGTCCCTTGTTTTGATGTCTCGGAACAGGCGACTGTCTGCTGGAAACCATTCTATCTCACTAGTAAAACGTGTCACAGATCTTCATCAATTTTCTCTCAGCCTAGGAAAAGGTGGGCAATTTTCAAATGTGCTAAAGATTTAATACTCCTTTCCAACTCCCAGAACTTTTGCAGCATTCTTATCGCAGCCCCATAATTCTTTTCCTTTCAGCTAGAGATTTATGGCCCAATTAAACTTTATCTTAGATTACATTCCGTCAGTAGCACAAACAAATCTCAGTCTCTTTTTCCTTGTCTGTTGTTTTTAAACAGAGGTGAGGGGAATTACTCTATCTTTCCACCACAGTCATACTTGAGCGTCCCCACCCCCTCCTTTCTTCATTTCAAATCACACATAGTTTCCATTTTTGCTTGTTAATATCAATATTATTCCAATGTCCCTTCCTCACTTGTAAATATCTTTTTATCTTCTGTTCTGGAGAGGGTTGCCGAATCATAAATACATAAAAGAAACTTAGAATCAACAAACTGTGGGCTTCCCTCTCCCCAGTGGACTCACACTGAAGAAAATCTTATCTCAATCCAAACCTTTGATCCATGTAACTGATATGTTCCACAGTATGTTGTTGCAACCCTTTCCCATCACATGCTGGTACCTTAAAGTCAATTAAAAATCAAATTAAACGGAGAACCGCTGCTTCTTAATCTTAATCTTAATCTTAATCTTCTTAATTCTTAAGGAGGGTTTTCGCCAGAAGAAGTGCTTTTGCACTCAGCGCCTTCCTGCCTCCCACATTCCATGCCAGAATGAAAGCCAGGTACCGAGATGAACTGCGAGTGAAGCCCATTCCCCCAATCCCTCGGGGGGAATTTGCGAGGATGATTTACCCTCTGTCATCCTTGTTTTTCGTTCCCCAACGATCCCCCACTATCATGGGGGCTGCCTCCATTAAGGCAGGCAGGACTGGAAGCCTGGGAAAGGATGGGCTTTGACCAGGGGTTGTATCCCATACCTTCCAACATTCCTCAGATGAAAGTAGGGACATTTCTCACTCCCTGCCCAAATGGCCCTACTCAACCCCCCCATGCCCACCCCTGAGTACTTGCTGTCAGAAGAAGGGCGAGTGCCCCCAGCACTATACGAACAGGGCCCAGCACCCACCCACACCACTCCATCCAAAGAAAACTCCTTAATCCCGATTTTATTTTATTTTATTCTTTAGTAGATTTACAAAAAGAAAAAACACACACCAATAAATAAATTTTAGAAAGTGGCAGGATTAGACACAGATACACAAAGCTTTTTTAAAAAACAAAACAAAACCAAGATTCCTTCCGTTCCGTTCTGCTCCACTCTCTCTTTCTTCCCACCCAGCGGCTCTGCCCTCTGCCTGCCCCTTAGAGCCAGCGCATCATGTGGGGCTGGGTCTTGGTGGTGGCAGCCTCTACTCCTCCTAGCCCACTCTCCTGTAGCCACTACGCACTGCCCAAGGGAGGAGCCCAGCAGTGGTGGCCATGGAGAGGCCATGGAGGGGGAACCAGATGTTGCCTTGCACCTGCTGCCACCCGGGACAAACACCAGCTCCTCTTCCTCCCCAAGCTTGGTGGTGGCAGCATTGGTGGGGGAAATAGGGACATTCTGGGATCAAATCAGAAGCCAGGATGGCTGTTGTAATTCTGGGACTGTCCCTGGAAAATAGGGACGCTTGGAGGGTATGGATCCTTAGATAGGGTTGTGTGTCAGACCACCCAAAAGATGTTCCATTTTTCTAATATTTGTAATAAGGTTCCCACCAGTGTCTATCACAAAAGCTATTTCATTCCTCCTTTCTGCTTGATCAAACTGGGCCAGAGTTTGGATGTCCACTTCCTTGTTCAAAAGTTTCATCTTGGCAGGTTACCAAATTACCTGGTTCTCTGCCAGAGATGGCAATTGAATTCTTATCTCTCTTCTGTGGACATGGATCACAACTGCAAGACCGAGATAAGATAACGATGAGAGGCGCCAGCTATTACCTTTGTGGTTTAACTTTGGAATCTTCATACTCTTGCGGCAAAGTCTTTTAAAATATTGCCCTGAAGGTATTTGGAGGATTCTAACATGGCAGATTAACATAAAGTTGCCACCTGGCTTTGGATTTTTGTCCGAAGGATCTTAGAGAAGCCTTCAAGGCCTGCAGGGACTTTATTTGCTTATTTCACAAGAATTATATACTGCCTGATTGAAATAGTAAAACCGCAAAGCAGTTTACAAGACGTGATTGCCCCTTTCTATCTGGTTAAGGTGACCAGAGTGAAGTTGTGATGAGAAATTGAGGTAGCAAGGAAATTGAACCGAGGAGTTGATTATATGCTCCAAAAGAAATATATTTTATCAGCACAGGAGCTGGAGCCCCAGACAGAATCTGCCAGGCCCTTTTTAAGATTTTCTTGGCAGACACGAAAGCCGGCTGCCATGCTCGATGCTGAATTTGTGACCCAAGAGGCAAAATCCTCCTCCCTCTTTGGCTCCCACAAGTCCAACTATCCACTTCCCAGTTTCTTTTCTCCACCCGTCTCCGAAATTAGTACTAAGGTTCCAAACTTTTGCTTTCTGCTGCCTGGGATGAATCTCCTTGAATTAATCGTCTTCTGTAGAGCTAGGAACGAAATCCCCACTGACAGTGAAATGAACCACTTGTCAGAGGCATGAGACAAAACCCAGCCTGTGATTGGCATTTCTGGAAATCCCTGAGCCACCCGAGGCCTGACAATGTGCCCTCTTACCTTAGCAGCTAGAAATGACATTTCAGCCAAAAAAGCGTGGGGGGAGCATCCACCCCACTTTCAAAATCTTTCGGGCATCAGATTCAGGGCACAGATATTTCTAGAAATGCGTTTCTTTTGGACTGAGAGACCTGGGTTGTTGTTGTTGTTTTGCTCTTTTTGCAATTTTTTGTAAAATCTCCCCCCCCCAAAAAAAAGTTTCTGAGCTATTTTTAAGGAAAATTGCAAAAATCTTGCTGCTGAAATGGAATACGCAGGATGAAACGGTTAAATCTGCTATGATTAAATGGGCACAAGATGTTGGACATAATATCATGTTTGCTGACTGGGAACAGTTGTGGACCACAGGTATGAAATTTACGGCATGTAATGCCTTAAGAGAAAATATTATGAAAATGATATATAGGTGGTACATGACCCCAGTCAAGCTTGCAAAAATTTACCATTTGCCCGATAATAAATGTTGGAAATGTAAAGAAATTGAAGGTACTTTTTTCCACCTTTGGTGGACGTGCCCTAGGATTAAGGCTTTCTGGGAAATGATTTATAATGAATTGAAAAAGGTATTTAAATACACCTTTGTGAAGAAACCAGAGGCCTTTCTCCTGGGCATGGTCGGCCAATTGGTGTTAAAAAGGGATAGAACTTTCTTTATGTATGCTACAACAGCAGCAAGAATACTCATTGCAAAGTATTGGAAGACGCAAGATTTACCCACTTTGGAAGAATGGCAGACGAAATTGATTGACTTTATGGGACTGGCAGAACTGACTGGCAGAATCCGCGACCAGGGAGAAGAATCGGCAGAGGAAGAATGGAAGAAATTCAAAGACTATTTGCAAAAATATTGTAATATTAAGGAATACTGAGTGATGTTGGATTGAAATTAAGGGGTTATCAGCTGTAATGGTATATAAGAATATGAAAAAATAGTTCTTTTTTGTACATAAGTAAAAGTATAAGCTACAATAATTTAAGAAGATGGATTGAAAATAAGGTTTATAGCTGTAATGCTATGAGATAAGGATTTGCTGGATGAACAATTTGAACTGGAATACAAGAAGGGGAGGTATGAGGAGGTCAGGGAAATATGTTATTGGAAAATATGATATGAAATTTATGTGTTTTTAATATTTTTTCTTTTTAATTTTTTTCCTCTTTTTTCTTTTTCTTTTTGGTTTGTATAAAATGGAAAATCTTAATAAATATCTTTTTTTAAAAAAAAGGAAAATTGCAAAAATCTACACTTCCGACACAGGCGAATCTCAGCTATATCCGGGAATTTTGGATATATGGCAACCCTTACAAAGGGACTTTTGCCCAAAGGGTCTCTACAACCAGCCATCTCCCTCTTTCTGTGGATCTCATAGGAGCAGCCACCAGCGCCCTCTCCCCTCCCCAGTGCTATTTTCCCAGAAAAAAAGTGTTGCCTGAACTCACCATGAACATCTCTCTTGTTCTGTTAGAATGGCAATGGTGCCGACCTGAGAGGTGCAGGGACTGAGTTCCTCCGTGTTCCAGCTGGAGAAAGACCATGAGGTCTTGTGTAATGGAATTTTAAGGTCATATATATATATAAAATAAATGTTCATAAATGTACCAATGTCTGGAGCAGCACAGGAAGACCTTCCTGAAACCATTTTGACTCCCTGAAACCATTTTGACTCCCAAACTGACCAAATGTTTTCTCTGCAAGGAGGGAGGGGGTGAGGGAACTTTCCCATTGTCTCAGGAAGTGGGTAATCACCAGGCAATCAGATAAGGCAGTATCAGAAAACCTGCCAGACAGGAAAAACAACAGCACTCAAATTTTTGCTGTAGACCGCCTTTTCCGTGATGTAGGTATGATGTTTTTGGGGGGTGGTCTTAGGTTACACTCCGTCTGTGATGTATGTATGATGTATGGAAGGGTGGACTTGAGCTCCAGGGCAGGGAATTTAAAATGTCTATATAAGGGCAGGCACACCTGGGTTCAGGGTCCTCCTCCTTTCTTGCGTGTGAGGGGAGCACCCTGTTGCAACAGATCAATAAAGATCAGGCTAACTAGCTGCTTTGCTTCTCAATATTCTCTGGTTGGCCTCTGTTATTTTCTTCTACCAATAGGGAACCCACGTAAGGACTCTATACAGGCTCTTGGATACCCCGTAAGGGGAAAAGGGCAGATTTTGTTTACAACATTTGCAACCTGGCTGGGAATCCTGGGGGCAGTGCTTGTGGCACTCCACTGCCCCTGGCTGACCCTCCTGCCTGGGTCTGTCCCTCCACCCACACTGGGAACCTCCACACCTCTTTTTCCACCAACTGGCCATTAATGCAATGCTGGCAGCCGAGGTGAACTTGGGCTGTGCCACCAAAGATTCCCTCTTGGGAATATGACAAAATGAAAAGCATCAAGTGGAGGGGTTGAAATGCCCCCCCACACAAAGGGTAAGGGGAGCGTATGAGAGGTTCTGGGATGGCAGCTGATCTGCTTCCTGCCTGACCCCTAGGAGGCAGTTGATGGACCATGCGAAGCAATCCTTGCTGGCTTGTCTGTGACATCAGTTGGACAGAGGAGCCATCATTGCTTCTTTATACACAAGAACCAAAGAAAGCTCCTCACAACTGAACACTGTGTGGAAAGCATCCTGCGCATCCTTCATCAGCCAGTGGTTTGGCAGTCTACCATGCCCTGAGTCAAAATAAGCGGTTGCTTCATGGCTGCCATCATAAAACAGGATGCAAGTTGCCACATCAACTTCTTCAGAAGTTTCTTTCTCTCCCTCTGCCTGCTTCTCCCAGCCCCCTCACTCCTGTTGTTTGGCATCCAGGGAGCCCTTTAATCAGCCCCTCATCTTTCCGGAATGGACTCAGCCTCAAGGAGCTTACCTGGCAGGCCTCTGCTTTGAATGCTGTGCTCAGCACCCTCGAGTCACAAAGAACAGGGAGACAAAGGCAGTTGAACACGTCCAGGTTTTTTGTTGTTGTCCTGATCCAAGCGGCAGCCTGATAAATGGATAATGTAGTAAAGCTGGGGGGGGGGGGTGGACAGGACACCCAGTATAAAATCACATGGTACCCAACTGTGGATGTCCTGAAATGCATTGTGTAAACAAGTTTTTAAAATTATTATTGAAACGGGTGTGTGTGTGTGTGTGTGTGGTGATTTTGCTAGGCGCCATCACCACACCCCCTACTTCTGTTGGGGAGGTGCTCCTTGGTGGAGCCCTGGTGGGGTGGGGTGTGATACACCCTTCTTTTTTAAACAACAACAACAACCCCACAATGATAACCCATTGTTGTGTGCAAGTCTGGCATATTGAAAAAATTGTATCTCAAAAATAAAAAACTTGGCCACAGACACAGGTAAGCACATACCTGCCGACATGCCTCAGGTTCCTAGAACATTGGAGGGGGAGGTTCTAATTGAGGGGAGGGGTCCCCAACCCACAGTGTAAAGACATCCCATCCTAGCAATGCCTGCTACTGGGGACCTGGAACACTGAGACCGCTCAATGAAAAAAGGTCATTTGATAAAAGCTCAGTTGAAAGTGGTCGTGTGTGGATGCACATGCAAAAAAGCGCATAAGGGGTGCCTCAGATCTTTGTGACCCACAGACATAATGAACCTCAGTGCTGAATTCCTCTGGCAAACAGAATCACGACTCCCCCAATTGAGCCCCCGAAAGTTGATGTCAGAGTGACCTCTGGTGGACTTGCAGAGAATTGTGCTTTCCAGAAAACAACAACAGGAAAACAGGTTTAGTGAAGAAAACAAAGAGCTGCAATACAAATAATGTACAAATTCCCCCCCCCCGCCACTCCTACAAAAGAAATCTGTTTGCCAGAACGCTAAATGCAAATACATAGCTGGGCACAATCCTAAATAATATTCAGAGTAGGCCCATTGCAACGAATGGGCTAAGTTATGCGACCCCCGAGCCAAGGAGATAAGTAACTATACAACCTTTAGAAGACATATGAAGGCTGTCCTGTATAGGGAGGTTTTTTAACGTTTAATGTTTTATTATGTTTTTATATATGTCAGAAGCTGCCCAGAGTGGCTGGGGCAACCCAGTCAGATGGCCAGGGTATTATTATTATTAATAATAATCATCATCAACATCATCATCATGGAATAGTA
The DNA here is from genome assembly GCF_964270895.1 of Podarcis filfolensis. Classification (NCBI taxonomy): domain Eukaryota; kingdom Metazoa; phylum Chordata; class Lepidosauria; order Squamata; family Lacertidae; genus Podarcis; species Podarcis filfolensis. The sequence goes on from NC_139616.1 coordinate 6,617,132, forward strand.
AAGGTAAAGGGACCCCTGACCATTAAGTCCAGTCACAGATGACTCTGGGGTTGCGGCGCTCATCTCACTTTATTGGCCGAGGGAGCCGGTGTGCAGCTTCCGGATCATGTGACCAGCATGACTAAGCCACTTCTGGCGAACCAGAGCAGCGTACGGAAACGCCGTTTACCTTCCCGCCGGAGTGGTACCTATTTATCTACTTGCACTTTGACGTGCTTTCTAACTGCTAGGTTGGCAGGAGCAGGGACCGAGCAACGGGAGCTCACCCCATTGCGGGGATTCGAACCACCGACCTTCTGATCAGCAAGCCCAAGGCTCAGTGGTTTAGACCACAGCTGCCCCTATTTGAATCGGAAAAATGTTGGAGGGTATGTTAAAGAGGGCACTGATGCCAGTGGTCCACTTTGAATATGACAAAGGGCCCCTCCAGGCATCCCTTCTTATGGTGCATTCATGACAATTTGTGTTCAGGAGGGTATTGGGGAGGACTCACTGCCAATAGTGTTTGAGCCTGAAAAAGGTTCTGGAAGGACAGACTGATCCCTTTCCAGCTGGCGCATGCCTGGTAGCTTCCTGGCAGGAAAGGAGGGAGGGAGAGGGAGACTCTGGCAGGGTCAAGGCTGGGCTCCTATTCTGAGGCTCTTCACTGCAAAATGGCACATGCAGTTTCTCAATAGCTGTCAACCTTCCCTTTTTTTGCGGGAAATTCCCTTATTCCAGTGCTGTTTCCTGCTGCTTCCTGCTGCTATCCCAGATTGTTAGATATCCCGTAGACTGTCCCCGAGACAGGTGAGGCTGCTGATCCCTTATTTTCAAATCTGAAAGTTGACAGCTATGCGTTTCTCCACGCTTCTCATTGCAAGGCACAGGCTGGCCGTGATGATGGGGAGAGATGCACCCACCCCCACCATTTGCCTTGTCACCATTTGTGAGATTCTATCTATTATCACAAACAACAATGGTTTATACCCTGGAGGGTTTCCAGGGCGAGAGTTGGGGAGCAGGCCTCCCATTTATGTTTCCAAAACAAGGTAAAATGTTGATACAAAAGGGGGGATTTTTCATCAATACTCCATCACACTCTGCAAAAGATGACACAATAAATCCTTTGCCCTTGACACGTCTTCCCTGAAGGAATCTGAGCTGTTTTGTCTTTCAGTGGTGTTGACATCTGTCAACAAGGTTGTTAACCACTAATTAGCCGTCTGCAGCCCAAGAAGCTGCCCCTCTCCCAATCTGTGGGTGAGGCAAAAGTGAGCCAGCAAGGGAACCTTTAGTAGAGATCCTCAAGGTTTGACAAAGAGCGCTGGGCAAAGTCATACCCCCTCAGCCCTCCACAAATTGCCCAGTGTTCAAATATGGAGCTCATTACAAAACTGACCTCCTTTTCAGACACTTGGAAAGTAGAGAAGGCTGCTTCATTTGAAAAGGTTCCAGGATACACAAGGGAAGACGGGAGCTTCCTTTCCTCCGTCAAAATCCCACTGACACACAAATGTAGCCGGAACAGCCAAAGCAGGTGAGGGGAAACATATCCCTTTGCACAAACATGCACAAGAGGCCCAGCAGCTGATTTTAAGAGGTTTATGAAAGGTTTAAACAGGCAATAAAGCAAAGGAACATGAAATAAATAAATAGCTCAGTTCTATCTGTCCTAACACAGCTACTTCACAAAGAGACTTCCGATCTCCTCGTGAACTGCATGTTCAGAAAGACATTGAGGGGAGACAGGGAGTTGGCAACAGTCAGCTTTTAAGGGCCCCTGACCCTGTCAAGCTCTGATTGACAGGTGAATCTGTCTAGCCAGTAGAATGGAGGCCAAGGAAGGTGCTGTCAGTGGTCCATTAAGGCAAATGTGTGCTGCCCCACCAATCTTAGCCTGCTCTCAGCCAGCCCCCAACTGTGTGCCTTCTTGCTTGTGCCTAGTCCATGGGGTGGTCCTGGCTGCCAGCTTCCTCCTCCTCCTCCTGCCTGTAGAACTCAGAGGATGAGGGCAAAATGAGAGCCAGTTGGCTCTGTCTGCCATGACTCTGCCTCCATCGACTGTTGGTCTCCCTGCCTTCTGCCCACCAGTCACTGCTGGGTGTTGTCGGCCCCTGGGGAAGTGGAAACTGAGGCTGTTGAAGTATTCCTGCCTGTTGGATTTCCTCCCCTCCCCTCCTGAAGGGCAAAGATCACACAGACTGACTACTGGAAACTTGGTGGGACTCCATGGTCTGTCTCCTCTGGGAAGCTGAGGGACTTGGAGGTGTTTAACTGCAGGTGTCTCAGGCCGGAAGGTAGCTGAGAACAAGAGGTGGCTCAGGATACAATATATTGTGAGACATTTGAGCAGCCCTTCAAATACTGCTGGTGGCCAGCATGGCCAATGGTCAGGGAGGATGGTGGTGGTGGTGGTGGGCCCCATGGTATCTAAAGGGAACCCAGTTGGGAGGGGAGCATGCGGCAGGGGCAGAAGAGCACCAGCTGGGGTGAGAAGAATTTGACTTCCCCCTGTGATCTAATGGATGATAGGTCTGGTCATTGGCCGGGGGTTTGCCACCATTCAAACTAAACTTCACCTTTTCCAGAATCTGCTTCTCTTCACCCTAGTTTGGAACTGAACTGGCTGAAAAAAGGAAGGCACCTCTATGCTGCTTCATTTGTCAGAATTAAATGCACCAATCCTGAAGCCCAGTCATCTGCCCAGAATAAGGAGAGCGTGCCCAGTCATCTCGTGGTAGTGGGGGCCAACATGCACCCACCTTCCTGGCAGTGCCAAATCTCCTCCAAAGCAGGCTCAGCTATTCCACTGCAGCTCCAGGGAGAAGCTCAGGGCTGGGAGAGGCAAGGTGGGGAGGAGAAGGCTGGGTGAGCCAAGCCCAGTTCCGGCCAGCTGGGACTGCTGGCCCAGAAGGTGCCCAACCCTCAGCCAAGGTCAGTCTCTGTCAGAGCAGGCAAGGGGGGGAGGGAGCGTCTTCTGGGCTCAGCCAGCAGCAGCAGGTGGAGCCCAGAGAGAGCTCCTCCTCCTGTGAACTGAGAAGAGCTCTAAGAACAGCAAGCTCCCCACAGGCAGGCTGGACCCATTTCCCAGCACCTGGCTGAGGAGAGGGAAGAGACTGGATAGGAGCACACGTCCCCAGCCCCGTGAAGAGCCTCGATGCTGGTGAGTTGGGGTTGCAGAACCCAGTCCTGGGAAAGAGTCAGAATCCCCCCTCTCCCTCCCTCCCTCTGTGTCCCCCTGTCCCACAAAGCCTCCCTGGCTCTGGGTCAGCGTCAGCCCAGGGGAGTCAACAGAAAGGGGGTCCCATCTGGGCACTGAGGGACTCACAGCCCACCTCATGCCAACTGCCATGAGCTCTCCTCTCTTTCACTCCCAGTGGTTGGCAAGGAGGCTGTGCTAGTGTTGGGGCAGAGGAACCCCAGTGTGGATTCAGTGGAGGGATTTGTACAGGCCCCTACCTGACCCCTGTGCCCTCCACTCCCTGGATCTTTGGGGTGGTCAGGGGCAGGCTCTGGAGAGCCTCCTTGCAGGGCCAAATTCAGGTTTGCCTTTCCTTGGAAATTTAGTGCCAGAAACCTGACGCATACACCCGTCTCAGTTTCTGGCACTATTCTAATATTCATCTAATGTTTATTGGATGGATTTCCCCCCTAAATTGATTTTTGAATTCTGAATTTATTGTTATTCACGTCTTTTATGCTGTTGTTTGTTGTATCAACTAAGTGTTTTAAATTTGTTGTTAGCTGCCCTGAGCCCGGTTTTCTGGACCGGGAAGGCCAGGGTAATAATAATAATAATAATAATAATAATAATAATAATTATCCACCTGATTACAGAGGAGGTTGTTTAGCTGCATCCTTTGTTTCGGGAGGGGGCTCCAGATGCTCTATCTGTCAGTACCCACCTGGGCATAAATAAAAAGGCCTGGGTTTCTGGGTCCTCCTTCTAATTCCATGCAAGAGGTGGCAGGCAGGCATTTTCATTTTGGGATTCCTTTCTGAAAAAGAGAGGTTCTGAGGCTTGGACCTGCCTGCAAGCCCCATCCGTCCCTCAGTCCCAGACAGAAAAAAGCACTCTGCATGTGTAAAGAGGCACTCTGTTCTCTGGGATTACTGTTAAACCTCTGGCTTTCAAACTGTTCTTTGGGGGTGGGGAGGCAGGGAGGTTGCGGGCTTGTAGGGTGTGGTTCAAATGACATTCCAGCCCTTTCCCCCTCTTTCCTCCCTGCAGGCAGCAGCCCCGCATCAAGATGCCTTGCAAAGCCCATTAGTCATCCTTGCTGAGTGTTTACCCTAAACAGTGGCTGCCTAACAGGAAGAAGGAAGAGAGGGGGGGTGAGAGAATTCAGCTCAGTCCCAAATGGAGAAGAATAAGGAGCAGGCAGAAAACCTGGGCCATGAGAATTGCCAGGTCAAAACAGCTGAGTTCTGATGATCTGGGGATTCAATTTCTCCTCCCCTGCTGGACAGAGCCACAAGGTTGTGTGTGTGCGTGCGCGCATTTCAGAAGTGTGGCCCAGGCTTTGCTTCATGCTCTCCCTTCCTGATGGACCATAAATGCTGCTCTTGTGTACTGTTTCAACATGACCGGATGCTTCTGAGGAGCAGGAACCAAAACATGGCCTGTAAGATCTGCTTGGCAGGGTTGAGTGGAAAGAGAGTTCAAGGTCACAGGAAAGCTCCTGCTGGCACCGCTGCTTGACAACTGGGAGCATTTGGGGTCTTCTCACTCGGTTGACTTGCTTCAGACCCCTTTGCTTTGATTATAGCCCATTTTGTCCATTTGGGGTGCAGATATTGCTGAACTCCAGCTCTCCTCAGCAACCAGCATGGCTGGTGGTCAGGGAAGGATTCCAACAACCTCTGATCAGTCCCAAGGTCCCTAAACTTGTGTACTGTTGAAGCCTGTGGAAATTCGAGGTCCCATCTGATAGTTTAACCATTTGAGAGACCATTATTTTTCCTTTATGGCCTTTTTCTTTAAAAGTTCAACATTTATGAATCACCACTGTTAAACCCCCTTGAATCATTTGCAGGAATTCATCATGTTCAACCCGAGGCATAGCTCAGTTGGTAGAGGATGAGACTCTTAATCTCAGGGTCTGGGGTTTGGCCCCATGTTGGGTGAAAGATTCCTGCATTGCACGGGGTTGGACTAGATGATCCCTGTGATCCCTTCAAACTCTATGATTCTATGATCTTTCACCTTTTTCTAAAGTGTTGTGCGTGCAAAGAGGTCTTGTAACAATTGCAAAACTTTGCATGTAGCCATGTGTGGGCCATATGTATCAGCCACAGTTGAATTATATGGCGAGAGAGAGCCTGGTGTGTGTGTGTGTTTGTGTGTGTGTGTGTGAGAGAGAGAGAGAGGGGGGGGGGGACTTTGGTAGTGCCTTCCTGCAGGCTTGTAGAAGATGTGTTCAGAGATTCTTCTTCTCTTTTCACTGCTCTGTTCCCCAGTTTAGAAGCAACATAAACTATTTTAATTAATATTGTGTCACCAAAAGGGCTTGAGATGGCCAATTGAATTCTACCAAGATATAGTATTTTGATGAAAACATATCTTTATTGATTGTTGAAGATGAAAATCATTCTTAAAATGCAATCCAGAGAAAAATCATATCCCCCCGAGAAAATTCCTGAGTGGCAGGCCAAGATTAACATCATAAAATTGAATTTGTGCTTCAAACCTTTGATGTAATCAGCAGCTGGAGGATGGTCTTGCCCTCGCGGTGCTCCTTCTGATGGTGGGGAATTATGGAGGGGAATGAAATAAGTGTTTCTGGTGCCACTCATCCTAGAAATACAAACAAGATATTACTGGCAGACCCTGGCTGGTTGAAATAGCCTATATTGATCCCTGGATCCAGCTCACTAGGGGGGTGGGGGGGAGAGACGGCACCCATGGATGGCCTGGAGGTGGGGGAGGGAGATGGCTGTCACTCAGCAGGGACTCCTCTGGCCAATCAAAAGGCAGCCATTGCAGGGCCCCAGGAGCCCAGCAGGTTGGAGCTTCAGGCAGAATCCGGGGAGGTCAAGAGCTCTTGCACATGAAACAGAGACGGATTTAGGGTAACACAACTGCTGTGGTCACCCCGAGTGCCGTGCTGCAGGGGTGCCAAAACAATGCTATAGAACAGGGTGCACAGGGCGCTTTGTCACACAGGACACCACTGAAATTCAAGAATCCCAAGTCCACCACTGCACAAAAGGAAGCGGAAAAGCCAAGTGGATGTGGCAAGGGCTCTTTATGCTCAGCCACCGAGCAAGAGGTGGGGCAAGATCTGGGGCAACTGACTCATCACTGCACCATTGCACCACATGATTGTGCCCCCTTCCATAACCTGAAAAGAGCCCACAAGAACTCTGTGCCATTCCTAGCCTTCTGGTTATCCTGTGGGTTTAGCCTCCTCCTCCTCCCAGGCCATTCTTCTGTCCCACCTCCCCAGAAATCACAGCATTTCCATCTTGTGTGACTTCTGACTTCTTCTGCCTCTGTAAATGAAAGCTGGTGTGTTCCATCTTAAAGTCCCCCAACTGCTCACTTCTGAAGATACACACTTCTTTGATATGCCCCTCCCATCTGCCAGGAGTTGACCGAACAACTTCCCTTAACTTAACACCCACCCAGCTGTATCTCCTGGCTCCACAGGTCTTAAGAGCATCTTCCTGGCTAAGAGCAAACTCTGCCCATTGGCTGTGGCAAGCAGGCAGCCCATCACTCATGGCCACCTGAGCTCAAACCTCATGCATATGGCTTAAGGACAGTGCTCCTTTCTTCCTGCCTTTGACCAGCTAAGGCTGCTGCCTGCTTCATCCCACTCTGGAGTATGTGAGCATCGTGGGACTCTGCGCTATAGTCTGCAGCTAGATAGCTTTTTATATCCCTTTTGTCTCTTAGATCCTATTCTTAATTCTAAAAAAGTTTCTTTCATCTGGTATTGAAGTGAGTTTCTGATGGGCCCAAGGAATGGTGCTCCTTCACCAACTAAGGTGGGACGTGGGGCAAGTCCATGGAAAGTGAGCTGTGCTGTGGCCTGCAGAGCAGGAAGGGAGCTGTCCTCTTCCAGGCAGGTAGTTCTACCTTCCAAGTCAAAAGTGAGAGGACTAAGGGAGGCAGCGGCAGCACAAACATTTTTTTTAAATAAATTTTTATTGATTTTCCAACATAAATTAAGACACTTTACAACTAACAATACATAGACAAACATATAAACACGTATAATTTCATAACCTCTTTTTCTTAAGCCTTATTTCAACGACTTCCCCATACCTCCCTTTTCTGCATCCCTGTTTTAAACTTTTTCAGCAACCCCTAATTTCAATTACTTATGATTCAATTTCTTTGATCCTTTTTCTCTTACCCAATCATTTATCGCTGCAATTCTGTTTTATGTTACCCATGACATTTTAGCACTCATTAATTTTACAACAGTTCTTAAGATAAACTTTAAATTTCTTCCAATCTTCTTCCACCGTCTCTTTTCCTTGGTCGTGGATTCTGCCAGTCATCTCAGCCAGTCCCATATAGTCTATCACCTTCGTCTGCCACAGCGGCAGCACAAACATTGCCTTGTTTTTGTTGTGTAATTGGTAAGCACCTTGGCAAGAAGATGGACTCTAAATATATTCAGCAAATAAGAGAGGTCTCTGGAATAACCACCTTTTCTTCCTCAGGTGCCAAACCACCCAAAACAATGGGGCCAGGTGGAGGGGAGAGAGTTCCACAGGGGTAGTGCAATGACTGAGAAAGCTAAATAATAATAATCTCTATTCAACTGACTGCTGAATGCCCTTTCCTTTTGTTTTTAGATTAGCTCACCATGAAGACCTCAGTTCAGCTTGTGACGTTGTGGGGGAACCGAGCCCCAGCTCACAGCATCACAGCCATCTTGATCACGGAAGACCAGAGAACCATTGTTACAGGGAGTCAAGAAGGACAAATCTGCCTCTGGGACCTGTCATCAGCAGACCTGAAGGTTTGTGGTATTGCAGGGGAGTCAGTCATCTTGCTGCCCCATCCTATCCTGTCTTCCTTTCCTCTTTCCTTCCCATGAGGCCTCGTATAGCTACTGTGCCCAAGACATGCCACATCCGTGGTCAGAAATCCCTGTGGAAGAAACCCTTCTCAAATCATATTTCCCATGGTATATAAAACTATTAGCAGTACTATTTTTGAACAGCCACTTTAGAACACGGGCTTGTCGTGAGATACCAGAGGTTGTATGAATCTCCTTCCCCAGTTGCGGGCTTCACGGCCCCACCACATGCGCGGCGGCTGGAACCCAGCCCCCACGCAGTTGGGGGGATTCCCGGCTGCGTCACCTCCTGGCCAGCCAGTCGGCTGGCTCTGGGGGTGTGGCCTGCCCGATTTAAACCAGGACGTGGCCGGGGATCTCCCTCTTTGCCGCCTGCCACCTGTTCTTGCTTTTTCCACCTTCCCTCCCTATAAGGTTTTCGTTCCTTGACCTTGCTATGGACCTCGGTTGGTTGCCGTTGAGGAGCCTGGTAGGAATTTTTCCACTTGGCAAAATGGCACCAGCCGCTTGGTTTTCGCCTACTTTGTAGCAAATCGTCACAACTTTCTTGGTATTGGCGGTTAGGCATTGGTATTGCTCTGTAGATGGAAGAGGGGAGGTAGCGCCATCACCTGCCCCGCATATTGAGGGGTAGTCTGATAAAGGATTCCAGGGGGCGTGGCCCTGTCCGAAGCCTGGGGAGGTGAGGGCCTAAGGCACACCCCCTGTCAGTGACCCCAGGGGAGTTCCTAGTTGATGTGCATCAGCAGGACTCCCCCTACTGGTGGTTAACCCTTCCTGGACTTCAAGTGGACGGGCTGAAGTCGGATATAGTCGGTTAGGACCAATGCCTAAGCCAATACTGCTCATCACCTGTGACCAATAAAGGTGTGGCCTTATTTAGCCTATTAACCTTAACAATTGTGTCATGTGTCATTATTTCCATGGGGGGGGGGCGGGAACTCGCCACGCAAGAATTTTTACTCGTGTATCCTTAGAAAACAGCCACTCTGACATTGCTGCATGGTTTTGCTGTTGTAGATTTCATCAAAGCAAATGCTCTTTGGTCACACGGCATCAGTGACATGCTTGGCCAAGGCGAGGGACTTTGAGAAGCATCCATACGTGGTCAGTGCTACTGAGAACGGGTCAGTCGCTTTGCATTTCCCATGACGTGCAACCATCTCTTCATTTCAACGGTGGGAATTCTCAGAGTGGCAAGGAAGGATGCAATCTCTTCTTGAACAGTAGGCTGGTGATTTGTGGCTTTGGGGAAGACAAGATCCATCAGGAACATCTGGAGGAGCCCCATGGAAGATGGTTCTGCTACTCCTTCCCCAGGGGACAGTATTGGGGGGAGAGTCCTTAGAGCATGAAGGTCTGGCAGATGTAGCAAAACAAAATGAGCTCTCCAATATGCCACAGTCTGTAAACATAAGTGCATATATAAAAAGCATGTTTTTGAGCTCTTCGGTCTCTGAATATGTGCACCTGAGAATGATGAATGCCTGTGTGAGATAAAATATTTTAAAACCACCCTTCACCCAAGGATTCCTAGGCAGTATACAATAAGCATGAATAAAAATATTCTTACACAACATAAACACAATAAAATCAGTGGCCTTCGTAGCAAACAGAAAGGCAAAAACCCTAAAAGCTACTGAGCAGGACTAAAGCAACGTAATAATTTAAAATCCCTCAGCATATAAGAATGTCTTCTTAACCTAACATCCAAAAGATGTAGAGACAGCCCCAGTCTTACCCCTTTGGGGAGGGCATTCTGAAGCCACCACAGAAAAGACCTTGTCCTCCTGTCTTCATGCATCAAGAATGTTTGCTGGAGCGTGGTATCGGCTGAAGATTGTGAGACATTTTAAGTCAAGCTGCTGGCACACCCAGAGGTGCTCCTTTGGGCATTTGGGTGAATGCCAGCTTCTTGACCTGCGCTCAGAAGCCAGCCAGCCAATGTTGTTTGCTTTCAAAATATGAAAATACCTGGCTGAAGCAGTTTAAGTACTGTAATGTGCTTCCGTGAAGTAGCTTGTGTGGTTATAATTGTATGTGTCCCAGCAAATGTGATGAAAGTTGATGTTTACTAATAATTTGATGAGACAGGAAAGCAATGTTTGGGCTTTGGACATTTTGATAAACCACTGGATTTCATCCTAATACCCACCATGTCTTCCTAACGTCACTTTTCAGAATGAATTTCATAGTGGCATTAATAATAATAATAATAATAATAATAATAATAATAATTAATATTATTATTTATACCCCGCCCATCAGGCTGAGTTTCCCCAGCCACTCTGGGCGGCTCCCAATCGAGTATTAAAAACAATACAGCATTAAATTATTAATTGAAGGATGATAAAGGGTGGAGATATTTAAACATGATCTTGGGGCCCTTCACAGAGGCTGGTGCATCTGTGGACATTTCTAACAGAAGGTCATTCAGGTGGTCGGTCTGCAAGGTCCAAGATGTATCTTTCTGGATGTTTGTGATGATGCTGACAATCCGCATAACATCACAATGGGCTGAGAAAGAGACAGAGAGGCTGCCAGGGGTTTGCATGTATGGATGCACTAGGGTTTTCTTGCTCTTCAAAAGAATAGTGCCAAATTAAATAGATTTAGGCTGCATTCCTATACTGCACTTATTTCCAAGTAAATGTGCATAAGATTGGGCTGTGAAAACATTTCGATAGACCTAACAGAAGGCATGTTTACTAAATTTGAAACAATTAGCACAATACAATAAAACAATAAAGCTTCAGCAGGATGAACTCACGACCCTTGAATTCACGCTGATGGTTCTGCAATGAGGTGCACATCTCATGGCTGTCCTCAGGGTGTCACTGTTTCTTCTTTGCCCAGATTGACACGGTTTTCTGAGCAGCCCTGATCCTGGGCAGAGAAAAAGGGGAGGGAGGACGCTTGGCAAAGCAGGCAGTTCAAGTTTAGTGAAATGAAAATCACTTTCTGCTCTTCCAGTAAATGATAGCTGCAGTGACAAGTTGACGAGCTGTAATGGGAGCCATAATGGCTGCTTTTGTCACAGGCCTGTCGTGCCCTTGCAGGTAGCTATGGCAGCAGCCAGCTGCAATTTCCAAAGCAAAGTGAGGCTGTGCTGCTCCTGCTGTCTGGCCTCCTCCCTCCACCCCAATAAACAGGAGCAGTTTCCCTCAGGTTTCCCTCTGCAAGCCAGCCACACAAATGGTCATTCCTCAGCTCTGAGGAAAATCACCCAAGCCACAAGAAATTTTTATTCTGACTAGGTAAAGGTAAAGGTACCCCTGACCATTAAGTCCAGTCGCGGACGACTCTGGGGTTGCGGCACTCATCTCGCTTTATTGGCTGAGGAAGCCGGCGTACAGCTTCCGGGTCACGTGGCCAGCATGACTAAGTCGCTTCTGGCGAACCAGAGCAGCGCATGGAAACACTGTTTCCCTTCCCACCAGAGCGGTACCTATTTATCTACTTGCACTTTGACGTGCTTTTGAACTGCTAGGTTGGCAGGAGCAGGGACCGAGCAATGGGAGTTCACCCCGTCGCGGGGATTTGAACCGCCGACCTTCTGATCAGCAAGCCCTAGGGTCTGTGGTTTAACCCACAGCGCCACCAGTGTCCCATTATTCTGACTACTTGGCTACAAATCATATCGGATGGAGAGTAACAACAAACTATATTTTTTTTTACAGGGAAATGTGCATCTGGGACGTCATCTGTGGGCGGTGTGTGGAGAGCACGAGGCTTCCCTTTCGGCACACAGCGATTTGTGTAAGTACAGCCAACTTCACGGTGAAGAACTTCTGTCCATCTGCCCATTGGGACTCTCTGCACCCAGCCTGGATGATGCTTCTTCCATAAGTGTTTTAAAATAAAAAACCAGATCCACTGAAATGCTGTCCTGCCTGGAGCAGATTGGGTCACTAGAATCTCAGCAAAACAATGACCATTAGTACTAGCAACCTGAGCTGTCGGAATACAGGCTACCTCTTTATTTGCTGTGCAATGTCTCATTGGTGCAGCTGTGCCTGTGGGCCTTTTCTGCCTGCTGGTCTTTGTCCTCAGTGCCAGGAGTTAGCTGTTCCCAACACTGCAGGGGCAAATCATTGGGCTGGGTAGAGGTGGACACTCCACTGGTGGCCCCCTCCCTCCCATCAGGCCAATGAAGGCCAGAGAGGGAGGGAGGGAAACAGGTCAAGCTGGGCAACTGCTAGAGAGGTGGCTGATGTGGATGCCACTGCAGAGGAAACACATCAAAGTGCCACACCTGCTGCCCCTGGATATCCTCTCCTTCTCACCCATGGGGCAGAGCAGATGCACACCTGCTGGCAAACTCAGCTGAGGACCTCAGGATATGGCAAGGACGAGCACCTGGACCAGAGGAACCCGGCAGTCTCCTTCTGAAGGGATCAAAGCAAGCCATGAGGGAGTCTCCAAAACCTCTTGGGGGCCATTCGGCAGGCAGGCGAGAAGTCTTACCTGCTGGCCCGAATCCAGCTGCTTGAAGGAAAGCTGCAGGTGCCTTTTCTGTGCAGCAGAGCACCTTTTAGCATTTTCTTCGTGGGCTTTGAAGTGTGTCCAGTGTGGTGTCTCCCCATGGATTTGGACGGGTTGCAACCGTTTCTCGACAAATGTCAAGCATACGCAATGCTCATCCTGTTTGTATGAGTTGTATTCCATTTGCCGCTTTGGGGTTATTTGGGTCCTGAATCTATCAAAAGCTGTACAATTCTATTGTGTGGTGTTGTGTGGGAGAGGGCTGGGAGTGGGGAGGGAGACTCATGGGCCATTTCCTCCACTGCTCGCACAGGACCTCTCTGCTCTAGGCACCAATGGGGTGTAAATCCATGGCACGGGCTTCCCTATGGAGGTCTATTCATTTGCCAGGGCGGTGCCAGGGGTCTCTTTTTTGCCCACCGTTGTCACAGCACAAGAGGTTTGGGCTTTGGAATAGGAATGGTCACCCTAGGGTAGTGGTGGCAGTTTTCCTGGGGAGTTCTCAGTGCAAACCAATGCTTTGGAAGCCCTCGTTGGAGTCAGCCAATTCCCCATCTCCAGATCTGCACCTAAGAGTAGCCAAAAGGCATTTTAATGTGGGTGACAACATTTTGCATTCTAGCATGCACATCAGACCCCCATGACCGAAAGCAATCCCTCAGCGGTCTTCTCGTGGCTAACCTGTTGTGGCTTTCCCCCTTTGCTCAGTATTACCACAGCTCGTTCCGCATGACGGGAGAGGGCTGGCTCCTCTGCTGTGGGCAATATAACGATATCCTCATCATCGATGCCAAAGCGCTGTCTGTGCTTCACACCTTGACGTCCTCCCAGTCTTCAGATTGGATCAGCTGCATGTGCTTAGTGCATTCCCCTCGCATCCAAGGTAGGTCAAAGCTGTGAGAATGTTCAGGGATGCAGGAGATGATATATTGTCTGATTATATCCATTTCCAACTTGTGTTAACAAGTTCACAATTTAGCAGAGTAACATTCCCCTTTTTAAACTTGCAGTGGATGTGTTTGCTCAGGCTTGCTAAAGCCTCTGTTCTGGTATTATTCCCTCATAAAAGATAAGACACTACACAGTCTTCTACAAAAGTATAAAAAGAGTTTACTCACATATCATTCTGTTCACAATAGGATCCCAGAAGGCAGACTTAGCTTAGAAAAGTAACATACACTTGGAAACTATTCCATAAGAAGACAGTCTCTTTGTCCTCTCTTGGCTGGAGCCAAGAGGGCATCTTTGGCTAAGCAGATGTTGCTTTTTTGATGCATGTAGTGAAAGAGAAAGATGGCTGCCCTGCCCTGTGCTTTTGTTGTTGCCTGCACAGGTGAGGCCACACCCACCTCTAGTCACATGCAGAGGAAGTCTGTCCCAGCCCAGAAGGAAACAGGAAGTGTACCTGCTAGCTGGACAAACATTCCTCCCCATGTGTAAACATGTTCACTCTAGGAATGTTGTACTTGGCTGCTCCTGTGTTTCACATCCCACAAAAGCTGGATGTTTCTGTGGGACTGAGGCCAAAGGCTCTTCACCAGGCAGGGCCAGGACCAAAAGGACAGCCTGTGGCATCCCTGCTGCAGACCCTGTGGCTGCAAAGCAGGATCTCAGCTGAGTGGTCGTGCAACTGCTGGACAACCAGTCTGTTCCTTTGGCCCTCCCAGCTGGTTTCCACCTGAGCCCTGCTTTCTCCAGGCCTTCAGCTTCCTCCTTGACACCGTTTGCTACTCTCTGCTGCCCCCTCTGCACCTTTCTCCCTAGTCCCTGCCCTTTCCCCACTTATTCCTGTTCCTTTCTGTAGGGATGGATTTCGGCACTAGGAGAGGATATATGGGTTAGTTCTTACCCTTCCTTGCTCGTGTGAATGAGATCAGCAGAGTACCATACTTGAAAGCTAAGCCTTTGGAGGGCCTGAAAGGACCTTGGCCCCCATGAGTTGGCTTGTATGCTTGGGAGGCGGCTGTTGTCAGGGAAATCATTATGAACGGGCAGCTGCAAGAACCAATATTTCATGCAACCATAAGGAAAGCACTGGGGGGAACAGCTTCCAGTCAGGAGGAAAGGGTGGCTCATTGGCATTAGCTAGAGATCCTGTTCTATGGCTTCATCCTAACAAGCATCTTTGCTCCTTCATTTCGCACAGCCAGCCCATATCCTCCTGCCTCTCCCCCTCGTCCATGCCCTTTGCCCTTTTGTTTCGGCTCTATCCCCTTGCTGTGTGGATTGCTCTTCCCATTGAAAATATGTCTCTGTTGCTTTTTCTCACAGAGGACTCCTTAATAGCCGTCTCTGCAACAGGAACCCTTAAAGTCTGGGATCTGTCCTCATCAGTTAGCAGGATACGGGTAAGGAGCTACAGTTTGGGCTGGCAGGCCCCATATGTCAAAATTCTAAATTCTGTCCCTTGTGAAATGCTGTACTAGTTTTCTGCAGCTACTTGGCTTTTATTGAGGATCAGAATTTTTGACTCATCTGCAATGGGCAGTGGCTGGAAGAGGAAGAGGAGGATAACGCAGATTATGGCTAGAAGAACGAGGAAGGGCCTGTCTGGCCCTGGGACTCTTAAATCCGGAGGCTTCTGCAGTCAGCACAGTATCACAATTCTGATTGCTAGATTTATATTTATTTAAGTTATTTTCATCCAGACTTTTAGGGTCAAACCTAAGGAACTCTGATTAAAACATTAATATGATTAATAGCAAAACAATCCACAAAATAGTAGTCTGCCAACAAAAACATCAGTGAAACACTCGATGGAGTCAAGACTTTTTAAAGCATCCATTTGAAAAGTACAAGGGAGGCAGGGGAGCAGGATATAAAGTGCTGGAGGGATGTGGTGTCACCACCGAAAAAGCCCTGCTAACCTGATTGTAGCAGTGGACCACTAAGCTGGACCTCTAGGCTGGGCAGAATCGTGTGGCTCTAGGTGGTCCTTCAAGTGGCCTGATCCCCAGGCATATTAGGGAGCATATAAAGTGTCATTCCAGCACTTTAAGTTGAGCCTGAAAATAAATGCATTGTGTGTGCAATTCTTGCAGTGTGTGGAATGGGAGGGCCTTGAGTTCAAAAAGTTGTGGCAACTTTCTCTCAAGACACCTTGGGACGCTGGGCTTTGATAGTCAAGAATCACATGAAAGCCTTGACTGATCCACTCAAGCCACAAATAGTAACTTAGATTGGCCTCTTTAATGAGAGAATTGCTCATGAAGAGCCACACCTGAAAAGGCTCTGCAGCTCCCTGTAGCAACTGGCCCTGAGCACCTGGGGAGAGCCACATGGGAGCAAGAGCATCATCTTCATGGCTTCTTGCAATTTCAGAGGAAGGGATGGAGATGTGAGGGAGAGTTCTTTTCATAGCAAGGCCAAGGTCTTTATACCAAGAGCACCCTTTTATTAGGATGACGACTGGCTTTTTCTTGTTCAACACAGCCATGCCTTGTTTTGTTTTGCTTTCAGGAGAGGCAGAATATTCATGAAAGGGAATCCAAATCTCTGGACTGTGCTCCCTGCTGCACTGTCAGATTTTGCACCTTTACCGAAAGGCTTCTTCTCGTCGTGTTTTCCAGCTGCTGGAAGGTACATGCTACAGAATCGTGCCATGGAATATTCTCTTTCTCTCTCTCCTTTCTGTAAAACTTCAAGAGCTTGTGGAATCCCAGATGATTAGTGAACTCTCCATGGGTGAAATTGCAAAATAAAACCCCAAATCCATATATGTTGACAAACTCATGCAATCTACTGTTGTTATGTTGCTTTAATTTTAAAAAAAGATCAACATTTGCCCAAGTTGGAAAATGAAATAAAACCGGAATAAAGGCTTACATCTTCAATTGCCATTTCTTTATCCATCACTGAATTGAAGCAGACTTTCCGCTACGTGAACTGTATCAATATTACAAAATCAGGCCTGTGACTCTGCACAGCTTCTGTGAGAGCCAATTAATGAGTTGCACAAGAGGTTTTCACCTTGACTTGGCAATTTGCTCTGTCCAGGGAGCTCAAATGTTTGCATGATGCTCCCTCGCCTGAAATAAATACACCCCCCCTTCTCCCACCTGCCCCTGCTAAGAGGAGGAAAGCAGAGAAGGCAGCCCAGCAGCTCACACAAGCAGGAGCTACAAATTATTATTTATTAGCTTACATACCACTTGTGGAACTAAGCAAATATGTTTTGCCATTGCTGGATTTCACTTCTTTATGGACACTGAATTATCCATGGAATGATTAGAACTCCTCCTCCTGAAATAATGAATGAATGAATGAATGAATGAATGAATGAATGAATGAATGGAGCAACCATTGATAAAGAGCCTCCATGTGGGGCTCTAGGTACCAGACATCCCATTTTACATGGAAATTGTAGTTAAAACCCTTCTTTCCTTTTGGGAGACTATTGAGCCTTTGCTCATCAGAAGCCGCTATTAATGTCAGTGTCTCGATGGGGAAATCAGTATTTCTTTCTTTGACGTTAGATATACGATTACTGTGACTTCTCCTTGTTATGGACTGAATTCAGCCCGAGTGGACAGTCCTTTGCTGGAGGCGAAGTCCTCGCTGCTCACAGGGTCATCATCTGGATGGAGGACGGCCGTGGCTTCATCTACCAGCTGCTGAACAGGTGGGCTCAGATGGGAAGCACACAAAAAAGTTTCAGGCACCAGCTGAACTTGGGGAGGCCCATGATGAAAAGCCCCTGGTCACAGCGATGGAAGCACAAGAGGCTAAGCTCAGCCACCAGCCTTTGTTTGGCCTGGCAGGGGGTGAGATTAGCCATGTCAGGAGCGATGTCAGCTGGCCGAGGGTGTGTGTGTGGCTCCAAGAAGGAAATGCCCCGTAATTAATTTTAACTGAACTTGGGAGTCTCAGACACTCCCTGCTTGTCGTCTTGATGCCTTTCCAAAGTTTTGACCTTCACTCCTCCCACCTTTCTCTTTGACTTATCCAGTGGTCTTTCCCGAAGCATCCAGCTATGCAATGGACGACCGCTCAAAGAAACCCTCCACCCTCAATTACTTTGTTCTACTGATGTGGGAGATGAGAAGGTAATGCAGCTGGGCTCCAGAGCCATCTTGGCAGCAAGTAGCAGCAATCTGTGGCAAACCAAAGGCAATTCGGCTGGGGCACTGCCCACCAGCTTAGGGTATCTTCTTCATTAAGGACTTTGAGATTGCTTTTTGAATATCTTGCCTCCGCGCATGGAAGTAAAGAGCAACACTGAAAACAGCCCACATCAGCTTGAAAAGTGGCTCTCTTCTTCCTTTGTGGAAAGAAGAGCTACCCAAATGATTTCTGCATTAAAGACTGAAAGGTGACAAGAAGGCATAGGTGCCAACTCCCTGGGGCCCTGGGTGCGTGAGCACCTACAAAATTCCCCATCAAGGGGCTGGGCACCCACAAATTTCAGTGCCAGGGCCATGCACGCTGCTTGGCACTCATGGCCCTGGGCATTCACGGTCATGGGGCCAAGCTGGCACTCCTGCCTGAAGGTGATTTCACAGGTGGCAGACTCAGACATCGACCCTTCCCAAATAGGCAGCTGATATAGAGCTCTATTTTCCCCCTTGAGGTAACACCTAAACAAAGAAAAACCCCTCATCCTGAATCCTTTTACCCTCCCAGTGAATGCAGAGTGGGAGTGTGATGCTCTTTGACCACCTGAGCTGTGTAGTTATGGGGCATTCTCTGGTAGGTGGGTTGCTTCAAGAACCCTTGGCCTCCATTGCATGCGATGTTCTCAGATTCCATGATGACACTGGTGAAGTCAATGTGGGATCAGAGAGTTGACGCTGGGCCTTGCTGCAAGATCTAATTCTTGGGCTTTCAACTCAGTTAGGCGGTCCATTATGGGTGAAAAGTTTCTCCAGACTGGAAGACCATTTGCAGACAAGTGCTGGTCTTCCTTCTAGGCTTGTGGGAGGGAAGGGTAATCTTCCAAGAGAGGTTGTAGATCCTTTTTGATGCACTGGAGAGAACTTTAGCAGGGGGGCTCTAGCATACCCTCCAACGTTTGACAGAGGAAAATAGGGAAATGCACAGGATGGCTTCTGCATTTCCAGGAATGCCATGGTTAAATCGTGGCAGTTGGAAGATATACTTCCTTTTTTGAGCTGGTCCTGGCAACTTGCTGGTCTCACTGAGGGCTACTGTAATTTTAAGAATGCTGGAGGTAGATTCTCCAGGTGATTGTCCCAAACATACTGCCCTCCACCTTAACTGCTCATGAGCAACAATGGGCCATCCCATAGAGATATAGACCTACAACCCCCGCCCCCTTGCAACAAACCCCAGAGCCGACTCCATCCCTGCCAAGAGCTTGTTCTTTTGCACATCTTCTAGCATGATATATGCCATCATATGTGCAAGCAGGGACCTCCTGCCATTTACATTGGCCATACCATTTACATTAGTATTTACATTGGTCTATTATTCAGTATGCATTATGCAAGAGAATAAATGGAGGCAAACGAGACATTAAAAATGGTGATACTCGGAAACCATTTAAATCTCCCTGGACATTCACTCAGAGACATCGGAGCTGGCTGGGCTTAAGCAGAAAGTTTCAAGAGGAGGCGAGTGAGGTGCATTTCAGATGCAGGTTTAAGCTCACGCGAGACTGGCAACGGCTGCCTCACAGTCACTATATCTGGGAGTGGTCCTGGAGCAGGTGTTTAGCAAATGGTGTTCATCTTGCTTTGGCAGCTTATTATCCACTGGGAACAGCCAGTCCTCTTGTACGAACCCCAGTTCACATTGGTAGACCGCCGACTTTGCTTGTGAGAAGTCCCAGATTCAATTCTTGGCAGCCCCAGGGAGTGTTGGAGAAGACTACTGTCCAGAACCCTGGAGGGCGATGATACATGATGATGATGATGATGTTAGGTGGGCCAGTCACTGAGTTAGCTGGGCAGCTTTCCTGTGCCCCTGTGACTGGATCTTCCACCTTTTCCACTAGACTTTATTGGCCTTTGACCAGGCGTTGCAATGGGGCATGCCTCCCTCTTGAGTTGCAAGGTCTCTCAGCTTCACTTTGTAAGGACACACCTCATGCCATCTTCTGTGTGTGCAGATCAAAGCCCTGTTCATTTGATAGGAATAAGGCCCAAATAGAATGGCAAAGCAAACTGTTGGAGCATATTGAACTGGCTACATTAACAGAGGCAATTAGAGATCACACTAGACAAGAGTTTCAAAAAGCATGGGGAAAAAGCAGCGAACACTTCGCAAAACAGTGCTCTAAAATACATACCTGGACTTGTTTCAATTAATGTCTGCAGGAGACTTTGTGGATATTTAAGTTATAATTAGAAAAATATTAATAATTATTCATAAAGGAAACAGCTTATAAGAAGTAAATAAGGAGACCAGATACAGGATAAAGGAAGTATTTTATTTGGTTGTTTGTATTGTTGTATGTTATGTTTATTGTATTTCTGTATTGGGGGGGTGGGGGGTTTATGTTATGTTGTAAATAAAATTTTCAATAAAAATTAAATTTAAAAAAAGGAATAAGGCCCATATTGATGTGACCCTTTAGCCATGCTCCTGGGACATCTGCACAGATGCTGTGGGCATGACCAGTGGAGCATGCTCACAGAAGGGAGAGGACTAGTGGGCAAAATCCTGCTCCCTATCTGAATAGGGCCATGGATAGATATAATATGGATAATTCTTCATGCATCTGATAAAGTGGACCACAAAAGCTAAAGCAACATTAAATCTGGTAGTCTTTAAGGTGCCACAGAACTCTTTGTTGCTTTTGCTGCAACCGACTAATACAGTTTAAACGTGTGGTTTGTTTGTTTGTTTTTAATGAACAGAGTTTTTCTTACATTATGGGCTTCATCAATGAAAGAAAGGAACCTTTTTATAAGATCCTTTACTGTGGTGCAGCATCAGGCAGAATCACTCTGTGGCATATTCCAGATGTGCCAGTTTCAACTCTGGACGGCTCTCCAAAAGGTTGGCTCAACTTTTGAATGATTCAGGAGGGCAGGGGGCTTTAAAAGGATTGTGAAATGGGAAAGGTCGGGGTCTCCAGAAGGGGGAGGAGAGGGAGGAGGAGGAGGAGAAGGAATGCCACCTTGCCCTGATTTGCTTGAAGGCAGGACGATGACTCAAACAAAGGAAAACCTTTGCGAATTTTCAGACTCTGGGATTCCCACTGCACTCAAACAACGAATGGCCTCTTGTCAACAGATATAATATTTTATGTTTCATTTGCCTGCTTTACTAAGGAGTTCCTCAAATTGGACACATAATACAGAGGGTGGCTATTACTGAAAATGAGTTGTTCACATATCACCAACATGTCATTGAAAACAGTGTTGTTGTTTTTTAAGACCTTACTGGATTTTTCCTAGAAAGGGAAATTTAAATACAGGAAAAATACAGACTGGCATACTGATGCCAGCAATGTCCTATGGGCTCTATGAAAATAATAGAGCTGGAAGGGACCCCCCCGGTCATCTAGTCCAATCTTCTGCAATGCAGGAATCATGCCCACATGTGCTCCCACCCCACCCCACCCACAATCTGGAAGCAGCACTTAGAAAGAAAAACCTGCTGGGTTTTCCTGGAGGCAAAGAGGCATAATACTTGCTTTGAAAACAGGACCAGAAAGACCCCCATCCTAATTCTATAGCCGTGACCTACTGGTGGCAAGACAAATATCAGCAAAGTCTTTGAATTTTGCCTCCGTCTTCTCAAGCAGTTGGGCTCTGTGAACGACCCCCTATTTCTCTTTCTCCCTAGAGATCCCTATAGCAACATCCTGGACTCTTCAGAACAGCTTTGACAGCTGCAGTCCTGCGGCCGAAGGCATCATCGACCACCTCTGTGGAGCTGAGAATGGGATGGGGAGTGACACCATCACTTCCTCCATTTATATCCCCAGCCTTGATAAACTGGTGTGCGGGTTTGCGGATGGCAGGATCTTCATCATGCTGGCTCTGCAGGCTGCCAAGGCCAGGCTGATGGGAAAGGGCTCCTTGCTGAAAGGTGAGTGGGAATCCTGCAAACACTCCGGTTGCCTGAGTTTCTGGCTGGCATGGGTTTCTCATTTTATTAACTAAAATGCTACACTGCTTACTATATATCTGTCTAAGTGCTTTGCATAGGGTTGTGTCCAATGAAGCTCTACTCAGAGTAGACTCATTGAAATCAATGGGCCTGTCAGTTACGCACATCCATTGTTATTATTATTTATTAAATTTACATACTGCCCATCGTCAAGAGACCACAGTACAGTTTACAATGTAGAATTTCAGTATGTCAAACGTTGGAGACAACCCATTAAAATGACAACAGCATTCCATAAAAATTCCTAACAACTAGATAAAAATGAAATAAAATCCAAATGCACCTATATTTCACAAATAAAGCTGAGCAGTGTACAAAAGAATTAAAAATAAAGAGTCGCAGTCCAGGAAAGCTTGGGTGAACAGGCACATATTAAGGGGCATTTAAAGGTCATTAAAGGTAAAGGTAAAGGGACCCCTGACCATAAGGTCCAGTTGCAGACGACTCTGGGGCTGTGGCACTCATCTCGCTTTACTGGCCGAGGGAGCCGGCGCACAGCTTCTGGGTCATGTGGCCAGCATGACTAAGCTGCTTCTGGTGAACCAGAGCAGCGCACGGAAACGCCGTTTACCTTCCCAAAGAGGAGTACCTATTTATCTGCTTGTGCTTTGACATGCTTTCAAACTGCTAGATTGGCAGGAACATGGACTGAGCAATGGGAGCTCACCCCATTGCGGGGATTTGAACCGCTGACCTTCTGATCAGCAAGCCCTAGACTTTGTGGTTTAGACCACAGCACCACCCACGTCCCTTTGGAAAGTTGGTTGGTACTAATAAATGTCTTACTGCCCAGCTGTGGATTTTGTAGGACTTTTAATAACAGTCAGGGAAAAAATGAGCAGAGTTAGACAGTTGTTCCAGCTCTAAAACTGAAGTACTGATTGTATGCAGAAATGCAATTGCAATGCCTCAAACCAAGGGGATCTCTTTGCTTTCAGGTGGATTTATGTGCAATCTCGTTTAGGATCACAGATCTACCGATAGAAAATTATCTACTTTGCCAGCATTTGTTGCCTGGTTTAGTCTGCACAAGTAAACCACAGAACCTAGGACTTGCCGATCAGAAGGTCAGCTGTTCGAATCCCTGTGACAGGGTGAGCTCCCGTTGCTCGGTCCCTGCTTCTGCCAACCTAGCAGTTCGAAAGCACACAGTGCAAGTAGATAAATAGGTACCACTCTGGTGGGAAGGTAAACGACATTTCCATGCGCTGCTCTGGTTCGCCAGAAGCAGCTTAGTCATGCTGGCCACATGACCTGGAAGATGTACACTGGCTCCCTCGACCAATAAAGCGAGATGAGTGCCGCAATCCCAGAGTCGGTCACGACTGGACCTAATAGTCAGGGGTCCCTTTTACCTTTACCTTTAGGCCTATAATTCCCTATGCAGTCACACCTCGGGTTGAAGTTGCTTCAGGTTGAGTGCCTTCGGGTTACGCTCCGCGGCAACCCAGAAGTAATGGAACGCGTTACTTCTGGGTTTCGCCGCTCGCGCATGTACAGACGGTCAAAATGATGTCACACGCATGCGCGGAAGTGTCAAATCGCGACCCGCGCACGCGCAGACGAGTGTTGCGTTTGCTTCTGGATGTGAACAGGGCTCCGGAACGGATCCCATTCGTATCCAGAGGTACCACTGTAATTCTTCTTCTGCTCATGGTGCATTATTAACACTTCTCCTGTGCAAAGGTGGCCACAGTTTCTGGCCAGATGACCTTCACTCTTTTCTGTCAGGAGAGAGTTAGCCCCTGTTGGACTCTGCTTTCGTTGTTGACTTTCTCTCTCTCTTTCTCTCTCCCCTTGTTCTGTCAGACACCCTGCCTCATAGAATACTCAGCCACCACAGCACCAGCGTGACCTCCTTACTTTACCTCCATGGCCGATCAGCCCGGTTTGATCCCAGCTGGCTGATGTCCGGGAGCCAGGACTCCAGTGTGGTCTGGTGGGACATTTTTACTGGGGAATTATTGCATTGCTTTTCGCTGCAAGCTGGTCCCGTCACAAATCTGCTGTTGTCTTCAGAAAACTACAGGGTAAGTAAAGAGCATAAGGGAGATGGGTCTTCCTGGAAGGAGAGAAGAGACAGGGCTTAGTCTACACTCCTGCCTGAGTTCTTGGGCAAGACTTAGAGGACAACGGCAACAGGCAGGGTCAGATTTTATTTCCCCTGGAGGAGAAGGAAATCCGGCACTCAGCAGCGTGACAAGTGATGCAAAGCCCCATTCTTTGCACCCACCAGACAGTAAACAAAATAAATTAATAATAATAATAATAATAATAATAATAATAATAATAATAATAACCAATAACAGCATGCATTGTCCACACAGCTCACTGACCTAGGATTTAATTGCATCTGGCTTTTGACATATGCCATGAAGAATGAGCTTGCAATTAGTTTTTGTAAAATAAAAACATTTTTATCTGTCTCTTCTTTGCGTGTAGATGACCAGGGAGGCAAACTCTGCCAATTAAAAGTGCCTCTGTTTACTAAAAATCCGTCAGTGGCACCCCTCGGTTACCCCAGAGAAACAGCCCATACTATTTAAAGCATTTTTTCTCTGCTCCTCAGCAAAAAAACCCCCCCAAAACAACCCAAGACATTCCCTACCCACTGCAGATAATCCAAAACACAGGGTATGGGGGTCCTGCCAGGCCAGCCAGCCAGTGCTAGCTACAAGGGGTTGGAGGTGGTGAAGACAGTGAAGTGGGAGGGGAGAGAGGGTGCCTACCCAAATGTTCACCTCACCAGAGCATCCCCAGTTGGTCTCTACAGCTGCTTTTGCCTCTTTGTTCTGAGCCCTTGGCACAAGGAGGTCTATAATCAAAATAAGGGATGAAGGGCGGGGTTTCATGTGGAATTTATGAGATGAAGCCTTTGCATCTTCCTATGATTCATTCAGCCTTGCCACAGTGCCCTCATCTGGCCAGATTTAGACTTCACGAGGCTTTAAATTAGATTTCAGAGACCAAACCGACAAAGGAGTTCTTAGGGAAGAAAGAGGTGTCTGTCATCTTCTTGCCATTGATGGTTTCTTTTCTACTGAGAGAAGGAGTCAAGCAGTTCAGATGTGGGGTCAGTTGCTAAGGGTGTTCAGTGGCACAGTCTCTTCCCTCGATATTTCAAGAAGTGGAGGGGCAGGCAGTTGCCCACGGGGGGTGCTTTGTATGGAGCTGATCCTGTGTTAAGGCAAGGAATGAGCTTCACAATTGCATTTCCAGTGCCTCTAGAAGACTAAAACCCTGTGCTCAGCATCCATTAGGTAAAGCTGTTAAGGGTGTGAAATTGGACTCATTTTGCACAAGTGTGCTTTGTTTACAGGTGTGTAATTGGAATCCCAGTGTTACGGCTTTATTATTTCCCCTCCTGTCCTATTCCAAGGGCAACAGGCAGTATGTATACATTTCCTTGTAGCAATTTTGAGGGGGGGACAGGATGAGCAGAAATCTGACTGGATCCCAGGAGACAGAAGCAGGCAACTTGGCTGGATGCAGGAGCTCAGCCTCTCCTCAGACCTGCTCAGGCTGCCTCTGCTACTTGTAAATAATAATAATAATAATAATAATAATAATAATAATAATAATTTATTTGTACCCTGTCCATCTGGCTGGGTTTCCCCAGACACTCTGGACAGCTTCCAACAAAGATTAAAAATACATTAAAATGTCACACATTAAAAACTTCCCTGAACAGGGCTGCCTTCAGATGTCTTCTAAATGTCAGGTACAGTGGTACCTCGGGTTAAGTACTTAATTCGTTCCGGAGGTCCGTTCTTAACCTGAAACTGTTCTTAACCTGAAGTCCCACTTTAGCTAACGGGGCCTCCTGTTGCTGCCGTGCCGCCGGACCACGATTTCTGTTCTCATCCTGAAGCAAAGTTCTTAACCCGAGGTACTATTTCTGGGTTAGCAGAGTCTGTAACCTGAAGCGTATGTAACCTGAAGTGTATGTAACCCAAGGTACTGCTGTAGTTGTTTATCTCTTTGACATCTGATGGGAGGGCATTCCACAGGGCGGGCGCCACTACTGAGAAGGCCCTCTGCCTGGTTCCCTGTAACCTCACTTCTCACAGTGAGGGAACCACCAGAAGGCCCTCAGAGCTGGACCTCAGTGTCCGGGCTAAACGATGGGGGTGGAGATGCTCCTTCAGGTATACTGGGCCAAGGCCGTTTAGGGCTTTAAAGGTCAACACCAACACTTTGAGTGCATTAAATGCATTTCTGTTCCATCTGGAGTGTCATGCAAAGCACAGTCCATTCAGAAACTCCAGCTTTTGCCTTATTCACAGTGGTTTCCTACAAAGAAGAGAAGTCAGTTCCCTTTATATGTTTCACACATCCACACAAGCCACCCTCTTGGCACACTTTGGTGTTTGTGAAGGCTTCTGAATGACTTACCTTGGCAAAATCCTTCTTTGCAGTTCAGAGGGCACCGTATTGTGTGCTGCTTGTGTAGCGATGACCATGCTGTGGTGCTTCTGCACATACAAGAGCGAGCCTGCCTCATGCACGCCAGGAAACACCTTTCCCCTGTGAAGAGGCTACGGTGGCATCCTGTGGAAAATCTCTTGGTGGTTGGATGTGAAGATGATTCCGTTTACGTCTGGGATATTGAGACCGGTAAGGCCTCTCTCTTTCTTCGCATCTTTTGTTTGCAAAACACAAGGGACCCCACCAGCCTGGAGAAGCAGCTAGCAGAGGCAAACTCTGTTTGAAATGCCAAAGTCAGAGAAAAGGCCAATCATAACTGTCAGCAATTTAACTTGGACTCTGAATGGTGAATGATTAGCTAGACTTCAGAGGCTTTGCTGCTCTGGCCAGTTGCCTGAGGTAGAGTGAGGCAGTGGCGTAGCGTGGGGGGTGCAGGGGGGGCCGGCCGCACCGGGCGCAACATCTGGGGGTTAGGGTTAGGGGGCGCAAATCCATGGGTTAGGGGGCGCAAATTACTTGCCTTGCCCCGGGTGCTGACAACCCACGCTACGCCGCTGGAGTGAGGCACAAGCCCTCTCCATTTCTGGTGACACTGAGTTAGTCAACACTGATAAAGGGTGTCTCCAGGCTGTCCCTTTATTGCAGGAGTGATTCAAGCACATACCGGAACTTTCTGCATTTAAATCAGGGGTCGGCAACCTAACGCCCATGGGCCACAAGCGGCCCATGCGGGTCATTTAACCGGCCCACAAGCTGCCCCCAAACTGAGCTGCCCGCTCGACGAGTCCCCCCGACACAGCGTGGCACGGGGACTTGATTCTGCAGTGCCGGAAATTGCGTCTGTGCAGACATAGATGCCAGAAATTGTGGGCGCATGGGCGTGATCTGGCCCATGGAGGGATCTCCGCTGGAGCGAACTAGCCCAGGCGAGGTAAACCTTGCTGACCCCTGATTTAAATTAAAGCATTCTTGACACCCTGCCATAACAAATCCACTTTAAAAACACAACAAAACGCAACACAGACTTTTGGGTTTTCGGAAAGCAATGGGGAAATGCATTGAAAAGTGTGTCTGAATGAATTAATAATGGGAAGACGCATAAGCACCCCATAAGCAACTCTTCAGGATGAAGACTCTTTGCTGTATAGGCATCCCTTAGACAAATGCTTGGAAAAGGCTGAGCACTGGGGTCCCTCTAGCGTTTTTCCTCTCCTTTGGGTGCATTCTGCAGCACTGCGACACTGATGCAACAATAGTGCCTCAGTGGTAGATTTATACTGGGTCATCCGTAGCCCCTATCTACAAGAAGGGAGATATTCAAGATCCAGCAAACTACCGCCCTGTAAGCCTTCTGGACATCGCATACAAACTTTATACCAGGTACTTATTAAACAAGTTGGTAGACTGGGCGGACCACTCTAACCTGTTCAACCAGGAACAGGCAGGATTTAGAAAGGGCCACAATACGATAGGTCACTGTATGGTACTATAGACCCTGGTAGCTAAATATGCAAAAGCATATAAGAGCAGACTTTTCGTGGCCTTTGTTGACTTGACATCTGCCTTTGATTCAATCTGTAGAGATAGACTATGGAAAAAATTATATGAAACGGATATTGATAGACGACTTTTAAAAATTCTCAGAGAGTTACACACAGATACTACAGTCAAAATCAGAACTGGGCCAATGGGAACTCTTACGGACCCACTGCCATTGGGGAAAGGGGTCAAACAGGGATGCCTGCTAGCCCCATTTCTTTTTAACTTTTATATAAACGACATTGTTCAGTACATGGCAAAATACAAGTCATCGGCTCCAGCCATTGAAGGTAAACGTTTGAATATATTGCTATACGCCGATGACATGGCTTTAATGGCACTCACCCGAAGAGGCTTACGCAGCATGCTGGAGGGGATCGCAGCCTACTGCTCTCATAACTCACTAAAGATAAACTATGACAAAACAAAAATTGTGGTGTTTACTAGAGCTCGCCACACCTTTAGATGGTCTTTAGATGAACATGTGATTGAACAGTGCCCCTTTTTTAAATATCTGGGTGTTACATTTCAGGCTACATCTAGTTGGCTAGCCCACTTTAAGGCTGTAACCATCCTAACACGAAGAACAATTGGTGTCCTGCTTAGTTTCTTCCATACCCGGGGAGGACAATTGGTGATCCCGGCATTAAGAGCTTTTGTTGGGAAAGCTATTCCCCAGATGTTATATGGGATAGAACTCTGGGGGTGGAACCAGAGGCTGTTGGAACGGCTTGAAATTTTGCAAAATTATTACCTCAAGAGGATTCTAGGCCTTCCTCAAGGAACACCAGCAGCTTTCTTGAGGGTGGAAGTTGGATTACCCTCTGTGTCTGCCAGGGCCCACTTAAGATTCCTACGATTTTACATCAACCTTGCAAACACTTCAAACACCTTATTGGCCAAACAAGCCTTTGTATCTCTTCAAAAGAACACCACTTGGCGTCAAAACCTATCTGAGATCCTGGTTAGATACACCCTACCGGAGTTTAATATTCTCAAACTGTGGAGCCCGGACAAAGTTCGGGAATGGATTCTGGAGAGAGATGCTCTGTTAGATATCACAAAAATACAGAACCCAGGGTCCTCCCACTGGTTTCCCCGACTGAAAACAGTCAAAACCTGCGCCAATTATTTGGCGAATATCACCAATCCCACCCTTCGGAGAGCTTTCACCATGGCCCGTTTTCAAACCATTCCTACGGCCTATTTGTCAGGCAGATATGCAAAAATCCCAGTAGAGCAGCGTATATGTCCTTGTCATATGAGAACCAAAGAGGATCTCACACATTACATGTTGTATTGTCCCATCTATTCGGCCTTCAGGGATGCGATGTTACAAACTATTCCCAAATCAATAGCCAACTCTGAGGACCAAGTAAAGTTTTTACTGGTGGACGCTGATCCACGGATTTCTCACGTGGTAGTGGTCTTTGTGGTGAAGGCTATGAAAACTAGGGTATGGTTCCTGGAGGAAATGGTGAGGTTCCTCCCATTGCTCTCCTAACCTGTTGCTGTGTCTTCTTTCCTGAATGACGAGGTTTTTTGGGTAGTTTCCTTGCTGGGACAGCATGGCATGAATTTTAGCTTATTTTTATAATTTTATTGTTTATCTTTTAATAATGTTTTATGGTATTTTGTGTAAAGGCATGGACCTCACAAATCTAATAATAAACTTTGACTTTGACTCTACTGGGTCATCCACATATCATTCTGAGTTGCTCTGCAGTGCTTCCCCAATGCCACCATGTTCTTGCCACCTGGAAGGGCATAAAAAACCCCTTTAGGATGAATTTGAACTAGTTCGTTTTGTAAAAATAGGAACCAGTTCCTTTTTGGAAAGGATGAACTTGAGCTAGAACCAGTTCCTTTTTAAAACATACTTTTCAAGTATTGTGTGCAGACAGCCTGCTCTGCTGCAAGAATCCATGGATCAGGGCCCCTGGCTGTATTTTGCATGGGAAAGAAGGCTGGTTGAGAAAATCATATCCTACATAAATCAGCATATAAAATTTGAGTCCTTTTATAGTCTGGAGGATTGCTATTGAAACAGTTTACTTACTGTTTTGGACATGCTTGCGTATCTACTACATAAAATAGAGACGTGTAACAACGTGCTTTTTAAAATAAATAAATAAATAAATAAATAAATAAATCCATGTATGTTCTGAGATGGTTGTGACATTTCCTGCCAATTTGCAAACATCCAGCGACAGACTCATTTGAGCTACAGTTCTCCTGGTTCCAAGTAAATGACAGGTCTTTATGACAAGCCTAGCAGTGGGTGAAAGAGTCAGACCTCCGCCATATCACACTCAGGCTGTGTTTCTAAATGAGAAATATTGGGGTGTCCAGGAGGGGGCCACATGTTTGGGGCTTATCATGCCCACCCCATCTGCAAGACACTCTGGGACCCTAAGAAGAGGCATGCAGGAGCTGCTTGTTTGCAGTCAGCACTTCAAACTGCCCACCTTCTGATCAGCAGGCCCAGGCTCCTGCCAACCTACCAGTCTGAAAGCATACCAGTGCGAGTAGATAAATAGGCACCACTGCAACAGGAAGGTAAATGGCATTTCTGTGTGCTCTGGCACTCGTCACAGTGTCCCGTTGCACCAGAAGCGGTTTAGTCATGCTGGCCATGTGACCCAGAAAGCTTGTTGTTGTTGTTTAGTCATTTAGTTGTGTCCGACTCTTCATGACCCCATGGACCAGAGCACGCCAGGCTATCTGTGGACAAACGCTGACTCCCTTGGCCTGAAAGTGGAGATGAGTGCCACATCCCCTAGTCAAGTTTGACTGGACTTAACCATCCAGGGGTCCTTTACCTTTACTTTACCTAGTCAGCAGCAAAGGAAATTAACTCTGTACATGCTATTATTTCTCATGCTCTGGACCCAAGAAAGGGTCAGAGCATGGCACCAAAGTAAATTGCAACATCCCTTCTAGGAACCAAGGGGATTGTCTTTAGAAACTGGGCACATGCCTCCATCTCTCCTCCTCTCCCCCGCCCCCTCCCCTAAGTTAACAAACTTTGCCTTGAGGGAAAGCTGACATTCCTTTAAAGAGGCATATAATCCAATTATGGAACCATTAGGTGTTTTCAGGGAGCTCTGTAAGCTTATGGCACCTTCCTGCACTCTGCTTTGGTTGGAACGAGCATGAAGGAAATATCTGTGCTGCAATGTTTGGCTATGAGTCTGTCTGCATTTTGGACATTTGGGTTTGCTGGATTTTTAAATGACTTCTTTGCACTTTTTGCCATTATTTGATCATTTGTATTATCAGTATGCATGTACACACACACACACACACACACACACACACACACGAGATACATATATCAAAACAGAGGGCTCAACGATAGTTCTGCTTGTCCCATGCCTAGAAAGCACAGGTCTTTCTGCTTGTCTTGCCACTTCCCCAGGGGAAAACCCCCTCTTTAGTGCTAAATCAGAGCAAACATTCCCTGCACACTCACTGCCCTGTTGGAAATGGAAGCCCATGTTTAAGAAGACCAGAAGCTGGCATCCGTTTCTCTCAGGAGACAATGGAAGAGTGCACCGTTTGGGGGGGTGAAGTCAAACTGTTGGAAGTTTACAGTTTCTGCTATGGTGGTAGAGACTCATATGAGAGAGACATGTTTTGTTGCAGCTGAGGCAGATAGAGGCATCTGGTTGTGCTGCTGTAGATACACCACGGCGTTTCTTCTCTCTGTGCTCCTTCCTCTGGTCACTGCTATGGATATATGAGCATATCCGGTGACGTGGTGCAAAGCTCCCTCCGGTCCCCCTCCCCTGGTTTCTCAGAGGATTTTTTAGGGAGGATGGCACTGCTGGCAGGGCTGAAGGAGGCAGACAGTGGCTGGAGGGTGACTCCTCCGGCGGGGAAGAGGCGGAGGCTGGATGCGGCACCTCCCAGCTCAGCTGGCCGCTTCATGCTGTGGTGGCCACAGCAGACAGGCTCCAGCTTGGCTTCGGCGCAGCATGGCGGAGGCGGGTGAGGGCGGCGAGCTGATGCCGGGACGCGCCACGTCCAACCTCCGCCTCTTCCCTGGCACCCTCCAGAACTTGGTGCCCTGGTGCCCTGCACCACTAGCCTCTATGGGTAATATGCTCCTGATGACCAGATTGACAGTCTCCAGATCAGCAGAAAACTCAGCCATTTTTTCTCTGTGTTTTTTTTATTTTATTTTTATTTTTATTAAGAACAAATTAGAAAACATACATATTTACAACAAAAGAAAATACATATAACCAAGGAGAAAAATTAGAGAATACTTTGTCTCTTTTCATATTTACAGTTATTTATACCTCTATAAAATGCTATTCACAATAAAGGAGTGAAATGAAAGATAAGATATCAGAAAAAAGAAAAAAAGAACAAAGAAAAAATAAAGAAGTAAAAGAAAAGGATCATAGGTGAAAATTTTGGTGTTTTGGTTTTAACTGAAGGCCTTTTGTCTTACTGGTTTATTTTTCTATATCAAAACTTCCTTAAATTAATAGATAAGTCCTTGGTGCCTTCTGAGGAAGTTCACTGCTGTGCTAGGATTTTCATGCAACAATATTTCTGAAAAGAAAAAAAAAATCCCAGCTCAGAATGGCTGTAAGAAAGTCTAGCAGAATAGAGGGACCTTCCACATTTTCATTTGTTCCATGATTTCAAGTGATAGGTCTGAGTGTTTTGTTTTTGTCCCGCTGCTTTCCCTGGGAAAACCCACTGTTTGTTGCTGAATCGGAACAACCATCGATCGGGTTTTCTGTGGGTTGACATTTGTTCCGATTCAGCAGTAAATTTCAGGTTTTCCTGGGAAAAGTCACAGGACAAAAAAAAAATACCCTCTCAAATCTGTGACTTGAAATCAGGGACAAATGAAAGTGTGGATGGTCCCAAAGAGGAAGAGAGGAGGAGGAGGAAGACCTCTCTCAATGAAAAGAGGGGTAGGATATTACAGAAAGGGAGGGAGGAAAATTGAGGCCTTCAGTGGCTTTGGTCTTCCAGTGAAAACAATTCAAGGGGTCAGCCGGAGAGTCTTGGTCTCATGAAGTCAGAGGCCTGGTCCCTCCTATCTGTGCAAATGTACCGGTAAGTAGGATGGAGCATAAATGAGCAATGGGAAAGATGCACTTGTGAAGAAAAGAAAAAGGACCATCTGCCTCTTGTCATTTGATACCTGGAACACTAGGGGACAGCATTCAAATGCTGAATGGATGCTGACTATTGATTGGAGTCTCCAGGCTAACCTGTAAGTTATGAAGTGTTTCTGCTGAGAGACTGAAGGCGATTTGGGCAGGCAGCTTCCAGGGTAAAAAACAAATGGGAGAATGAAACAAGCCTCCCTTACACTCTGGTTGCCCTGAGCAGCATTTCAGATGCTGGAGAGCCCCTGGAAGCACATGGAAAACATGGAACCAGGTGCACCAAATGTGAATGGTTCCAACTGCTTTTAATGTTGCATTTCTATAGAGTTGCAACCCACCCAGGGACCTTATGAAGGGTGGGTAAGAAATCCTGTTGTTGCTGCTCGTTACAATATGATTTGATATAAGGTAGAATCCTATGCTGTTTCTACATTAGAATTAAATTAATCAGCTGCTCACCGGAAAGGGAATAAAATGTGATGATTATATCCATTGATTTCTTATCATTTAAGTATGCGTCTGTAACTATCCCCTCTTACAGTTATTAATTATGCCATTCACAGCAGCTGTGTATGGGGACCAACCATGTGGGTGACTTAAATGGTGTGATTCCTGGCATAAACTGGGGGCAGGAATGGCAATCGTGAGGGGTGGTTCTTCTTAACTTTGTGACTGTAGTTATGCTATAGGCCTTGTATGTTTATATACCTGGCATGGGTTCAGCTTTTGGCAGAGAATCCCTTTGGGAAGTTCTTTAAGCCCCTTACAGAGCTGACAAAATCCTATACCAACTTCCTTCAGAATATTGCGCTCAGTGGGACTTCCCATCTGAGCAGGCAGGTGCAGTACGATTCTGTGGCTGGCTTTTTGCTTGGTACCATTAAACAGCCATCCATGGAGCAGTCTTAATGCTCACCTTGGTGAATGAACTTGTCCAGCTGCAACTTACCTTCTTGGCGCTGATTCTGCCCCGGAGCTCCTGCTCTGCTTATGTGAAGTCATGCTCCGCTGCCTGTAAATTTCTCAAACCACTATTTCTCCTCTGCCCAGGAAGTCTCGAGCGCCATGAAACTGGGGAAGTTGCTCAGGCAATCCTTGCTTGCTGTGAGGACTCAGTCATGGCAGCGGCAGATTCTCTGTCGGCCGTCTTTGAAGAAGACACACCTAAGCAGGAAAACCTGGATGGCCAATCTTCCAACTCCTATAAAATCGGTACACTTTCCTACAGCAGCCTTGCTCATCGAGAAAAGTCTTCCCACCACCAGGTGAGTGCACAGAAAGGGGAAACTTTGAATCAAAGAATTGCAGAATTCTAGAGTTGGAAACCTCTGGGCCAAACCCCTGCCATGGAATCTAGACAGCACTCAGGAAAGCTACCTTGATGCCACATAACCCAAAGTTGCTTTCTCCCGCCCCCCAGAACGGATGGTGTTACAAAAGCACCATTCAGGAGAACATTAAAACATTAAAGCAGGTTTTGCCTGCAGGAGCTGAGGCCTGTGCTGATCTTGTAACTGGCCACTTAAGTCCAGGCTCCACGCTGAAGAAGAAGAAGAGTTTGGATTTGATATCCCGCCTTTCACTCCCTTTAAGGAGTCTCAAAGCGGCTAACATTCTCCTTTCCCTTCCTCCCCCACAACAAACACTCTGTGAGGTGAGTGGGGCTGAGAGACTTCAAAGAAGTGTGACTGGCCCAAGGTCAGCAGCTGCAGGTGGAGGAGCGGAGACGCGAACCCGGTTCCCCAGATTACGAGACTACCGCTCTTAACCACTACACCACACTGGCTAGAAGGCTGAATCCTTATGGGTTCAGGATGTTGGCTGGGAGTGAACTTGCTCTGTAAATTGATAACAAGTCCATATACCATATTTTTCTGTGTATAACACGACCCCATGTATAAGACAACCCCTATTTTTGGGAGTCCTCAACAGTGGTTGAGCTTCTTTTGTAAGTTCGCTGAGCTGTTGAGCAGCTTTTCGATGATCCTCCGCTCTGGCTGATGGAACTAGTGCCGTAATACACCGCATACTGGCACTCGCCAAATACTCTTCCTAAGCCGGGAAGAGTGGGTAAGCAGCCTCCTCTCTGTCATTTCCCTGCTACCGCTGCAGCACCAGCCCTTACTTACTTAGCATATTAACCCGTATATAAGACGACCCTCAATTTATAAAAAAAAAATATTCAGAAAAAAGGTTGCCTTATACATGGAAAAATATGGTAAATGCTACTTAAACTATAGAAGTCCCTCCAATTTGTTATTGATCATGCCTCAGAACCACCAACTACAGATGAAACTAGCACTTCTAACAAGACATCTTGACCAGTAAATATACGAAATATGAGTGCTTGATGAAAAGTAAGTCTATGAGTTTTACATACACAACAGCGGCTCAAAAAGCTTGGGTTTTTTGGTGGGGAAGGAGCCTCGATTGTTCCCTATCTTTGCACAAGTAGAAGGATCATTTAGTATTTAGGTATTTAATGGTGACTGCCCATCATCTCCTGTTGATTTGGAGCAGCTATTAGGCGTGATAACCACCCTCTTTGATATAACTCTATTTATATAGACTAAGTGGTGACTGATGAAGAACAGTAGTAGTAATAGTAGTAGTAAGATAATAACGCTATTTAAATGAATGTGGCTAATGAGATTTGGAACCAGGTTCATTCTGCAAATCGTAAAATGGATCTGCTGGGAGACTGAAAATGTCTCCACTGAAAACAGAGCTCTACAGAGTCCTGAAATGGCAAGGAATGATCTAGCCGCACTCCAGCACTTTAAAGTCTCATTGAATTCCAGAAAAGGGAGTGTTAACCACGTGCTTAAATGCCTCCCATGGAAAACAATGTTTAAGTGCTAGAGGCAGGCTGCGTGGCACCTTTCTTGTACCTCATGGCTGGCCAGCCTCTGAAGCAGATTCGCAGTATCAACGTATTTGTCCTCATGGAAATTGCAGCCACCAGGACCGAGGGCTGCTTGGGTGATTTTTGGTGTGGAACTGGGACGTGTGCCCAGAAGATAAAGTTGGCCCTGTTCCTCCTGGTGGGACAATGCCGTCAGTGCAAAACGAAGCATGCGTGTCATCAAATTCCCTTGATATACAGTACTTAAACAGGTTTTAATTATTTCCAGCATCAAAAGGCCCCCTCATGTGCGGCATCGTTGTTTGCCAGAGAAAGCGCCACTCTGAACGGGGTGTGAGAAGGGGTCTCTCCCCAAAATCAGACCCTCAGCATTTGCCTCAGTCACTGACAGGGGGAGAGGCGGCAATTTGTGTGGTGAAGCCTATTTGAATAGGGTATTGTTAGAATACTTATGGTCCACTTGACAAGGGCTCTTGCTGTAAATAGCACAATTTGACTCCAGCTGTTAAAGGGAGGTTTTGACAGTCGCTGAATGGGATTGGGGGGGGGGAGGTGCTTTGCTGCAGAGGAGAGAAAATCAATACTGGCCTCTCGTTCAAAGCAACCTGCTCTTTTTCTTGTTCAGTTCTCCTTCCGGGTTTATATAAGGTGATCTGCCATTTAGAAAGGAAGACCTAGCTACTGTTTAAAAGCAGGGTTGGTTTGTGTGTGTATGTGTGCATGTGCAGACTAAACCAGGCAACAAATGCTGGCAAAATAGATATTTTTCTATCGGTAGATCTGTGATCCTAAACGAAATTGCACATAAATCCACATGAAAGCAAAGAGATCCACTTGGTTTCAGGCATTAGAATTGCATTTCTGCATACAATCGGTTGCCTCTGTACTTCAGTTTTGGAGCTGGAACGACTGTCTAACTCTGCTCATTTTCCCCCTGGCTGTTATTAAAAGTCCTACAAAATCCACAGCTGGGCAGTAAGACATTTATTAGTACCAAGCAACTTTCCAAAAGCCTGCCACTATTCTGTGACGCTGTCATTGGCCCTAATAAAGACATCACCCAACTGTGGATTTTTGAATTTTTTACTGGGCGATTTTTGCTTCTTAGAACAGAGTCCTCTTCTGTGGACTTCTTGGGCTCCCTGGCAGTGTGGCTTCCTCCATGGCCTGGTGCTGATCATTGCCATCTAGCCAAGCTGTGACCTGACACTCCTTAGTGACAGAATACCTGGCTAGGGGTAGCAAGAAGGCTTGGGCATGGGGCTTCCATGGCACCACATGAGGGGTGGTCTTTGGTAAATTTTCATAATATGGCACCCTGTGCGAGGCCAAAAATTGACGCACCCAAACTGGTCTCTCAATTATGGATGTGCTCAATTATATGGCTCTATGCTCTGTGCGGGGCAACCATCTAAATCATTTTGCAGCACAAGGGTTTGATTGTGCAGGTACCAGCCAACCTTTAAAAATGATCGCTGCTCCCCACCACCCAAAAAACAGAAGAGAGGAGCAGTTCCAGTGCTGCGCATGCAGCAGAGGAAAATATTTACTTTGCTCAATTCTTTGCTCAATCCAGTTTCCATTTTCTGCTTCTATGTAATGAAAAATGAAAAACACAGAAGCATAACAATAGGGAGAGGACTCTTGGTTTAAGAGATTTTTCTCCTAAACAAAGAGTCCTGATTTTTCTCCTAAACCAGGAGTCCTTCCCCTATTGTTATGGTTCTGTGTTTTTCATTTTTCATTACACAGAAGCAGAAAATGGAAACTGAATTATTATTATTATTATTAATGCTTAATTGTGAGTGAATTTAACATGTAATAAACTATAGCTTGCATGTCAGTGCATTGATATAGTTCTCTAACACCCCGGAGTTAAAATGGCTTCAGAAATAAATGTGTTCAGCATCTAGGCCCACATATGTAGTGGCACTTCCAAGATTCAAAGCTCCCAGTTATGAGCATCTCTTTCTGTTGTCAGGAGCTGCTAGCTTTAAGTGCCTGGCTGGGGAGGAGGTGTGTGAGCCTCACTGAGAGAAGGAAGGAAAGACTATCCCTGACAGCTTCAGACAATGCAAAGGGGGGAGGCAGCAGATCGATGCTCCCTCCCCCAATCTTGGAAGTCTCTGCTGCTCCTCGCCCCTCCACTGTCCCGCCCCCACCCCCGGTCAATGTAATGACAAGAAAATTGGTGTAGAGGCCAGTCTTGCAGCTAGATCATTTTAGACCCTGGA
This sequence comes from Podarcis filfolensis, assembly GCF_964270895.1. Taxonomy (NCBI): domain Eukaryota; kingdom Metazoa; phylum Chordata; class Lepidosauria; order Squamata; family Lacertidae; genus Podarcis; species Podarcis filfolensis. Next base: position 6,654,924 of record NC_139616.1, read on the forward strand.
CTTAATGGTCCTCCAGCACATGCACACACACTAAACAGTCATGTGTGTTACTCTGGTTAGGAAGCAGACTGCTCTTCTCTCTAGCCATGCCAGCGTCTGCAAATGCTCCTACATTCTTGGCACAAGAGAGCAAAAAATAAACAGCCCCCCACCAAAACACACACACTAAAGGTTGGACAACCTGATAAAAAAAGAGAGAAATACTTTGAGCATGTGCCGTTTCATATTTTATACTCGCTTCAATCTCCAAGACCACAGGAATAAAGCAAGGTTTGCTTCTGCTGCCCTAAAGCTACACACATTTACTTGCAAAAAAAATAATAAAAGGATAATAAGCATTTTTAAAGTGAAAAGAAAAATATAGAAATGGGCATCTGTAATCGCCTGCTTGCCTGCCTGGCTCTCCCTTCCCCTATAAAATGGTTTTAAAGGTATGAAAGGCTGCTGTGGGGGTAACCACCGTCAACCTCGGTGGGGCTGAGACCAGGCCTGCTTGCTGCTGGCCCCCCCTGCACAATCTGTTGCTCCCCGGGTGGTCATTTGGTAATGGGGGGCAGGGTGGAGGCTGGACTTTGGCCCCAGGTCTAGCCTGAGCTCCACCACCGGTAGAGCCTTCAACATTTGCGTGAATTCTGCTCCTATTCCTAAATGTGTGCTAAATGAAGCAGAGCTGTTTTGCATTGCAGTGTGTGTGGAGAGCAGCAGCAGTCAGTGAGAACATAGAAGCCTCTCAGATACCCTCCTGTCTTAGCTCTGCGCTGATAGGCCTGCCGCTCCCACCTTGGGTGCCAACAGCCAGCAGCTCTGACGTTTTGGGTGCTGGACAGCTCCCACACCCATATGCCGTGCTGGGGAGCTGTCCAGCCTCCTGGAGCCTGACAGCAGGACTGGGTAGATGCCTTTAGAGTTGTCCCTAGGATCAGGTTGCTTGAAGGTTGGCAGGGCAGGCAAGGGGGTACATGGTGTGCATGCCCTATACTCCCACCCCTGGTCCCCCACAGCTTCTTGGCACAAGGTCCCATGTCTGCCCCACTGCCATGTGAGCCCACAGGGAGACTTTGGCTGTCAGAAGGTTACACAAGGGTCCTCCCCACCCTTCGCAAATGACTGGGAACTTTAAAAACAAATCAGAACCCTTCTCTTCAAGGGCACGGGCATCTTTGAAAAGGAGAAAGTTGTACTGACATTCAAAAAACCTGGTTTTATATGGAATTTTACTGTCACTGAAATTAACTCAAGTTTCATTTGAAGATAATGCAGCACGGCTATTTAAAGCCTTCTGAATGCCAAACAAAGGCTCATTTCCATGCTCAGTTATTACTGGGCCTCAGAACACTCTATGCTGAGTCTGGGTTTATTTTTTTCCCACTTGAAAATGTTTATATATTAATATAAGCAATTTGTAGATTGCCATTTATATTTCTTTTTTTTTAAAAAAGCATTACTGTGCCGCCATAACTTAAAATATCAGGTGAAGTCCAACAATAAAATATAAAACATATTAAAAAACTACAGAAACCATAAAAGGGAGCGTGCTGAGGACAGAGCAGTCAAAGCAGCCTTGAAATACACTTCTAACAAGTAGAACTTTCTGTGGCATATGAATCCGGACCCATTTTTGTGATATCAGTTTAAATCAAACAAACAAAACACACCATGCCACCAAATGCAATTTCTGCCAGCCTCTGTAATCAAGAAGCTCACTAAGCGGTGGCCTTTCCAGTCCAAAATGTTTGCTGATTTCGTGAAGCAATATTTTATGCTCATAAACTGGCTGCAAGGTGGGAGTGCAATTCCATTTATCTTGATATTCTTTAGCTTTATAGAGCCTGCCAAAGTGTCCATCTGTTCGGCGGAGATTGCTTCCCCTCGCGAGTGGTCAGGGGGAGTGAGCCGGGAGAGGTCAAAGGAGCTTCTTGACCTCGGGTGTTTCTCGCCGGAGCAATTGGAGTAGAGGGAGCCGGCTGCCATTACGAGGTGCTGCTCAGCAAAGCAGCCCCCACTTTAATTGGTAATGATAGCAGGGAAGACACAGCGAAGCCACAGCCAGGAGAAAACAAAAGGCATCCAATATAGTAATTTATTACCGGTCGCTGGGTTTCAGCCGCTTGGTTGTTTTACCCCTGCCGTGGCCGCAGAGAGCAAAAAGAGGCTCCAGCACTTAATGCAAAATGGAGGCCTTGCTGCCGGCAGGGCACCGTGGGGCTCGGAAGAAGATTGCCTCAGCTATTAGTTGGATCATGGATTTGTGCTCGTTGGCTCGGCTCTCCAGGCCCTTCTCTCCAGTGCATCAGCTGCAATTTCCGGCTTGCTTCTTCGCCTACAATTTGCCCTGCCAATCTTCAGGCTGCTGAGCTGGTGTCAGCACTCAAACATGGTGAGATGTTGGGGCCCATGGAGCCAAAAGAGGTGCATCTGTCCACTGTGTTGTCCAAGGATGCCTCTGGCCCCACATTTACAGGTGCCAGGGGCTGCTGCAGACTCTCTGGGCAGTGGCCTGCGGTGTGCCAAGCGCTAAAGCTGCCTCTCCTCTTGAGCGTATGGGTGGGGTGGAGGAGGGCTGCAGGTGGTTGGCACCAGTGGGAGGTAAGTGAGGGTGCTCAGCAGAGAAGGGCCAAGGGAAGCACTGGGAGTAGCTCATCAGGCTGCTGTCCACCAGGCACATCTTACGGAACCTACTTTGCATTTTTGCTCATTGCTTCCCAGAGCCAGCAACATAGCCAGTGGTTGGAGGGACTTGTTCCCTTGCCAACCATTTTGTGTGGTTCTTTTAGTCCTACTTTGAATCCTGTCCATGATTCAGCTGCCTAGTTATTCCAGCTCTCTGCTTTTTGTTCCTTAAAGGTAAAGGTAAAGGGACCCCTGACCATTAGGTCCAGTTGTGGCCGACTCTGGGGTTGTGGCACTCATCTCGCTTTATTGGCCGAGGGAGCTGGCGTACAGCTTCCGGGTCATGTGGCCAGCATGACTAAGCCGCTTCTGGTGAACCAGAGCAGCACACGGAAACGCCGTTTACCTTCCCGCTGGAGTGGTACCTATTTATCTACTTGCACTTTGATGTGCTTTCAAACTGCTAGGTTGGCAGGAGCTGGGACTGAACAACGGGAGCTCACCCCGTCGCGGGGATTCGAACTGCCGACCTTCTGATCGGCAAGTCCTAGGCTCTGTGGTTTAACCCACAGCGCCACCCGCGTTTTGTTCCTTAACCACTTGCTAATCCAAAAGAGGACCTTCCCTCTTATTTCATGTCTTTGTAGGAGTCTTTGGTGAGGAAGTTTTATAAAAAAAGCTTTTTGAAAGTCTAAGTTCCCAACTGTATCACCCCTCTCTATATGCTTGTTGACACTCTGAAAGAACTTGAAGAGTTTAGTAAGATAGAACTTATCTGTAATGGTTATATGGGGTTGCTCGTGTGTAAGTTGCTGCCACTCCTGGCTAGGTTGCCTGGTTAAACCTTTTCCTGGCTGGACAGCCCTTCATTTCGTGGCTGTTTCAGTCGCTAGCAGAATCCGTCAGTGGGCGTTCCTTGAACTTCTTCCAGCAAAGAAGTTCTTTGACGCCAAGTCTACGCCTACTTTCCCTGCGTGGAAGTCTTCTGCGCAGGATGGGCGTGGGTAGCGGAGGACCCGTGCTCTCCCCGCTGGTCTCCGGCGAGGAGTCCTGGAGCCCCCTCCCCGATTCCCCCATCTGCCCCCCTTTATCCCTGGTGTTACGCTGATTTCCTTCCCCAGCCGATGAGCTCCCTCTCTCCCTGCTGGGCCCTTCTCCAGCATCGCTTGGGAGCCTTGCCTCCACCTCTGGCTCCGATGTCAGTTCCCTGACATTATCCTTGCAGAAGCCCCACTGCTTCCACTTCAGGACTTATTCTTCTATATGCTTTGTAGGTCTTAGTTTAACAACACTATCCACCAGTTTTCCTGGAATAAACTTTAAGCTAACCAGTCTGTAATTTCCCCGATCCTTTCAGTATTCCTTAAAAAAATGTTGCTACAGTGGCTGCTTTCAAGGAAGACTGAAACAGCCCCAAGAATCATTCATTTTTTTCAAATAACGCATCGCACCAATATTATTTGAGATGTAGAAGAGGCATCTCTAACCCTGGTGCCCTCCAGATGTTCTGGACTACAACTCCCATCATCATCTTCCCTGACCATTGGCTGTGCCAGCTTCTAAGACCAATAGGAGAATTGTTGGTGTGGAATGTGTGATTATTCACGGTGCATATGAACATCTAATGAATGTTCAGATTTGTTGGGAGAAAATCTTTCAGGCAGATATGAATATTCAAATAGCATCTGGAAGATCTCTCCAAGGCAGGATCTGTGAAACGTGTACTGGAGAGATGTGTGCTTTGTAGAATGTGCAAGGACTTGGCCTCAGATTTACTCCTGAGTAGAAATGAGTTGGCGGGCCTGTATGGTGCTCACCTTCGGCATTCTGGTTCCCCCAAGTTTTTTGGGCGTGACAATCTCTGGAGCCTTTCTGCCCTGTTCTGACTCTAGACAGAGCAGCCTCCTTGCAGCTTCTGATTTTTATTTCCTATCCAAAGTTTCTTAGCAAAAGGCAACAGTTTCTCATTTGCAGACTTAGCAGACCTAGGTGTAAAAGCATCCAGATTTCCTTGTTTTCCACAGGTATGAATAACCATTCCAGTGTCCGTGCCACTGGGAACCAGGCCTTTATTTAGAGAGCACTAGGGGTGTGGTGACCTCTCCCTTTAATGGAGAAGGGAGGATGGTTTTCTTTGCAAAACTACCACATGATTCCATTTCTTGGTTCCCTTGTGGAAGGAGAAAGCTTTGGTTGCTCCCATTGTCTCTCGATTTAGCACTAATCCTGCCATAGGATGCCTTGGCATCAGGAAGCTGGAGTGCCTGAAGAATTCAAGTGCTCTGCTTCCTAATGGACGTGTGCATTCTAAGTGGGCAAGACATAGTTCCTAGAAGCAGGTGAATCCCAGCGGCAAAGAGCCTGCAGAGATGAAAAGGTCACCTGGTAAAATAGCATTTCCATTGTACTTTCCATAAAATGTTTGTGTGGTGGGTCTGGCTTAGACCAGTTAAGGTTAATAGCCTGTATTGATGTATTTGAGGATGAGGGGGAAGAGAAGAATGACCTTTTCCCTGGAAGCAGGGGATTAGCCTCCTCTCTCTGCTGAGTTTTGCCAGAGACTCTTTCCCCCTTTTTAGTCACTGAGTTTGCAGTGAGCACTAGCAGAAGCAGCGAAGTCTTGGCTCTTGTTGAATTGCACATGGTAGTTCTACATGGAGGAACTGAAGCAGAAGGAGCAGAAATGGTGAAAGAGACTCCCCCCCCCCATTGCAGTCGACACAGGCACCATTTGCACCCTCCTCCCAAATTGACTTCACCTCTCACAATTAAAATGTGAGGATTGCATTTTTATTTCACTCTGCCTGTTTTTAAAAGGAGCTTCCAAAACAGTCTTACAAGGCATTGGAAATTGTGGTAGTCATCAAAGAAAGCAGTTTGCTTCAGGTGAGTATGAAAGCATTCTCCTCTGAGCATTTCCTAACATACTTTTAAAATTTATACTTTCCCCTTCAACAGGTTTCCAGGGCAGCTTACAGAAAGTTAACATTACAATAGAACACCACCATACAAATCCATTTTGCCACCTGCCCACCTCTGAAATGCCATGCCCTGGTTGGGGTTGCTTTGCTCTCAGTGCCATCTTGGAATATGTAATAATAATAATAATAATAATAATAATAATAATAATAATAATAATAATAATATTTATACCCCACCCATCTGGCTGGGTTTTCCCCAGCCACTCTGGGCGGCTCACAACAGAATATTAAAAACACAATACAGCATTAAACATTAAAAACTTCCCTAAACAGGGCTGCCTCCAGATGTCTTTTAAAAGTAAGACAGCTGCTTATTGCCTTGACATCTGATGGGAGGGTGTTCCACAGGGTGGGCACCACTACCGAGAAAGCCCTCTACCTGGTTCCCTGTAACCTCACTTCTCGCAGTGAGGGAACCACCAGAAGGCCCTCGGAGCTGGATCTCAGTGTCAGGCTGAATGATGGAGGTTCAGACAGAGAGACACGAGAGACAGGGCCTTGCCTGGAGTGCTGTCCCAAAAGAAACCCATCAGACTCCTTCTGTGGGTCACCAGAGATTGAAGATGCTTTTATTTAACAGTCTTGACTTTTGGTTTGCATTCACTTTTGGTTTTGCTTTTAGAAATGGTTTGTTATATTTACCCTTCTGTTGACTATACTATGTGCTGTGGGTAATTTTTAGTGGCTGACCAAAGTGTACATTATTCTTGTTCTTATTATTTTCAGCTACCCACTGCCTGCCATACCCAGTGGCCTTTTACCATCCTCCCTGTGAAGACAGAGCGACAGAACATCCATTTTTACGTCCTTCTCTTTGATTTGGAAAAATTGGCCGAACTCCTGCATTCAGCCCAGCTCAAGGGACTGAGGTCATCCAGCTCATTCCACAGCTATGACGCTCTAAAGAGAGCCAAAAGCACAGCTGACAAAAGGATGCTAATGCTGAAACGAAACAGAACTTCTGGGTCACTCTTTCCGTTGGATGGGCAAGTCAAAGCTCCAGCTGAAGAGCAAACATTTGGGGAGAGTAATGCAGTTGGCTCTTTGGAACAAAGTGGCGGCATCAAAAGACACAAAAAGCCGAAGAGTTCAAAGAAGGTTCGGAGGCAGCCATCAGGAAAAGTCAATGTGAATGTTGTCATGGATGCAGCGAAGCTCCTCTTGTCATGCCTCTTGCCTTGGGGTGTGGATGGGGAGTTGGATGATCTCTGTGTTCAGTATTTAGATATCTTGAGACTTCTCTATCCAGTCTCACTTGGACTTATGTCAAGGAACAATCATCTCTCTCTGACATTGCCAGGATGGCGCTATGCCAGTTCCCCAGGGGCGGAAGAGCAGCAGGAGGCAAATCACTTGTTCTCCAGAAAAGTGCTGGATTTGTGTCACAGGTACATTAGTGTGGCCCAAGAGCAAACAGGAAGGTTCAATGGACACACAAAAAGCATCCGTACCACAGAGAGATCCCTGACTCTGAGTTACTTACTGAGAAGGATATATTTAGTTCAAAGGATATTTGGCAGGCCCTTAGAAAAGACCAGGTAAGAACTTCCATTTTCCGGTGTTTCTCTAATCCCAAGCAGGCAAAATGTTAGATGGCACAGATGGATGGGCAGACATCCCTTTGTCTGCCTATCATTTGTCATTCATAGTGTAGCCTAGTGCCATGCCCTGGAAACCCATTAAGAGTGTTTCCAAATTACTCTTAATTAACCCACATTTATATCCTTTGGTGTACCAGTTAGGATTTAGCTCCTTCTCATTTCATCTCCATGAAATGGGAATAATAATTTGCATCATTTATTTGTTTTGCTTGCTCTGTTTATTCCTTGCTTTCTAGAGGGTCTTACAGATGGTTCTCAGTTGGTTGACTCCCAGCTAGGCACTGCTCAGGGGCAGAAATCCTTTGCTTTAGTCACTGAACTTTAGTCACTTTTGCTTTCAGACCATTTTTCTGGGCCATGATTGTGATGGAACTGTGTTTTACAGCGCTTATTCCACATATTGTCACGTCCCATAGCCTGCCACAAAAAGGGGAGCAAATGTCTCAGAAATTACCAAGGGCAGCCCCATATAGCTTAGGCTTCATTTTATGACATCTAGGCTTGAAGACATGAACAAAGATATATTTTGTGAAACAGATTCCAAGCCACTGTTGAAAACTGAGGTCTCCACATAACCTTAATTTATGTGGGAGGCTGAACCTTGTAAATAACGATTGGGCTTATATCCAAGGAACTAATGACATCTCCCATGCCTAGATTCAGTTTCAGGCACTGTCCCAATTCTCAACTTCACCGAAGCCACCAACCAGATTCTTTTTTTTTTTTTAATGAGGAAAGAAGAGCTGGATACTATTGGTATCATGGCAGCATTTCACACTAAATACTTCTGCAAAGTCCTTGCAGGTAGGGGAGAAGAAAATATGGAAAAGGCTATGAGGAGGAGAAAAGTAGATCATCATCAATCATTCCTTGCTACCAGGAATGGAACCTGAGAGTAGTTTCCATTTGCCATGCTATCAACACTTCCTGCTCAAGAGTGTCACATACCTTAGAGTTGGGACCTAGTGAGCCTAGGGCTTGCCAATCAGAAGGTCGGCGGTTCGAACCCCCACAACGTTTAGGATCACAGATATACCGATAGAAAAATATCTACTTTGCTATCATTTGTTGCCTGGTTTAGTCTGCACAAGGGACTTGGGTGGCGCTGTGGTCTATACCACAGAGCCTAGGACTTGCTGATCAGAAGGTCGGCGGTTCGAATCCCCGCAACGGGGTGAGCTCCCGTTGCTCGGTCCCGGCTCCTGCCAACCTAGCAGTTCAAAAGCACGTCAAAGTGCAAGTAGATAAATAGGTACCACTCTGGCGAGAAGGCAAACAATGTTTCCGTGCACTGCTCTGGTTCACCAGAAGCGGCTTAGTCATGCTGGCCACATGACCTGGAAGCTTTACGCCGGCTCCCTCGGCCAATAAAGCGAGATGAGCGCCGCAACCCCAGAGTCGGTCACGACTGGACCTAATGGTCAGGGGTCCCTTTACCTTTAGAGTCAGTCAATAGGACAGAGCTCATTTGTTACCCATCCCCACCCACCTCAGACATAGTTCAGCACCTCTCCCTTATAAGGCATTATAAGCCTGGAAACTAGTAAAGGTCTTGAGATTGAATAGCATACAATATTTGTAGTGCACATTTTGAGAAACCTCAGTCTCCCTACCTTGAAAGATATAAATATACACCAGGAAATGCCTGGTTGGGGCACTCCTGGTTTTCTATTTGCATATAAAAAACTGGACCTTGGAAAATGGCATTTCCCAGAATTAATTAACCTGAGGAGTTGAAATTGGCAAGTTGCAGGAGTCATCTTCCCAAGTCGCAGTAAGAAGGCTCTTGGGAAGGGATAATTGACAGACACTTCCTCGCACACCATGTTTGGTCTACCCTTTTGAAAGTCCACCATTAGTTGCCTTTTTATTACTCCTGCCTATTAAACAGGAATGTCAAAATGAAGTTGTTTGGTTGGTTTGCTTGTTATGTTCATACCTACTCAAGGGCACATTTATTTTGCTGGCTGCTCCTTCAGCATCTGGGCAGGAGAGAAACAATATGTGCCGTGTTTTTAGCCAAGCCAAGTGGAGCATGCTAATTAGACAACTGGTGTGGGTGATCATTGTCCTTCAAGAAACCTACATGGCTCTTGGGTCTGGCCTTCTAAGGACAACTAACTTGAAAGCTGGGGGGAGGAGAAAAATTGTACTGCTGGTTCTGCCAACAGTCAAGCCAAGAAGAAAAGTGGCTGTGAGGGAGGAGCCTGTGGCAGGCAGGCAGGAAGTCTAGATGGCAACTGTGCAGCTGCCAGTCATTTCAAAGGGCTGCTTTATGCCAAGGGCCTCCCATGACTGGCAGCTTATATTGATGAGGAGCACAGTCCTTTCCCAGGCCTGATTCCTTGGATGCTGGGATCTGAGCCTGACAAGTCAACACGTGCAAGAGGCTGGGGGTTTGCTTTGCTGTGGACTGTGGGCAAGAGAAGGGCCAGGCAGATGATTTTTCACACGGGATCCTTGTTGCTTTAAGCAAGTGAGCCTGCTTTCTGTGCCAGCCACTGAGGACAAATGGCTCTTGGGAAGTCTTGGCAGGCTGCCCAGCTTCACACTCTTTGATCATCTGAAAGATAGCTGTACACTACGGGAGGGTCCTCCTCCAGTTATATATGTATATTGGATTAGAGCCAATGTTAGTCCTACTCAGAGTAGACCCATTGAAAATAATGGGCATGACTTACTTAGGTCCATAAAGGTCAGTAAGTTTACTATAGCCCAGGATTGCTTAGTGGTATCTCTGCTTGCCTGCACTGATCTCCTTGACTGTTATAACATTTCCCCTCAGTCGCCAGAAACTGGAGTCTGCACGCAACAAATGGAGACCCACACCATCTCTTGGGACCACAAGCTCTTATGAAGAGTCCACTAGACGTGAGTATCAGGAGGCAGTGCAGAATTATGGCAGACACAACCCATGTTTGTTTTCTAGACATGACAGCATTGGAAACACATTTCGAGGTGCTGAAACATTAATGTCATCCTGTGCATTGTGAGAAGGGAGCCTGAGTTTCTATATGTTCCTCTAGTACCTTCTGAACTTTGAACTTCTCACAACACTCAAGATGCCCCAGGTATCCTTACTTTCATTTAAAACACTGGTCCATCATGATCTCAACTATTTTCAACTGGTAGGGCAGCTAAGCCATGTGGCCTGAAGCACTGGTGTGATGCACAGCAGTTGTTTCTCAGCCTCTGGCTTGTGAACTTGAAAGATGTTGGGCCAATAAATCATTTCAGTGCTGCTACAAGTGGGCTTTCCTCTTGTTTTGTGAGGTATGACTGTTAAGAGATGCCATTTGGGGTTTTTACTTATGGGTGGTGAGTGACACCACCCTCCATATGAACATTTCAAACTTCCATTATCGTAAAAGAGAAAGAGAGAGACCTAAGTTAGCGTTCCTTCCAGCAAAACTGTTGTATGAGTAAGATCCCCCCCAAGCAAAGCTTCAGCATTGTTGATAACAAATTCATAGCCTAGTGACTATCCGAGGCTTCATAGTTTTCATTATGACTTGATTTTAGCTAGAACTGGACTGTTCAGGGAAGTTTTTAATGTGTAACACTGTACTGTTTTTAACACTTGATTGGGAGCTGCCCAGAGTGGCTGGGGAAACTCAGCCAGATGGGCGGGGTATACGGTAAATAATAAATTATTATTATTATTATTATTATTATTTCATGCTTTAATGCATGGGTAGGTGAACTAACACGGGTGGCGCTGTGGGTTAAACCATAGAGCCTAGGGCTTGCCGATCAGTAGGTCGGCAGTTTGAATCCCTGGAGAAGGGGTGAGCTCCCGTTGCTTGGTCCCTGCTCCTGCCAACCTAGCAGTTCGAAAGCACATCAAAGTGCAAGTAGATAAGTAGGTACCACTCCGGCTGGAAGGTAAATGGCGTTTCCGTGCTCTGCTCTGGTTTGCCAGAAGCGGCTTAGTCATGCTGGCCACATGACCTGGAAGCTGCATGCCGGTTCCCTTGGCCAGTAAAGCGAGATGAGCGCCACAACCCCAGAGTCGGCCACGACTGGACCTATTGGTCAGGGGTCCCTTTATCCTTTACTAGGCAAACTAATGACCAATCACCTTCTAAATCCGGCCCGCGGATGGTCCGGGAATCAGTGTGTTTTTACATGAGTAGAATGTGCCCTTTTATTTAAAATGCATCTTTGGGTTATTTGTGGGGCCTGCCTGGTGTTTTTACATGAGTAGAATGTGTGCTTTTATTTAAAATGCATCTCTGGTTATTTGTGGGGCATAGGAATTCGTTCATTATTTTTTTCAAAATATAGTCCGGTCCCCCACAAGGTCTGAGGGACAGTGGACTGGCCCCCTGCTGAAAAAGTTTGCTGACCCCTGCTTTAATGTCATGATCATATAAACCTATGAATAACCTGTTGCAGGCAGAAAAACATACAGCTGATGTAAGAAGAAGCTGGCTAGTTTCACTTCTCCCAATTCCTGGCAGCTGCATGGGCCACAAGATTTTTCCTCCCCCATAAGCAACAGCTTTTCTCACCTCAGAAACAGCATGCAATAAACTCATAAAATCTGATCATGTCTTTGTCTTCATAACTTTTAACAATGAGTCTTGTAGCACCTAATATATTTATTGTAGCATCAACTTGGTCAGATGTGTTTGATTTTTCAGTATACCCATAGACCTTTGGCTCAGAGCTAAATGAAACAACCTCCCCCTTTTTGAGAGTTTGCCCAATGTGACCTGCAAAAAGTCAATATTCATTTGTTGTTATAAACAGCGGAAGAAATTTCAGGAGTGGACAGGCAGGTGCCAGATTCCTCCAGGAAATGCAAAAGGCCTACATCACATCCTAAATTATAGTCAGATGGGGAATCCTTTAAATAACCAGTCCCCTTCCTCCAAAAGGATGCTGAATATGAAAGTTGGAAGCTGGTTGTCTGAAAGGGCCCAGGGAACAAAGCTGCTCAGTTTTTACCCAGAGTAAGCTCCATTGAATACAGTGGGACTTCCTTCTGAGCAGACAGTGTAAGGCTTCATTTACAATAAAGGAATCAACATTCCAGGTGTTTCCTAGTAAATGGCTGCCTACAGTAGCATTGCAATTAGAGAATTGAAAGTGGATTGGTGGCCTTTTTCTTCAAAACTAAAGGAAGGGCTTCACCATTTCCTTCATTTGGTGCAGGGATTTTATTTTCCCTATAAACAGGACTCCAATTTTGCACCTACACACACACACACACACACACACACACACACACACACACACCACTTTTAATTGTTCTCTGAGAATATAGATGGAAAATAAGATATGGCCATGCATGCATGAATAATAAATATAATGGAACCATGGAGAGGGTAGAGGGAAATCAAGGGATTGGAGAAATCCCACACTGCGATATTGTATTGATGTTTATTTTATATTGTTTGTTATGAATAAAACCAATAAAAAATAACTAAAAATAAAAATTGTTCTCCGAGACATAGAGGGAAGGAAAAAAGAAAACCAGGACATTCCAGGAGCAAATCAGAAACTGGGATGGCTTCTGTAATTCCAGGACTATCCCTGGGAAATTGGGACACTTGGAGGGTATGTGAGGATTGAACATGGAGCCTTCTGCCTGCGTGGGGCCTCTGCCCCATCATTAAGTCACAGCCCCGCTTTGCTTCTCCCCACACCAACTTCTTCCATTTTCTATACCAGCTCCATTAGCAGTTCCAGCATCTTCAAGATATTCCTTACTGCTCTTTTTCCGTTTAGCTTTATATAGCTCATATGTGGGTGATTTATGGGTAATTTAGTTATATCCTTAATTCTTTACTGATAAGAAAAATAGCCATTGGTAACCAAGACTAAAAATAAGGTATTGGTTTTTTTAAAGCTGGGAGAAATAGATACTCTCCTACGCTGATGTTATGTAAGTAAACTGGAGACCGTAGGGCATATTGCATTACACCCCAGGATGGATTTTCTTCAGGGGAGGGACCTTGGAAATCAAAACTGAGGAATCCGGAACTTCAGTTACATGTGATTTGATATGTGTATTGTCAAGTGGATTAAATTTAAGTGGGCTGTATATTGCAAACAGAAAGTTCAGAGGTAGTCAACAATACCAGGATTGTTAACTTGTGTACAAGCTTCCTGTTTAGTTGCAAATGCTTCATGAAACTTCTTTTCTTAAACTGCCATCATCTTTTACAAGGCCTTCAAGACAAGTGGTTCTGTTTTAAAGGCCTGGTGCATTGTTATACTTCAACTGGATGCAGCCTGACTAAGAGTGTTTCCTCTATTTTCAGACATATTGGGGTTTCCTGTCCATGAACCAGAGAACAGTTCACTTGTCAAACTTATTTCTTCTTGGAGAGACCAATCCATAGAGGTAGGAAGTGGGTGCTCTTCTGCCATTGAGAACCATTGAGAACTATTGTGTAGGCTTCCTTGAAGCAACAAAGTGCAAAGAGACCTTGGATAGGTGGTGGCAATCCACTGCAGACTGCTAGCATGGGGAACAATATATGGTAGCTGAGACATTTGGTGTGACAGAGAAGCCCACAGTCAGTTATCTGTTGGTGATGCACTTGGTGCCGAAATCCAGCCACGATCACCTTGCTTGTCAGCACAGTGTGTCCTGCAGGGGCACCTTGGCATCTAGCCAAGCTCAGCTCATGTGCACAAGGGAATCCAGACCAAAGCAGCTTTTGCAGATCTGGGGGAATCAGGAAGGCCCGCAGCCTCCAGGTCTCTGCCTTGATTCAGTACCAGTTCACCAACACAGACACAGCCTGCTGAAACCATGAGCAGAAACTCCATGTGACATATTTGTTGCTGACCTGTCGGATTTCCAGTGATTGCCCTACACATGTGTAAGACGATTGTGTCAGGGAATAGGCTGGCCCTGAACCTTTCGCATATTGTGTTAGTTCTGCATGTATAGAAATTATCTGATATGGATGACCATGCAAACTTCTGAAAGAGCACTCTGCATATAAAAAGGTGATGCATCTAGGGGGAAGTTTTGGCCTAGCCATTCATTTGATGTGTCAGTGTGTGGAGAGGTCTTTTTTTCTTTTCTTTTTGACTGTTCAAAGTCAAAGAATATCAGGAACTGGCTGCTGTGTATGTGACAAGCGGTTGAAAAGTTCTCAGCCTCTCCAGTCTGATGGGCAGGAGAGGTTCTGGTCAGCTCCTCAACCCCACCCAGCTTTAGCACCCCCAGGCCCCTCTTCTTCACCCCCTCCTATCATGAAGCCAGTTGCCACTGATAGAGCAATGCAGCAGGGCAAAGGGTCAGCCTAGCTTTCCCTTTCCTCTGCACTGAGCATCCTAGCATATGCGCTCAGAAGCATAGGTAAGTAAGTAGGCCTTCCCTGCTCATTGCCCCTTTCCTGAAGCAGTGTTTGGGAGAAGAGGGGTGGGGGGAAGGAGGCCTGGGCTTGGGGCAGGACAGCCTAACACCCTCCTCACTGACAGCCTGCATCTCTGGCAGATGACTGAAGCCATCCAGGCTGCTCTGCTGGCTGAAGTTTGGCAGGGCCTGAGAAACCATCGGAAGACCTTGGCCAACGGTCATGGGCAAGCAAGTGCCAAAGTGGAGGAGCAAAGGACCGAGGAGCCAGAGATAATAAAGAGCCACCCCTTGCTGGGTAAGTGTCTCATCTGTTGGTGTGAGGGCAGGTTAAGGTGGATGGAGAAGCGTTTAAATTCTGAGATAAGACCAGGGTTCTCCATCCCAGAGTTCCTGCTGCTGCAGATCTCCCTCAGGTAGTTGCTGCTACTACTCCTGTTCGTCATCTCCATATTTAAGGCGTGGAGGGGAAAGGGTGTTGCTTTGTGTAAATGTTCAAAATGCTTCTAGTATTTCATTCTTGTGTATATTGGAAATACGATTGCAAACAATTGATGCATGCCATTTTATAGATAACATTAGTGAACAACAAATTATATGGAAATGAGCAGATGTTTTCAGATTTATCTTTTATCAATGAGATCAGACTTATACTAAAAATGTTGCTGCTCCAATTTTATAACTTCATACTATGAAATGTGGTGTTTTTATGCTTTGGTGGTAGAATAATCCACATTGTGGAAATTAGTTTTACAGCTGCATCATTTCATTTTACAGTGGGCCTAGTTGCTGTTACTTTTAATGGTGTTCCTGTTGATGGGCAGGAAAGTCTGATTCAGAATTTATGTTATGAGATGATATCCAATTTTCTTTAGGCCATTAGCTGAGCCTTAAAATTAAGTGACCTGAAGTTTACATCCAATCCTATTAGTGAGTCTTCTCTGTCATAGCTAATTCATAATCTCGTGGTGTGCATGTGTCTGTCATGAAGATTTGTGGCTAGCACGTTTGTTCCAGGAATCTAAGAAAAGTTAAAAATTTTCAGCCATAAAGAACACGATTGATAGTTTCAGTTGTGCTAATATGGACATGCATGTGGGATTATCTTTTGTTTTACAATGGGTTCCCCTCTCCTGTCCCCATTCTACACCAATATTTTGGTATTAAGATTTTTATTAAAGTCATAATACCGCAAGATATAGAAAACGAATGTACATTTTAAAAGAGACAAAAACAGCTACCAAAGAGAAAAGAAAAAGAAAATAATATTTGTCATGTCAGGTTCCCCCAGGTGCAGGTTACATCAGTGTGGGACCCCTGAGCATTCATGGAGTCACAGTTCACCATGTGTAACCTGCGTATACTAGAAGGTTGTTTGGTTCGAATATTTAGGAAGTGGTTGTGCATTGTCAACTCTGGTAGGCACCATTCAGGAAGAGCGCCTTGTGTCAACCCACTTGGAAAGAAAGGTGTTGACCGCTGAATCTCAGCAAGAAGTGGGCAGTTTGTTGTTCACAAAGACAGATATATGCTAATACATTAGAAAAAACTTGTTGAAATATATAAGCAATTTTCTTCTTTCCTGGAATCTCTTCCTTTCCCATCCTTAGCTATTTTTGTACCAAGGCTGGCAAGGGATCCATGTTGTATGTTTTCAGTCATAAGGTGTCCTGCTTGAGGATGAGGATGGTTGGGCTTGGTGATCCTTTCATCTGCCGCTTGGTCTTTGCACAAAACCCAACTGGGCCAATTGGCATGGCTCTGTCTTCAGTTATCAAGTCAACATTGGTATGTTAAAAGAACTCTGTCTAGGTGCTGTAAGTTCTCATTAACCAAGTTGATTCAAGCCAGAGCTCAAGGGGACCTTAATGAAATCTACAAGCCTCACCCATAAGTACCCTCCCATTTTAGGCAAACGGTGCCCCCTCCCCCTGTGGCTAATGTCCTAATAGAAAAGGTGACTAGGAGGGACCTGGGCCACTGTCATTCCTGCACTGAGCCATGGCCTGCCAATCTTCTTATGCAGAGGTGAATATCTGTGTTCACTCTCAGGTTCTTCCTTGGCTACAGAAAGGGGATGTGGCAGAATAGAGGCGGAGTATTCTGAGCGGCTGAGGTGTGAGATTTCTCCTGCCACCAGAAGTGGTGAAGGTCACTTTACTTCAGTGGCTCTAAAGGGATTTGGCAAATTCACAGAGAAGGAAACAGCTTGACAACGGTCCTTAGCCATGATTGTTCCATGGAAGTACTGTGCTCTTGAACTGCCTCGGTAGAGGTCCCTGCCAGCACATTTCTCCTTCTCCTCCTCCTCCTCTTGTGGAATATGCATCACTGAAAGACATTACACCCTTGTTTCATATTACAGCCCTTTCCTGTAAAGGAACACAACTCAATTTTGTATTTTATCATCTAACCTGTGGTTTAACTTAGCTACTGTATCATCTCATAGACATTCACTTAAAACTGTACCTTGATCCAATATTCTCTAATATTAGTGGTCAAGTATTGAAGGAAGCAAAATGGAAGACTCTGTAGAACTGCAGCTTATTTCATTCTTTGCTTCATATATTTTACCAGACATAACTCCTTAATGCAACAGAAATCAGATTTGTTGTGTATTTTTACACAAAATCCAATTGTGCAGGCGCCATACCAGGCTCATCCAAAACATTAGAAAGGATACGGTTCTGCTAGGATATTGTTGAAACTCCACACGGAAGCAGCAACACTTTGGATGCCAAGGCACAGGAAGTGCCACTGTAAAAGGTGGCGTTGACTGCTCTCCATCTCTGGTGGGTGGTTTTGGGGAAAGATGAATGATCCCGATAGCTATTATTTATTTATTAAAATTATCCCACCTGATGTAACCAAACAATAAACACACAACATTCAATGAAACTTGGTAAAAACAAAACACAACTCTCTCATACAAATAACACTGTTATTGTTGTTGTTTAATCGTCTAGTCGTGTCCGACTTCATGACCCCATGGACCAGAGCACGCCAGGCACTCCTGTCTTCCACTGCCTCCCGCAGTTTGGTCAAAATCATGCTGGTAGCTTCGAGAACACTGTCCAACCATCTCGTCCTCTGTCGTCCCCTTCTCCTTGTGCCCTCCATCTTTCCCAACATCAAGGTCTTTTCCAGGGAGTCTTCTCTTCTCATGAGGTGGCCAAAGTACTGGAGCCTCAGCTTCAGGATCTGTCCTTCCAGTGAGCACTCAGGGCTGATTTCCTTCAGAATGGATAGGTTTGATATTCTTGCAGTCCATGGGACTCTCAAGAGTCTCCTCCAGCACCATAATTCAAAAGCATCAATTCTTTGGAGATCCCAACCACCCTTATTTTTATGCAATGCCCCCCAATTGCACCCAAGGCTACTACTGCCCCCCTGGATCATTCCAGTGCCCCCCAGGGGACAGTATCGCCCACTTTGGGAAACATGGACCTAGATAAACCTAAGTTTTTAAGAGGCATTGAAAGGTTGTTACTGTGACTGTCTCACAAACTACCCGATGGAGGGCATTCCAGAGGCTCACTTACACATCGTCAGCAAGTGGCAGTCCACCAAGGACTATCTTCTTGGGAAGATCTTAGAGACTGGCTTGGTCTGTACTAAGTATCCTGGTCCCAAATGGGGCTTTAAATGTTGAGAACTAAACCTTGAACTTGGCTCAGTAGCTAATAGAACTTTCAACGCTGATGGGTAAAGCTGGGTGCCCCACTCCAGAAGCTGCTGCAATTTGCACTGGTTGTGCTTTCTGAATCAAGCACAAGGGTAGAGAAGAAATAACTAAAAGCCGGAGCTGAGGTCTTATGGGGGTATTTGGGGCCTTCCTGCTTTCCTACACTTATCTTACTATCTTCTCCCAATGGGGGCTGGGCAAGAGAAGAAGAAGCCAAGTTGCCCTGAACTTTTTATGCTTAGATTTGCTGCAGAACTTGCTGCTTCTAGTTCCTTCATCTAGCGAACATGACTGGACCTGGTGTTGCGTTGTGGCATCTGAAAGTATTGCACAGATTTTGGCCCACCTGACATTTGGTGGAGTCAAGATCTGTGCTTCGTGCACTCCATGCATTTTTGAAAACCTCAACTAAGCAGCTGCCCACGTGGGCCTGATATCTGCTGCACATAATGCACCCATTAATCCATTCCGCTAGAAACTCTAAAAATAAATTACAAACAAGCAAACAGAAACTGGAGATGGGAAGCTCCCTCTGCAGTACCTCAGCTCTGCTGCTCTCCTTCCACAGCTAACCTCTGTCTGTCTCCACTGCTGAGCCTCATCCATTTCTCTCTCCCCCTGACATTTTGCCTTTGCTAGATCACAAGCTGCCTTTTTAGAATCCACCTGGAAAGGGAATGCCTTTCCTCTGTGCCACAACCAGCATGAGCTGAGCTGACGGTTTAGGATTGCCAGCTTCAGGTCCTGCCTGGGGAAGCCCACTTGCCTCTTAGCCATTACTGTAAGGATGAGTCATTTGCAGGAGCATAACAGCAGCAGTTTATGGCGCCATTTCTCTTAGAAGCTCCCAGTCGTCCTCTCCTTCCCAGGTCAAACTAGGGGTCTTCTTCCTTGGGCCTGATCCAAATGGCTGTGCTCTCCAGCATATGGGTTTTAAGAACGGTTGTGTGCCAGAGGAGCTGAAGCTAGGAACAGAGCTTGGAGCAGGTGACAGCTCGGCTGCTTCGGAGGTGATCTGATGTGACCATTGTCCCACTGCACCAAGGAATGAGAAGAGGCACCAAGAGACTCACCCACGTGCTGATGCACACAGTTAACTTAGCCAACAACCCACTGGAGCAGCAGGCCATCAGCCAGCTAAGGTGCCTTCTCTGATGTGCCCACCTGTGTTTCTCAAAATCAAGCTGGTAGAGCCCATTAAAAATCTTGTTTGTTGAATTCTTTTAGCTAAAATTGCCAGTCATAAATTGCTGCAGTCACTGGAAAGTATCACTTCTGATCCTTCCACTTAAACATCAACTTGGCTGTGATAGGAATCCAACCAAAAAACTGTAATTCAGTGGCTAATATTTTTTTTTTAATCAAATCTGTGAACTGTAGAGTGGCTTCTCCCATCATCTGAGCTGGACTGAGATGGCTCAGGTGCCAGGAAGTTCAGTCTTCTCTTGTATCCATCCCTAAGTGGCTGGAGAGGCTGCTTGCTTAAGTTTGCTCTCTCATACACCAAACAGTTAGTGCAAAAGGGACAACAGTGTGTGCTAAGAGATACGCCAGTCAAGAACTTGACTTGCTCACAGAGCCATTACTCTAAAATAGGGGTCTAGTCTGGAGGCCTGATGCAGCCCCCCTGACCCCCACCAAGTGGAGTGGAGTTAGCAAAAAGAGCCCCCCCCCCCCCAAGAAGACATGCCCCACAACATCCAAAGTGACTTGGGAGGAGTTCCTGAAATCAATGCCACTGGAGCTGCAGCACAGAAACTTGAGATTCACCTCTGCCTTGGAAGATCCCTTTATGGTGTCCCTTAGGTATCACTCTCTACAGTGGTACCTCAGGTTACATACGCTTCATGTTACATACGCTTCAGGTTACAGACTCCGCTAATCCATAAATTGTGCTTCAGGTTAAGAACTTTGCTTCAGGATGAGAACAGAAATCGTGCTCCGGCGGCGCGACAGCAGCAGGAGGCCCCATTAGCTAAAGTGGTGCTTCAGGTTAAGTACAGTTTCAGGTTAAGTACAGACCTCCGGAACGAATTAAGTACTTAACCTGAGGTACCACTGTATTGTAAAATGGCTTAAAGACAAATAAAAACCCTGCATTTCATAGAGGCTGACAATGTCAAGGTTTCAGAAGGTGTAAGCACAGCTCCCCGATATTCTTGCCTGGTCCCAGAACAGCATAGTACGGATTGACTATATTATTTCCAGTTACCGGTACTTTCGTTGCATGGGGGGGGGGGAAGAATCCCACCTTTGAACTAACGCAATCTGCTGTCCCTTTAAATCCTACGAAGTCTGCAGACCCCTTAAACGCACAGGGGGTTGTTGGTGAAGTTAACTGTGTGCATCGGCGGGTGGGTGAGTCTGGAGCAAGGTGCAACCTTTCCCTGCGCTGTAATAAAGTAGCTGTTCATCTGTGGTCAGGGATTGTCAAGAAAGACCTTGAGTTCCTCTGCGTTATTTCACAGAGAGGCCATCAGACAGCTTTGCATCATCTCACTCTATCAATCAAGGGCCTCAGCCACTGCCTTCTGCGAGAACTCTTCCTGTTTTTCACAGACAGCTCAATAACTTGTCTAGGGGTTGTGATAAATGCCCTCCATGCCTCACAAACTGTCTCCTCCATCGCCACCTGCAGCTCGGCTTTGCAGAGCTGGTGCTTCCTCCCCCCCCCCATCCAGTCCATTTCATTTCTTTGCACTTTTGAATGAAAGAGCCACCACATTTATATATCTGGCCCAGTGGAAAAGCTGCACTGCAGATTCCCCATTTGTCCCCAACAGAGAAGATTAGATTTCCGCTTAGGAACAGTAAGTGGAGAATTGACGCAGGCAAAATGATAGGAACTGTTGTTTTTAATCCCTCCTCCTGCCCTGCTTGCGCTGAAACAAACACTCTTTTCCTTTAATTTCACACACCAGTCATATTTTTAAAGATCAACTTTTGCAGCCCCAGCTGATCCAACTGCAGCCTCCTGCTGGTTCTGGAGCTGGAAGCCCCACAGAATCCCATCTGGGCACAATTGCCAGCCATTGCTCAGGAGGCTATTACAGTAAATGAATAACTTCTCTCTCAGAAAGAAGGTGGCTCTTTCAGATCAGGTTGAAGGTCAATGGCAGGGGAGGACGAGGAGGCTCTCGTGTTGCAGCTGTCTGCAAATGCGCTTGGCTTCAGATTCAAGAAGGTCAGAAATCTGGAAAAGAACCAGAACTCTTGCGCGGTGGGGGTGCGCACAAATGACCTAAACCACAAGGGGAAAGCAAACTGCTACAAATGAGGCTTTAATGAGGCTTAGGGGTTCCATAGAAAAGAGACAGGGAACTTTTAAAATATAGTGGTTGTTCTAGTTTGAAAATCTGCATTTAGAAAATCCTCTCCTCTATGGGAAGCTGGATCATCTGCTGTAGAAGGGAAGGCCAAAGCGTTTGGGGATTTTTGGGTTTAGAAAACAGAGCAACTAAGAGAGGACATGGTAGAAGGCTGTAAAATCAGGCATGGTGCATAAACAGTGGGCAGAGAGGAGTGTCACTTTTGTCAATCTTCACACTTATTCATGCACTGCCACATGGTGTGTCTACGGCCACAAGGTCAGGTGGCTTTGAAGAGGGAATTAGACAAGTTCATGGAAGAGGCCCGTTATGACCACACGGATGGGACCTCCTGGTTCATGAGATGTGTGTGCCACTGAATGGCATTTTCTGAAGGGGAAACAACAGGAGGGGGCCTGTTGCCCTTGTGGGTCTTCCATTTGGGCCTGTGGCTGGCTGCTGTAGGGAGAAGCAGGATGCTGAACTAGATGGACAACTTTGGGCTATTAATCACAGTGATTATACAGATAGAAATTACAGGAGCTGAGACCATTTGATGTTTAATGTTTGGCTGGAGACTAATATGGTATGTGTGGGTGTGGATGCAGCTATTTCCATTCTGCTGCAGTGCTGGGCTTCCCTGAGGTTTCTAGCTCAGGGAAGCAGATCAGAAAGAGCCTGTCAGTCTCTTCCTGACACATGTGGAATGAAGAGGCTGAGCATCAAGGAGCCAACCAGTAAGTGAGGTTTATTAGAAGAAACAAGGCCTGCTTGGGGGTGCCAGGCCTAAGGAGCTCATCAACTCTTCTTGGTAGGTCTTGCGCGTACAAGGCAATTGTGGAGAGTGAAGTTCCTCACATTCCCACAGCTGACTAAATCTCCTCACCAGAGTCCTTCCCAAGCAACCTGAGACTACACAGTCTTTTCTCTTTCCACTTCATACCTCTCCTGGTCCTGGGAGACCGGGGGAAGGGGAGCTTGTAGCAGGAGAGGGAGACACCCTGGCATCTTCACCAGCCTGACTCATCTCTGCCTCTTGGACTCTCTCCTCTTCTGCTTCTTCCACTTCTGCTTCTGCACTTCTTTCTGCCACAGCCTCTCCCTGCTCACTAAACCCTGTTACCTCTTCCAACACCAACACCTCCGTCTTCTGCCTCTGACCACTAATCATCATCCACTTACCAGTCCACAGGCTCTGAGCCTTCTTCTCTCAGGGTTCCCCCACTGGTGCCTTCCACCATTCCTCTGCATCTAGCCAGTTCATGACACTGAGTGGGAGCTAAGGCAGCATTGCAGATTTGTGCTAGTGATCTTTCTCCAGTGGACCTGGTGACGTGCTACCTCCTCATGAGATCATGCCCACACTGGGATTGGCCTTAGGAGGAACAACAACATTCCGGATTTCCTTGACCCCCTTGGCTTCCACTTTCAGCCAAATAGAGCATCACTTTCCTCTTCCTGTGAAGCAGCAGGCCAGTGACCTCCAGATTGGCAATTGCTCTATCTAGGAGCTCATTAGTGGAGCTGTCTGTGTCTCTGCCATCAGCATTTGGTGAAAAGGGCTGCCACTGACCCTGCCAGACTTGGGTCAGGAGGTCAGGAGGTCTCGTTTATTATTCAAAATTGCTTTCTGACCTTTTCTCCACTAGGCCAAATGAGGTGGGGTGTCTTCTGGTTGGTTGGAGGAACTGTAACCAAATGCTGGTTTCTTGTGTGATTGATTATTTTATCACTGCTCTAAATTGGTGTTTACTTGTATATACCTACTCATAGGCACAGTAACCTGAAGATTCTTGCACAACAATTTATACATCTTGCCAAATATATATTTTGAAAATAATTGCAGCGCCATGGAGTCTGTGTATTGCTTCACCTGCAAATCTACTGAGTGATTCAGTAGATTGATAGATATGATAGATAGTTTGTAGTTATAGATCAAGTCCGAGTCTTTGCAGAGCTCCATGGTCTGAAGTTTTACTGTTTGACACTGATGGTTGTGGCAGTTGACCACCACAGCGTCCCTATGATGATGCACTATGATGACATTTTGCAGATGACAGCTGCTTAAGCCTCCTCTGGCTTTTGACAAAACTCAAAGAGGGCTCTCAGTTTGAATCAGATGGAAGTTTCGTGCTCATTGCTCTGATCCTCAACAGAGATCCCTGCTCTGTCTGCTTGTAAGGCTAATCTTATTGCATACAGCTCGTAAGTCTGATGAACAACCAAGAGTCTTGTGGCACCTTAAAGACCAACACATTGATTGTGGTGTAAGCTTTTTGGACTACAGCTCGCTTCATGAGATACGTACATTTGCATGTTTATACGGCTCTTCTTATGAACCACTTGCAGTTTGAACAGAGACAGCTGTACTATTAGGCAGAATAAGGTGACTGCCTCAGGCAGCTGATTTGGCATATTATGAAAAGACAGCAAATTATTGATTATTCCATTTATTATTGTAATTTTATTGTCAGGGAGAAAGAGAAGAGCCTGTTGGGTTTTCTGCATCAGGTTCCAAAATAAGTTGAGTCGTGTTCAGCATATTCACCTTGACTTGAGGTGGAGGCCCCATTTGCTAGAGGAAGCAAAATATCTTGGGCTGGCCTCAAGTTTGACATTAATTTAAAGGCTGTGTTGGGGCACCTGTTGTTGAACTACACCTCCCATCCTCCTCCCTGACCTTGCTGACTGCTGGGGGTGATGGAGGTCCAATAACATCTAGAAGACCACTAGCTCCCCACCCTAGTTTTTGGATCATATGTCCCGTTCCCCATCTCCTTTCTTGGGTTCTGGCAATTACAATAAAATCAATTCCTGATGTCACAGCCTGCTGTCTCGTGCTGATTTGGGAGAGATCGCTGCCTGGTCTCAACACATCTGCCTCTTCACCAGAATTAACAGGAGGCTAGTTGTCAAGTCAGCTGCATTAACAGCCAAATGAATTGGATCAAATCCCTTTGCAACACAGTGGATGAATGGAGACAAAATCAGGGCTTTTGGGAGCAGCTTAAGTTGCCCAAGCTGGCGGCGGGGGCAATGATCTTCATCTATAAGGCAGTCTCGCAAGTGCTCTCTTGCTCTCTCCCTCCTTCCCTCCCTCCAGCTCCATCCCAGCTCTCTGTGGTTCAGTTCCTCATCAGTCCTGGAGAACACTGGTCCTGGCCTGCCTCCCTGGGTCCTTGGGAGGGTAAACAATAACTAAATGGGTTTGCCCTGAAACTGGTGTCAAAAGTCAGAGAGGAATCAAATGATTTTGAGACACTTAAAATAAACATGGTTTAACAGAAAGTGGAGACAGTGGATATTATCATGCACTGAATTTCTTAAATATTTTGTTCTTTTTTTAAGGTAACTGGCAGATGGGAAAAGTCCTTTTTATCTTTCTTTATTGTTTCTTTCCCTTTTCTCTTTTTCCTCTTCTTTTTTCCCTCTCTCTCTTTCCTTTCTTCTTCCTGTTTCTTTTCTTTTCTTTTCCTTTTATCTCTTCTTTCTTTCTTTCTTTCTTTCTTTCTTTCTTTCTTTCTTTCTTTCTTGTTGTCATCTCTCTTCTTTGTTTTCTTCTCTTTCTTCTTTGGCGTACTCTGTGCTCGTGGGGGTGGTAGAGGGTTGGTGGAGGGGCCCTGGCTGGGAAGGTAGGGAAATGTTGGTCTCTGCTTCCAGCACATGGGCATGGCAGGGGGGGGCAGCTGCCCACCTAAACCAAGTAAATAAATAAAATACTTAACCAACTGACCAAATGTGTCACAGATAACTCAGTTCTGCCCCCCAAAAACACATAAAGCCTGCCCCCCAAAAAATAAATCCAGCAGCATCAGCTCCTGCTTGTGGAAACAGTATTGAAAGCTTTGTTTTGGGTGGGAAAAAGGGAAAGAAGTTTCCAGTCCTGTAATTCTGCTTGCTGTTGATGTCCTTTGAATTCAACCCCAGGCTGTTTTGGTGTGTTTATATATATATTCCCCACCCCACCCTGCCAGCACAGATGACAGTAGAATTAAAGATCACATTGCCATTTACATAAAGTAGGGACTTCTTTTAAAAGAGCACTGAAACCAAATAAGTATTCTATTCCCTAAATGCCACCAATTCATTATGAGACTTAGTATGTGAAATGAAAATGATTTTAGTCTGCAGTCAAGGGCTGCGCATAAAGTAACACCCCTGCTGTTAAACAAGTCACTCCAGACCATTTAAATGCCTTGTTCATTTTGAGGCGTACCTGGCATTTGAAAGAGTCCCTCCTCCGCAATGAGTTTCTCCAAAGCTGGATGGAGGTTTGGTGAATATTATTTTAAAAGGGTAAAGGGACCCCTGACCAATAGGACCAGTCGCAGATGACTCTGGGGTTGCGGCACTCATCTTGCTTTATTGGCCGAGGGATCCAGCGTACAGCTTCCGGGTCATGTGGCCAGCATGACTAAGCCGCTTCTGGCGAACCAGAGCAGCACACGGAAATGCCGTTTACCTTCCCGCCGGAGTGGTACCTATTTATCTACTTGCACTTTGATGTGCTTTCGAACTGCTAGGTTGGCAGTTAAACCCAGTCATATTCTGACACACACATCCCTCCCATGTCATGTGATGGTCTAATGGGATTTCATAAGGTGGAGCCCCTTAGCTGGCAGGGCTGGCTGATCAAACTCTGCTCTGTGGCTCACTCAGAAACTTCAGACTTGCCATAGAGGTCTGTTCAATCAGCCCATCCTCTGAGAAGGGAAATCCCTGGATCTTTGCCAAAAATCTAGACCCAGTCACAGGCTTTTAGGATTACAAGTAACTTAATAAAGGATAATGACGACCCCCAAACTGAGCACACCAGTATCACAAGCCAGCTTAACCAAGTGCACTTATAAAGCAGCAGGCTGATATTAGGTTTTAAGTCAGATTAAGTTGTTGTATAACCTACAATTACATGGTTTTTCAGTTTAAAAAAAATGGAGATGATTGGGCTCAATAGACCCTTCTGTATATTTAACTTCTGTTTAATTGGATTGGGAGCTGCTGAAACATCTTGGAGCTAGAGCCTCTAATCTGAGGAGATGATCCCAACAGTTTTGCAGAGCTTAGGGCAGCAGACAGATAACATAAGCATGCGAAGAAGGCTCACTCCGAGGCCCCTTCATCATCCCAGTTTTTCAGCAGCTTGTGCTGCCACTGTTGTTGTTTTTTAAACTGCAAACGTATCTATTAATTGTGCTCCACTTTGCCCACATTTGCAGGCCAAAAAAGTGAGTTTGGCTTTAGTTGCTCTGTTTATTTATTTTCATGCATGAATCACTTCCTGTACAACACCTCAAAGTTACATATGCAGTAGGTAACATATATTTAAAACAAAACAATTCCAGTTTCAAATTCATTACAAAGCCTTAATTAGGAGAGCTGTTTCTTGTCCCCTTTGCATTTTGTAGGTGCCAGAGTCCAACTAACCACCCTTAATGAGAGGAGCAGGTGCTTCCTCTTAGGAGTACAATGGCTGTCAGAAAATCTGTACTTCCCTAATGAACTAGTCGTCTTCTCTTGAAATCCAGGGGGAAACTGCCACCCGATCCACAGTAGGGTCATCAGTTGCAACTGGATCAGCTGTGTGGTGTTGTGGCTGGAGGATCAGAATTGAACTGGGGAGAGCTGGGTTCAAATCCCCACTTGTGAAGCTCCCAGTGTGGTTTTGGGTTGGTTGGCCAGTCATCTTACCTTACCTGCAGGGTTGCTCTGGGAAGAGGGATCACTGGACGGTATGCCCTGAGCACGTTGGAGGGGTAAATATATAAGACCCCTCCTTAAGAATTGAATAAGACCTAAGAGGTCCCTCAGCCTCTCCCAATCAAATGGGCTCAAAATTTAATGTGTTGCATAGATCTGAATTGTGCTTCAGGCATAATTGGCATGGATCTTCCTCCATTTTGCAGTGAAGTCTCCATTGCCCAGGCAATGCCATTGGCCTGGGATGATATGGTGCCAGCAAAGCATCAGCTGGAACTTCCTTTGCTTATTGCCTTCAGGATCCTGTGAGTCATTCCTTTAGCCATTTACTGCTATCATTTAAATTTCATTTACAGATTACACTTGCACTTCAGTGTCCTGTTTCAGGCAGAAGACCCTGCTGGGGGGGTTGGTTGGGGGGCACAGCTGGGCCCTGGTTCCAGAGAAGCCAAATCCATCCAGGGTATAATGAGCAGAGCCAGAGTCAAAAGTCCAGAAAAGCAAGTCAGTGGACAGGTGTCTTGTACTCCAAAATGTGTAGTCAGATCATAGTGGAATGCCAGGTCTCAAACACACAGAGCAGAGAAGTACTTATCAGCACCACGGAGAGCTCTAGCTAAACTGAGCCCAAAGGAGGGTTTTGGCTTATGGCCCCAGTATGGTCTCTATTAACCTTAAAAGGGACCTGATTGCTTTAGGGCAGCGGTTCTCAACCTGTGGGTCCCCAGGTGTTGTTGGACTACAACTCCCATCATCCCTGAGCTCTGGCCTTGCTAGCTAGGGGTGATGGGAGTTGTAGTTCAACAATATCTGTGGACCCACAGGTTGAGAAAGGCTGCTTTGGGGGATTTTGACTGCACCAACATGAGTGTGGATGTGGCATGATATGGCTTTGGAACTTGCTTCCCTGGCATCTGTGGATGGCAGTGTTGAAGGGCGGTCGGGGGTCTGGCTTCATGGAACTGCCTCCTGGTGACGTGAGTTCTCAGGCGGTAAGGGTGCTGATGACTTTGTCATACTTGCTTTATATAGAACATACATGTGGTGTTTGGGTGTCAGATTAATCGCATGTTATAGACATAGGTAACCAAGGCTTGAATTCAGCCTTTTTGGAGCCATGTGTCACTTCCTAACTGCAGTGGGTGTCTAATAAGGGGTTAGCATGCTCCCCTTCTCCTCTTCTATCTCTCTGACTTCATTCAGGCCATGTGCAGCTGTCAGATATGGTCTTTGTATCCATAAGGAGAAAGAAAGGTCATCTTGCTCTCTGGAAATTACACAGAGTGCCTATTGGTGTTTGCTGCTCTGCCCTTGCTAACTGTTGACACTAGTCTCCTGGCTGACCCCATCTATGTCGGTGTCTCTAAGAGATATTCCCCACTGCCATATGGTGCTCTACTCACTTCAGAGTCCTAATTTCAGGGCCTCTGGAATTAATTCTTTAATCTGCTCTCCAAAAATTGTAATGAAGACGCTGACATTTAATCAGTATAACAGCAAGAGCTTACTACACATCAGACCCCAACTCTACATTTCAGTAACCTCCCTACCTTTTAAAAACTACACCACCAGATTACCAAGTGCCCTAGTACCAGGATTGAGCCACTGACCAAAAAAGCCTTACAGGTCACTTCCAGCTGTGATTTCCCAGCCCTTCTTTAATCTGTGCCACTGCATGAGGCTTTCAGCATCTCTCAAATGACACAGTGCAGCTATTGAGTTCCTCTGGAGATGTGGAGCAACCTTGAGCAGGTTTCACCCGGGAATATTTGCATTCTGCTCCCTCACAGAGAAGTCAAAATGAACACAATCACTCTAGACTTCATTAATGGTTTTCTTGCAAGCTTTGGTGGGAAAATGGTTTTGACGAATTAGATTTGAAGCTGCTCAGAAGTCTTGCTGAGCTTGTAACACAACTTAAATTAAGTTATTGCTACAAGTGATAAGCCGTGCTTGCTAATTTACAATTATATTTATTCACTTTGTTCCCAGAAGCTTCTGAATGCTTTCACTAGTCCAAGATAGATTTGCCTGTTTACCAAATGCTCCTGACTTTCAAAAGGTGTGCTTAGCTGTGTTGCAGCCTGAACAGAATTATGATCTGCTAAGAGCAGCAAAACAATCAGATTTACCCTCCCCCTCCTCTCCTCCTTCTCCTGAGGTGATCCATTCAGGCTCTGAGGTGCATTCCTGGAAGGACAGTCTTCCGAACCTCAGCTTAGCCCATGTGCCTCTTGCTCCCCTTGGCAGCTCAGACTATTATCACAGTGTGACAACAGGCCAGCAAAAAGTTTATACAGTGGCACCTTGGTTCCCCAGGGACGCGGGTGGCACTGTGGGTTAAACCACAGAGCCTAGGACTTGCTGATCAGAAGGTTGGCAGTTCGAATCCCCGCAACGGGGTGAGCTCCCATTGCTTGGTCCCTGCTCCTGCCAACCTAGCAGTTCGAAAGCACTTCAAAAGTGCAAGTAGATAAATAGGTACTGCTCCGGCAGGAAGGTAAACGGCATTTCCGTGCGCTGCTCTGGTTCACCAGAAGCGACTTAGTCATGCTGGCCACATGACCCGGAAGCTGTACGCTGGCTCCCTTGGCCAATAAACCGAGATGAGCGCCGCAACCCCAGAGTCAGCCACGACTGGACCTAATGGTCAGGGGTTCCTTTACCTTTTTTTACCTTGGTTCTCAAACAACTTGGAACCCAAACACTGCAAAGCCGGAAGTAAGTGTTCCAGTTTGCGAACTTTTTTCAGAAGTCAAACATGCTCCGTTTCGAGTGTTACGCTGTGGTCTGTCTGCTTTTGCTATTTATTTTGCATTTTTGTGGCGCTGTGTGTGTGTGTGTGTGTGTGTGTGTGTGTGTGACTGTGTGGAACCCAGTTCACCTATTGATTGATTGTGTGACTGCAGTATGTTGTTTATTGCTTTCATTTTAGATCTTGTTAGATAGTCAAATTCATGTTAAATTGCTGTTTTGGGGTTGTTTTTAAAAGTCTGGAACAGATTAATCAATTTTGCATTACTTTCTATGGGAAAGCTTGCCTTGGTTTTGGAACGCTTTGGTTTTGGAACAGACTTCTGGAATGGATTAAGTCTGAGAACCAAAGTACCACTGTATAGAGAGGTAGATGTTAGGATTTCTTTCTCATCTTGTTTGTTTCCCGTACAGTATGTGTTGGTATATATGCACTAGAGGCTATGAATGTTGCATTCTCCCAGGTTCCCCCATGAATTTTCCTGCAAATTGTTGGGCACCTCCTCCGCTGTGGTGCTTCTTTCTCCATTGCCACAGAAGTTCTTATTCCTAAAATCTGGCTCAGTTCTTAGAGCGTATCAGTGACTGGGGAAAACAGTTGTGCTGGGTGCAGAAACTGGGAAAGAGAAGGAAGAAGAAGGGTTCAGACTTGTTTCATTTCTGGTTTGACATATATTCCCATTTATTTTGTTAAATCTTAAGACATTTGGGATTGGGAGGGCTTAGTATCCAAACTAAGAAAATGTGACCTCAGCAGCTGAAAGAAAGTTAGATATTTGGTAGTGTGTTACTGTTCTTCTCTTTTTTTTTTCTTTCAGCTGCCACCAGTTGTGACAACTGCACAACACCTGCAGACCTCCAAGAAGGAAAAGACACGGCTGAGAGGCAGGTCTTGGAAGAGTCAGAAAATCCAGGTGAGAGAATCCCAGGTGCTTGCCTGGTGCAGCTGTGTGAGAAAGCAGGCAAGGCAGAGGGGTCAAGGCAATGTGGGCAGTGCCTGAATCTGGCCAATTGTCTCTGGAGAATTTGGAGCCCCTTTCATCCAGGTCCAGGCAGGGCAAAGCTGATAGAAGAAGTTTGCCATAAGAATTCGTGATAGACTTAAGATGAGAAGCTGGATGGACCAGATAGGGATCTCTTCTTTCCCAGAAAAAAAGGACCAGGGCGCTGTTCAACTATCAATCATGCTGCTCTGGAGAAAATTTAATGGGAAACAGTATTGTTGCATTTCCCTGTTTCTCCAGATCAGCAACTACTATATTTCTCCTTCTCTCTCTTCTCACATCCATCTTTGGATAGATGCCAAGTACTCCCCATTGTTTCATCTCTTGTCACATGTCCTGCATATGTCCATTTTAACTTCCAACTACATCTGCAACTTTTGATCTTTGTCATATCCATTTATTATCTTTTCCATCTTTTAATGATCTTTCTTAGCTGGCCTGTTCTATGACATGCTGTGCTGTTCTTAAGCTTTCACGTTTCTCTGTGTCATGGTCCGGTTCTCTGCTCCATCACAGATAAAATGCGCATATCAAACACTTTAGCTTTCAAATCTAAGGTTGTATTGTTGTTTTTTTGATATAAAGCTAAATTTTCCAACAGCTGCTCATGATTATTTTAGCCTCCTATTTATTTCTGCTGTTTGTGCTTCTTTTCCCAATGCGACCTTTTTCCTAATAGTATTTTCCTAATATTTTAATAGAGGGGGGAATCTCCTGGAGCATCCTGTGGACCGATATATATTTGTGCACAAAGTACTGAAGTTATGACATGTCCCTCCTTCGACCCAATCGGCCAGGGCTGTATTCCGGATAATTTGCAGAGTGCTGTCTCTCACTCACGAAAGGGCTAAGCAGCCTTGTCCATCCATTCCCTCCCCCTCCCCCTCCTGCCACCAATATATTTTCTTCTCCTACATCTTTGTGTGCCAATCTGTGAACCATAAGCTGAGTTCTGTCAGCTTAGTTAAAAGCTCCCCAAATCTAGCCACGCATGTGTGCTGCTGAGATTTCAGGCAGCTGCCGAACGGCCTGATCCTTCCCCAAGGAGCACTGCTGAGATTTAATTTTCAGTGAAAGGGTGCAGCAGCCTGAAATCCATGTCAGGTCCCTGAAGTCATCTCAGACCCCACCTCAGGCTGTGGGCTACACGATTGGATTTCAGAGCACAGGATTCTCCAGGAGGGAGGTGAAAAGGAGCCGGCCACCATTTACCTGCCTCTGAGCTGGGCTTGGTTTCTAGCGCTGCCCAGGAATGCAGGAGGAACAACTCTTCTCGTGTAATAATAATAATAATAATAATAATAATAATAATAATAATAATAAAATAATAATAATTTATTATTTATACCCCGCCCATCCGGCTGGGTTTCCCCAGCCACTCTGGGTGGCTTCCAACCAAATATTAAAAACAATACAATGGTACCTCGGGTTAAGAACTTAATTCGTTCTGGACATCTGTTCTTAACCTGAAACTGTTCGTAACCTGAAGCACCACTTTAGCTAATGGGGCCTCCCACTGCTGCCGTGCCGCCGGAGCACGATTTCTGTTCTCATCCTGAAGCAAAGTTCTTAACCGGAGGTAATATTTCTGGGTTAGCGGAGTCTGTAACCTGAAGCATATGTAACCCGAGGTACCACTGTACAGTGTCAGACATTAAAAACTTCCCTAAACAGTTGTCTTCTAAACATCAGATAGTTGTTTATTTCCTTGACATCTGCTGGGAGGGCGTTCCACAGGGCGGGCGCCACTACCGAGAAGCCCCTCTGCCTGGTTTACTGTAACCTCACTTCTTGCAATGAGGGAACCGCCAGAAGGCCCTCGGCGCTGGACCTCAGTGTCCAGGCTGGATGATGGGGGTGGAGACGCTCCTTCAGGTATACTGGACCGAGGCCGTTTAGGGCTTTAAAGGTTAGCACCAACACTTAAGTTAAAGAAGGGCAGGAGCTTCTTCTGAGATTTGGCTCAAAAACAATAAAAGTCAGCAATTTGAGGAACAAAAAGAGCATATCCCGTGGCCTCGTTTGGTTGTAACAACGAACAGCCTGCAGTTGCAAATACTCTCCATGATCTGTTTCCCTTTGAAGGAAATGTATATTCTGGCTTTTGATTACCGTGTTTTTTGCTCTATAAGACTCACTTTTTCCCTCCTAAAAAGTAAGGGGAATGTGTGTGCGTCTCCTGGAGCGAATGCAGGCTATCCCAGAAGCCAGAACAGCAAGAGGGATTGCTGCTTTCACTGCACAGTGATCCCTCTTGCTGTTCTGGCTTCTGAGGTTCAGAATATATATATTTTTTTCTTGTTTTCCTCCTCCAAAAATTAGGTGCGTCTTGTGATCTAGGGCGTCTTATATAGCGGAAAAAAATATGGTATTTCTGCCATTAGCTCCCTTGAAATGGAGCCCATTCCCCCTTCTCTCAGAGATGTGCAGCTTGAAATCCAAGAGGTGTCAGGCCAGCAGCAGAGGAGTTAAGGGAGATTTAGCCCACAGGCAGAGGTGCGCCAGAGAATATGTTTACTGCCACAGCCTCTCTGCTGCATCTGAGAGCTCTGCCTGGCTTGTTCTCTTTGCAATCATTCCCTTTGCAAGGAGTCATGAATTTCCCCAGCCTTGGCCTCTGTCCATTCCTGCATTTTAAAGAACTTTCCTCCTCCTCCTCGGTCGGGAAACCTCCAGAGAGTTTTCTACGGGGCTCGTTGCTTCCCACTGAGAATTTGTAGCTTGGTTGCCATGGTGACATCGTATTTCTCCAAGAATTGCTCATATTGATCCGTGGACAGGCGTAAATGGACAGGCGAGAGTGAAGAATAGAGAGGGCGGCTGGGAGTCCTCTAATGTGACCAGAGGTTATGGGGCTGGAAATCAGCTCATAGCCAGCATCTAGAGAGAGAGAGAGAAAGGGACAGCTTCATTTCATTTCAGGGTTTTGTTTTCACACTTTGTGCGATTGTCGACTTTCCCCGTTGACTGGGCGGGGGGGGGGGGAAGGGATGACGACTTGTTAGTCACCTTGTCACGCCAGATCTTCAGCGCTTGCCCTGACACAGCTGTCAGCCTCCCCTTGCTGGGCAGTTTGGGGACCCGCAACAAAGACCCGGGGACATGAATTATTTATTGCTGCTTGTAGGGATGGAATTATGTGATAAGAAATCAAGACACTTCTGACAGAAGCCCTTGTTTGAAAAGAGAGGTCTGGAGAGAGGAGCCCAGGTCCTTCTTGATGACTGCCTCTTAATCTTTGGGCAAGCAAAAGCCCAGCAGTGCCGGGAAGATGGGAAGGGTGCCCAACAGGGGCTGCCCATCCTGCTTCATCGCCTGAGGTGAAGCGGGAACTTGCCAACCCCCCTCTGACCCCTGTGCCAAAGCCATGCTTTCCAGGGTAGCGGAGTGCGACGCATGCAACACGTTGGCAATTAATATACACAAAACAATAATTATACATACCTTATCAACCTTCTGAGAAAAATACAAAACATTAAACAAAGCCACAAAGACTTGCGAACTACCCAGCCTAAAATGATGTCTGGTTTCAATAGATTTTTCAAATGCTTCACTCAGTCTTTTCGATAAGTTCCTGAAGATACCAACAAAAGGTAAGTTCGGTGATATTCACAATACCGAGAGATGCTAGTAGAATTGTAGATAGATGCTGATGAAGTTGTAGACGACAGGGTGCCGGCGTTTTGCACCTGTTTCGCCCTGACAGTCCAAGTAATCAAAAGGCCGCTGTTTGCCCCCCATGGGGCCCTTTAACTGGGGCTTGCAGGTAGCACACTGCCAAGAGAGTTTTCCAGGCTTCTTCAGTGGTCTAATCTCAAAGTCTTGACACGTATATTTATATTCAATCTTATAGAGAATACTCTTTCTTAGCTTAAGCTTAAGAGACTGATTTGCTTCCAGGGTGGCGCGGCTGCAGCTTCTGGTTGCCCTGCTGTGCCATGGGAGAAGTGAGGAGAAGGGGCAGCCAGGATTAGATCTCTGCTGAACCCACCACCGCCATTAATCTTTGCTTCTCTGGATGTGGCAGGGGCGGGCAGGGCAGTGTCCCCGCAGGATTCCACCACTGGAGGTGGCTGCTTCAGTCCACTTCAGGCCAGCCCTGATGCCGAAATCTCTTTGCCCTCAAAAGCAAAGCTTGACTAAATGAGAGGTTACCTTAACCAACCAACAGTACCTGGTTGGCTGCAGGGTGCTGACTAGCAAGCTGCGTGTTTTACTGCCCCATAGCTGAGCTGATCCTCATTGCAGGGTCACCTGAACCTCACATGCCTCCTCCCCTCCTCCACAGGGGCCTCATCCATCCCAGATGTGGAGGTGCCTCAGGGACCACCCCAAGGCAACCACTCCTTCCCCAAGCATCCTTTCAGGCTGAGCACTTAAACAGCTGGCACCTTCACCTGACAGGGCAATGACAGGAAGGGGAGCCATAAATTGGGCCACCTCATTTGCTTTGAGTTGCTGTCCCCTGACTTGCTGCCAGTAGAGTAAGCATCAAGGTGGCATGTTGCTGGGACTGCCAGGGCCCTGATTCACACCCCGCTAGGCAGTGCCTGAAGGTGTTGCCACCCAGGGGCATTTGAGATACTGTGCACCTGTTTGCATTTGGCAGGAAAGGGCATGTCCACCATTAGCCTCCAACAGGTGGCTGTGATGTCAGTGCCTTCCCTCCGCTGCCAATAATAATACAGTGGTACCTCGGGTTAAGTACTTAATTTGTTCTGGAGGTCTGTTCTTAACCTGAAACTGTTCAGCACTTTAGCTAATGGGGCCTCCCGCTGCTGCCCGATTTCTGTTTTCATCCTGAAGCAAAGTTCTTAACCTGAGGTAAAATTTCTGGGTTAGCGGAGTCTGTAACCTGAAGCGTCTGTAACCCGAGGTACCACTGTAATAGTAATTAATAATAGTAATAATAGTAATAATAGTAATAATAGTAATAATAGTAATAATAATTTATTATTTCTACCTCGCCCATATGGCTGGGTTAAAAACTTCCCTAAACAGGGCTGCCTCCCGATGTCTTCTAAAAGTTGGATAGTTGTTTATTTCCTTGACATCTGATGGGAGGGCATTCCACAGCTCAGGCGCCACTACTGAGAAGGCCGTCTGTCTGGTTCCCTGTAACCTCACTTCTGCCTGGTTCCCTGTAACCTCACTTCTCACAGAGAGGGAACCGCCAGAAGGCCCTCGGAGCTGGACCTTTGGTCTGGGTAGAACGATGGGTTCCAATGGCAAGGAATTGCAAGTTAGGAGCAGGCTGTGTTCCATTCAGGCCCTGCTTGTGGGTTTCATCCCTTAGGGGCATCTGGTTGGGGCAGACTGAAGCAGCCATCTTGGGTGGTGGAATCCCATGGGGTGGCGCCCATCCCATCCCAGCTGCTGCTGCCAGAATTGCAAGGCATCAACAGCTTCCACCAAAATCTTGTGGAGCTACCTCAAGTCTTCCGCAAGATCTCACAAGAGTTCCATGAGATCTCATTGGAAGCCTCCTCCACCACTGTGTGATGCTGGTGAGGTTTTGGTGGCACCTTCTCATTTCATCTCAGGTGGTGGAACGGGATGATCTGTTGGTATTTTTGATTACGTGCCATTCTCTGCAGCTTCACACAGAGTCAATTAAGCATTGGCTGAAAGCCAAGATGACTGAGCAGAGAGGAGTTATTCTGCCTGGAGATATGAGACCCTGGATACAGCTTTACTATTGGTTGAGGTCTCACACAGGCATGATGACTTATGACCTTACTGACTGGATAGTTTGTTGGTCAGTGTGGTGGTCTGACAGTCGTTTGGAGTTTGTTAAGAGAGAGCTAGTTAAGATCCATATCTGTTCTTGTATATATTAACTTGTAGAGTCTGCTGTAAATATTAAACACCTCTGAGTAACCAAGTTGCTAGTAGCAGCATTTTGTTCCTGCTTCATCCATCCTGCCTGCAACTGATTGCTTTCTGGAACTCTGCGTATGCTCTGCTAAGGTCTGGCTAAGGTCCTGCAACAGGTCAAAGTTGCGAAACACCAATATGGTCTACCTCTAGAACTGGACGTGATGCTCAGATCAGCTGCTTGAAAAGCAGAACATCCCTGCCCCCGCCCCCCAAGAATAGGTCCTATGCAGGCAGCAGCAAGGACTGATTAGCCTTTTGGGCCAATGCTGTTTGGTCCTTATGCAAAACTGGAAGAAAACATGCCTCATTTATTTACATAATGCTTTATACCCCA
This sequence comes from Podarcis filfolensis, assembly GCF_964270895.1. Taxonomy (NCBI): domain Eukaryota; kingdom Metazoa; phylum Chordata; class Lepidosauria; order Squamata; family Lacertidae; genus Podarcis; species Podarcis filfolensis. The sequence continues at coordinate 6,692,099 of NC_139616.1, forward strand.
CCTTTCTAATGTATATGCATGATTTGTGACAGCTCGCAATAATTGAAATCATAATATCAAAGGCAAGACAGCAGTATCAGCAAAACACAGCAAAGGCAGACACTGCAGATAAGAATATGATCTTCAGATAAAGCATTATCTGCCTTGGAAGGCAACAGCCTGCTGGAACAAAAAGGTCTCCACTAGCCAGTGGAAAACAACCGTGGTCCAAAGTGTCCAGAACTCCACTGTGGGACACAGAGGAGCCCTCCCTCCATGTTGCCTTTACTGAGTTGGCAGGCTGGTCAGGGGAGAGGGAGACCTTCAAAGGACCTTGCTTTGGAAACGTTGGTCAACAAGCAAGAGGAGATTAATGGGCTGAAAGGGGCATGTCTTGCAAACAAAAAGCAGGCATGACACATTTTAGGAATGGCAGGAGAAGGAGTTCCTGCCAAGGAGAATTGGCATGACAGCTTGGACCTTGCAAGGCCAGCTGTAGCCTTTGAACCAAATGAGCAGAGCAGAGATGGAGGGGTATTCAGTATAAACTCATGGAAGTTAAATCCATGCAAATAGAATTTCCATGGTCAGAGGCAGTATAAACCCAAGTGTCAGGGGCAGGGCGAAAATCAGGGGTTGGTCATCATCACCTTCAGGCCTTGCATGTAAGCTTCAGTGGGAAGCATCTGAGTGGCCACTGTGAACAACAGAATTCTGGGCTAGGCTGACCATTCATCTTATGGCTGTTAGCCACAGTGGGTATGGGTCACCTCTATTTGCAGGAGACGCTATGACCAGGCAGTGGAAAAGAGAGCTCTTGCCTTCTTCATCTGCTGCTTAGAATCCTAGAATTGTAGCATTGGAAGGGACCATGAGGATCATCTAGTCCAGCTCCCTGAAATGTAGGAATCTTTTTCCCAATGTGGGATTCGAACCCACATCCATGAGATTAAGAGTCTCTTGGTCCACCAGTTGAGCTATCCAAGGTCCCCGTAGTGGCATCTGACTACTCTCTGGGCGATGATGGACCTTTGGTCTGATTCAACAGGGGGCACTTCTCTGTTATTATATATCAATGCTTTTTTATGTTTTCATTTTCCTGTGTGTTAAGCTCTTCAGAAACGACCAGGCTTACCCATAGCTTGTTTTGAAAATAATAATGAAAACGTCTTCACTACCTTTCCCTTGTTGTAAGCCTATCAGCCAAGCAGACAATTCACATGACATTTGAATAATTTGAGGAATGCATAAGGAATGTATCGAGCCGGCATTTCAGTTTGTCACACCCAGGGATTTTGCACAGCATCCAACCAAGCTTGAACAATGCATTTGAAACAATAGCCAGATTTTGGTAAATAATGTGCGCCGACCACATAAAGTCAAATGATAATTTGATCTATTGGTATTATCTAGCTTTTCTGTGGAATTTCTGATAATCCAGATAATGTGTCTGCCATCCATCTGTTGGGCTTTGAAATCAATTTGGTCAAGCAAGAAATTAATCCAGGATTTATCTGTGATCCTGACCCATCAGATCCCATAGGCTACAGTAAAGCAATTAAAAAGTTGAGGAGTCTATTAACCATTGCCCCACCCTTTTGCCACGTACCACTCCATTCACCATTGCGTGGCTTTTTGCCTCTGCAGGTGACCTAATTTCAGGTCTTGACCTCTAGAAAGGGGGGGAAATATTCACATACAAACACTTCTTAAGCTGGACTTTCCTTGCCCCTCCATTTTCTAGGTATATGAGAGGTGAGAAGTTGCTCAGATACCAGTCTGTGGTATGGAGGGGTGTGTGTGTGTGTGTGTGTGTGTTGTTTTGGGCCACAACACTGTAAAATTTGTTGTTGTTGTTTAGTCGTTTAGTTGTGTCCGACTCTTCATGACCCCCTGGACCGGAGCACGCCAGGCACTTCTGTCTCCCACTGCCTCCCGCAGTTTGGTCAAACTCATGTTAGCAGCTTTGAGAACACTATCCAACCATCTCGTCCTCTGTCGTCCCTGTAAAATTTATTCAAGGCTTAATTTCTGCAGGTGTTTGTTAAAGGTTATGGAAATGTGTTGTTCTAAAGTCAAGTGGCTGCATGTGCCTGCATGTGCGTAGAAAGCTTTTAAAAACATGCAAAATGTATCAAGATTTTTTAAAAATGTGGCATTTTTGTTTTGCAGATGAGAAGAAGTCGCATCCTTGGCTGTTCAAGGTGTGTTCTTGCAAACTGTGTTAGAGGTCGGTCTCACCCTCCTAAAGAAGGCAGAAGATGGAGAATTGTAGCAAAAGTGGAAATTCACACTGTGTTTTGGTGCGGCTGCCTGTTTCTTGGGCTTTGCATTAACCATATTTCACTGCACCTTCTGATCCTTCCATGCCTCCACTCCTTATCCCTCTCCCCATTACTACATTTACCCTAAATAACCAGGGCAGAGTTCCTGTTCCTGCTGAGAAAAACATGTACTATTTTTCTCCCCATTTACTTTCAACTTTCATTATTTAGGCACCCCACTCCCCCCTTAAAAAAGGCAATGGTGAGACAGCGCTAAGATGTTTGAACCACATGACAATGCAAAAGTGTTTATCTGAGTTTACCACACACACAAAAAAGTTTTCAGTGTGAGCTGCTTTGGATCATTATGTTTGCCCCCTAAAGGCACAAAAATAAAAACAGAATTTCAAAGAGAACATCAGTGTCATTGGAAGCCTTGGAGATGTCTTGTGAGAAATGCAGTTTCATCACCAGCACCTGATTCTGCATGTTTTTATAAAGGCATCTGTATTAATAATATGCAGAAATAAATTTGTTAGGTTTTTAAGGTGCCATAAGACTTTGTTATTTATAAAGGTCAGTGATGGTGCATTCACATTTCCTCTATCTTCATAGCAACCACCCTGTTTCAGAATCTGCTGTTTTTAAAACTTTGAGTAACTGGGCAGCCTGTCCTTCTGAATATCAGTTGCAATTGTGGGGCCTCATGGGGAGGGGGCAAGTGCAGATCTTGAACTCGTGGCACTTCTTATTGGCTTTTCTTGGGGCATCTGGGAGCTGGACTAGGCCCTTTGGCCTGACCCAGCTGCCAGGCTGTTCTTTGAAGAAAGATTTGATACAGAAGTTTGACTTGAGTTTAAATAAAGTATTGTTGCAAAAGTTGTGTGCCACCCCTACTCTCTGCAAGATTCCTGGGGGTACCAGACGCTCACCCAGGGTCTCTGTTCCTTTGGAGAATTGAGACACAGCAGAGACTGTTGCAGCTTTAAGAATTATGGTTTATTCACCTATTTACACCTTTAGTCCTCATGGAGGAAGTTCAAATCTTACAGCATTGTCATTTCAAGAGGGGCTTGTCCCCCGCAACAGTGCAGCCCTGGATTCCCGGGCATCTCTCCCAGCCAGCCTGCAGCCAGCCTGCCCAAGATGGATCCCAGTCCTCCTCCTTCCTTCCTCTTCCCAGAACATCTTGCTAAAAAACTCTCTTTTCCTGTCACTCCAGACCCAGTTAACCTGGCAACCTTTCAACCCGCTGTCTCTGTTCATACGTCAGGGCAAGGAGGAAAGGACAGTTCTCTTGCATTGCCAATGGCTTTCAGTGGCCCTGTATTGTTTCTTAATGGTCCTAGTTTGGCCAGGTCGCTTTGCATAGGCTAGCTCAAGAATTCCTCTGCAGCTTGTATTTCTCCCTTCACATCCCAAATAATCAAAATCCTACCATTTATTAATTTCTAGGTTTAGGGAGGTTTCCCCTCACCTATAACTGTATATTTTGAGGGCATTCAATGGAGTGCTAAGGAGATTGCTTCAGCACAAACATATATCCTCCCCTCTCCTCCCCTAACGTACTGTTCTGGGGTTTCTTCTAAGCCCCCCTCAGAGCCAATTTAGGTGGGGCAGAAGTGGGAAAGGGTGGGAAACCTCATTGTGCTATCAGAAGTCCTTGTATGGGCTTCCACTGGTGAGGTCATTTAGTTGAATTCGGGCCCTGGTCTCTGACCAATGCAATGCATAATATATGAAAAGCACAGCGATCCGTTCCAAAGGCAGTTCTTCCCTGGTGCTCAGAATCCATCAGGCCTGGCAGTGGCCAAGTCACGACTGGCAGTTGTCCACAGTGTTCTTGGGCGTTGTGGAAATAATTACATTGATGCAACATCATGTTTCACAGCTTGCTTTTAATTTTACATCCCAGCCATTTGGCAACAATGCTTTGGAATGCTTCCTGCAGAGGTGGCCCGGCTCCAGCCACTGCAGGGGGCTGCCATAATTCAGGCCGTGTGTGAGCTTCCTGAGCACCCGATAAAAGTAGCCAGGTTGTCCGGCTGCAGCAACAGCAACCTCAAGAACCAAGAGAGAGGTGCAGGCAGTGGCGTAGCGTGGGGGGTGCAGGGGGGGCCGGCCGCACCGGGCGCAACATCTGGGGTTAGGGCAAATCCATGGGTTAGGGGGCGCAAATCCACGGGTTAGGGGGCGCAAATTACTTGCCTTGCCCCGGGTGCTGACAACCCACGCTACGCCACTGGGTGCAGGTCATGGCTGCTGCTCATAAGATGAGGGCAAAAGTGGCTGAGACCAGACCCCATTGGCTAATGAGTATCTGAATGCTACCTGTCAGGGATTCATTGTTACCTTATTACCAGCTCAGTGTGTTTGTTCTCTGTCCTAACTAATAGATGCTGTAAATGTTTGATTCATGTTACCTTTTAATATGAGAATGTTAGGAAATGTTCCTGAACATAATCTCAACCAGATTGATTTCCTATGAAAAATTAATAGCTGACTAGAGGACAGTAATATGGGGAGGGGAGAACATTAACCCTCATTATATCCAGACTTCATCTGATTTTCATCAAGGCCAGAGATCATGTTGCATGTTGTTGCCCTGTTTAGGAAAGGCAAGGAGGTCTCTTATCCACTGGCCAAAGCCCAAAGTGTATACAAAACACCATTGTGGATCGATGCAGGATGGAACACCAGATTAAAAGATTGGAGGGAGGGGAAAATGGAGCTGAACATTCATGAGGTTGGCATAAAGGTAAAGATAAAGGGACCCCTGACCATTAGGTCTAGTCGTGGCCGACTCTGGGGTTGCGGCGCTCATCTCGCTTTATTGGCCGAGGGAGCCAGCGTACAGCTTCCGGGTCATGTGGCCAGCATGACTAAGCCGCTTCTGGCGAACCAGAGCAGCGCACGGAAACGCCGTTTACCTTCCCGCTGGAGCGGTACCTACTTATCTACTTGCACTTTGACATGCTTTCGAACTGCTAGGTTGGCAGGAGCAGGGACCGAGCAACGGGAGCTCACCCCGTCACGGGGATTCAAACTGCCGACCTTCTGATCGGCAAGCTCTAGGCTCTGTGGTTTAACCCACAGTGCCACCCGCGTCCGTGTGGTTGGCATAGCCAGGAGCAAATACCTTGACTTCAGAACCTGGGGCATTTCATTGCAATCCAGACAGAAGCTGGTTTTTTGGGGGTGCCTGAAAATGCTTTGGTTCAAAGAATATCTCATTAATATGAACCAATCACTAGAGGAGGGAGGTCAAAATAGGACAAGATGGGTGCCAAGCAGCAGAGCACCTGTTCTGCATGCAGATGGACAAAGTTCCTTCCCAAGAAGCATTTCCGGTTGAAAGGCACTCAGGGAAGAGCAGCATATTGGTGGGTAAGGGATCTCTTCTCTGCCTGAGATCCCAGAAAGGTCACTACAAGACAGAAGACAAAAATACTGAGCTGGGTGGGCAAAGATTTGAGTAGTGGTGTTTGCCAACACCCGAGGCTCACATGCTGGACAGGGGAGAGGTGCGGAGGGTGAACAGAGCCCTCTGTACCAGCCCATCTTCCACTACTGGACAGTGGTGGAGCTAGCTACTCGGGCACCCAGAGTGGTGCACATGCCATTCACCTAGGGGGCAGGTTGAGCCGCCTATGGGGGCAATTGGCATGGCAATTGGCGCCCACTGGTGGCAATCAGTGCCCAAGGGGGCAGCCTGGCGATCCACCCAGGGGGGTGTCACCCCCCCCCCCCGCGATGACACCTGGGTCAGACTGCCCCCACCGCCCCCCTTCCTACACCCCTGCTACTGGAGCCAAGTGGGGCTGTCCTACACTGCCTGCCTGCACAGGGGGGAGCCTGGCTGACCCCTGTGGCCTTTGATCGGCAAATCCTCCCTGACCCCTGTGGCATGGAGAGGTGTGCCAGGCCAAGCCACACTGCAGGTCAGCCATTGCCCACCCACCTCCATCCATTCGCACCCACTCACCCTCCAAGCAAGGAGAGAGAGAGAGTTGGCTGGACAGCCGTTCAGCAATAGTGCCAGGGACACAGTGGTGAGGCCAGGTGAGGTTCTGGGGCCCAGAGACCGCTGGCAGCAGGCAGGGTGGGACAGGCATCCCTGCATGAGGGAACCTGGTTCACGTCCCCTCAAAATTGTGTGTCTGGGGCCATGGCCCCCCTGCCCCCACTATGCTCCTGGATGTGGACCTATGCTCTGTGAAGGCCTGGGGAAATCAGGAGGTCATCTTTCTTGGGTCTTGAAAGGTGATCAGATGGGGTGCCTTCTAGGTGAGCCTCCCAGGGCCACAACCAGGAAGAAGAAGAAGAAGAAGAAGAAGGAGGAGGAGGAGGAGGAGGAGGAGGAGGAGGAGGAGGAGGAGGAAAGAGTTTGGATTTGATATCCCGCTTTATCACTACCCGAAGGAGTCTCAAAGCAGCTAACATTCTCCTTTCCCTTCCTCCCCCACAACAAACACTCTGTGAGGTGAGTGGGACTGAGAGACTTCAGAGAAGTGTGACCAGCCCAAGGTCACCCAGCAGCTGCAGGTGGAGGAGCGGAGACGCGAACCCGGTTCCCAAGATTACGAGACTACCGCTCTTAACCACTACACCACACTTCATTCTGCCCAGCCTCACCTCTAGCAGCAGGTGGATCAGAGGAAGGGGGCTACAACTTCTTCTCTTATATATAAATATGTGTATTGATTTGTTACAAGAAAAGAAAAGTACAGTATAAGCTAACAAACCAAAAGAAAACAAGGGATAAAAAATGTAAACCATAAAGCATCACAGCCTAGAAGGACAAAAGTTCAAAGATACAGCACAGCTCCAGAGGGATAAAAACGTATTAGCTCATGCAAAGGTACCCTATACACAGAATGAAAGTACCTACCAGGGTGGACTGGCAGATTAAACTATGGGACTACGCAGAGATTGCAAGATTAACCAGGAAAATCAGAAACCAGGAGGATCAAAACTTCAATAAAAATTGGGACAAATTTATATTATTTGAAAGACCACTGTAAACACTCGAACTCTTTAGCAGGTTTTAAATAACTCTTGCAATGATACATAGATTTCTGATACAATGGAGGACAGTAAATTGGATGGACTTATAATATGCAGTTAAAAAGTTACTCAAAGAGCCCACGGAGGGGAGGAGGGAAGTCTTGAGATTTGGAAGAATCTTGTGAATCTTTTATTTTTTATTTTACTATGGATGAATATGAACAAATTTGTAAAACCAAATAAAAATTATTTAAAGAAGAAGAAGAAGAAGAAGAAAGGTATATTAAAATAAGCTTATACTCCATCTGAAAGAGCAGGTTCCAACAAAGGAGGAGTGGCTTTTGAAAGGAATAGACTATGCAGAAATGACAGCAGAATTAAGAGATCAAAAGGATGAACTCTCTATAGAAGAATGGAGGCCTGTCCTGAACTATTGAAAAAAAATTACAGTCAAATGACATCGCAGGCAGGATTTGAGATAGAAGCAGCGGAAGAAAAATGATAAAATACCGGTAACTAAAAGGGAAACATTTTGTTAATGGATAAAGATATAATACAGTGGTACTTCGGGTTAAGTACTTAATTCGTTCTGGAGGTCTGTTCTTAACCTGAAACTGTTCTTAACCTGAAGCACCACTTTAGCTAATGGGGTCTCCTGCTGCCACCGCGCCGCCGGAGCATGATTTCTGTTCTCATCCTGAAGCAAAGTTCTTAACCTGAAGCACTATTTCTGGCTTAGTGGAGTGTGTAACCTGAAGTGTATGTAACCTGAAGCGTATGTAACCTGAGGTACCACTGTACAGTGGAAAAGGTTTGAGCAGAAACACTGTGGAGGTGGGAAGTTAATTTATGAACAATGTAATTATTTGATATGAAGATTATTGTGAAAATGTTTTGGGGGGAATAAAATTATACGGTAAAATTCAGCTACCTTTCTGCAGTCCCAGAGGAGACTTGAAAAGCATATTTGGTACTTAGAACTAAGGGAAGGAGGGAGGGAGAGAAAGAAAGAAAGTAGGGCTTAGACAGTCAATTTCTCAGCAGTGTTACCAGCATCTGAAACTGATGGTGGCTGGAAATACTTAATCAAAAAGAAAGTTGGGTGAAGGATCTACATTTATTTTTATTTTATATTTGAAGAGCAACTATACCTGGGGGGAAAGGGGGCGTTGCCTCACTCTGTGCTGAGGCTTCTTCTACCCATCATTTTCGCCATACTTTCCCATTATTATCTGGGTGATGGCAGTGACATATTGAGCATACGTGGCAGTGAGAAAATTGATTTCCCGCAACAGAAATGCTTCCAATTTTCCCAGGGCCATAATTTTATGTCCACAACAAAATAAAAGGGTTATTTTCCTTAAGATGAAGGGAACTGAAATCTTTGATAAAAGCCACGGTAAATGTTGTACTTTCAATTGTGAAAACTACAGTTTTCAGGGACGTTGGAGCCTATCTGGTTTGTGAAGGAAAAGCAAACCATACAATTGTGAAAAGATTTGAATCTGTCCTCAGGTATCCCAGCCAATTCACAACTTTTTATATCTGCTGGGTCAACAAATTGAGCAGTGGAAGGAAGGAAGGAAGGAAGGAAGGAAGGAAGGAAGGAAGGAAGGAAGGAAGGAAGGAAGGAAGGCAGGCCAGTCCTCTAGCCAAAGGACACTCAGTTGCCATCACTCTTGTGTGTTGTAAGCTGTACCAGGGTTCGCTTTTCATCAAAAAGCTGTCATGTAGGGTCTTGTGTAATCTTTTACCGTATTTTTCGCTCTATAAGATGCACCAGACCACAAGACGCACCTAGTTTTTGGAGGAGGAAAACAAGAAAAAAATATTCTGAATCTCAGAAGCCAGAACAACAAGAGGGATCGCAGCGAAAGCAGCAAAAGCAACGATCCCTCTTGCTGTTCTGGCTTCTGGGATAGCTGCGCAGCCTGCATTCGCTCCATAAGACGCACACACAATTTCCCTTACTTTTTAGGAGGGAAAAAGTGAGTCTTATAGAGCAAAAAATACGGTAATTTCTTTTTTTAAAATATATTTTTATTAATTTTGACATGAAGTTTCCAAAAAACATACAACATATTTTCTTCTCTTAGTCAGCGTTTTGGACGTCCATCAACCACATCTGAAGATTTTTCAATCTTTATCACTTAATCTGCATTTCATTAATTTCACTATTACTTTTAATTCACTAATAATTCTCTTCATACTTTTCTCTGCAATATTTCACATAGTTCTCCTTACAAAACTTCTTGCAATCCTACTAGCGTAATCTGTTGATTACAATTGCTTTTCAAATAGTTCACATATTTACTCCAGTCCTCTGAGAATCTCTGATCCCGCAGCTTTCAAATCCTTCCTGTCATCTTGTCTAATTCTGCATAGTCCATTAATTTCATCTGCCATTCCTCTTTTGTCGGCAATTCTTCTTGTATCCATTTCTGTGCCAATAGTATTCTTGCTGCCTTTACTGCACATAAAAACAGTTTATTATTCTGTCTATTAATGTCCTCCCCTACAATGCCAAGTAGAAATGCTTCTGGTTTTTTTTATATAAATGTATATTTCAACATCTTTTTCATCTCATTATATATCATTTCCCAGAAGCTTTTCACTTTCTTACATTCCCACCACATATGATAAAAAGATCCTTCTTTTTCTTTACATGTGTAATCTTTTAATTTCTAATGGGGAGGGTCTCTGGGAGGTCTGCATCCAGGCCCCCCATTTCCTCAGTGGCCTCAGTGCCCTTGAAGTTTATTTGAAATTGCTGTGTTCGTTAGTACAGTTTCCTTGCGCATACTTCAGCGGTGTGTTCAAGTTTTCAGCCCACAGGTCATGTTTCATGCTCCGAAGATTGCATGAACCTGCTGCCCTGAATAGCAAGTTGCTTCTTCCAAGATCCCTGCACCAAAGGAAGCCAGAGAAGGGCAGAGGGAGGCACAAACATTTGGATGCCTTGCTGGAAGTTGTGGAGCAGCTCTGGAGTATCAGAAAGGACATGGAAGAAAACTGTGTAGCAGCACTGCATCTACCTGAGTCGTCGTCGTCATCATCATCATCATCATCATAAATTATTATTCTTTATTCTTTATACCTAGCTCCCAACAGATTAAAAACACAATAAAACATCAAACATTAAAAACTTCCCTAAAAACTTGCCTTCAGATGTCTTCTAAAAGTCAAATACAGTGGTACCTCGGATTAAGAACTTAATTCGTTCTGGAGGTCTGTTCTTAACCTGAAACTGTTCTTAACCTGAAGCACCACTTTAGCTAATGGGGCCTCCTGCTGCTGCCGTGCCACCGGAGCACGATTTCATCCTGAAGCAAAGTTCTTAACCAAAGGTAATATTTCTGGGTTAGCGGAGTCTGTAACCTGAAGCGTATGTAACCTGAAGCGTATGTAACCTGAGGTACCACTGTAGTTGTTTATCTCTTTGACATCTGATGTGAGGGCGTTCCACAGGGCAGGCACCACTACCGAGAAGGCCCTCTGCCTGGTTCCCTGTAACCTCACTTCTCGCAGTGAGGGAACCACCAGAAGGCGCTCAGCGCTGGACCGCTGTCTGGGCTGAATGATGGCAGTGGAGACGCTCTTTTTCCTGTGATTTCAAGGCATGGATCCCCAAGGTTTTCCTTTGTTCTGCTGCTTTCCCCGGGAAAACCCTCCGCATATTGCTGCATCGAAACAGGTGTCCATCTGCAGAAAACCCAATTGACATCTGTCCCAATTCAGCAGTAGATCATGGGATTTCCCGGGGAAAGGGGCAGGGCAAAAGAAAAACCTCTCGGACCTGTTCCTAAAAATCACTGACAAATGGAAGTGTGGATGAGCCATGTAATGTCATCATGAGCCCACAAACCATTTATTTAAGCACAGAGGTTTACATTTAACTTTCATTGACAAGCACTGACTTCTTAAGTTCTCCTTCTGGGTGTGGCAAATGATGGCCTCCTTCAGGCTCTGCCCATCATCTCTCGAACCCCGTCCCCCTTGCCCAAAGCCCTCTTGGCCATCCTGCCTGGGTGACATGCAGGATCATGATGAATCGTCCCCAACTCTGGCCTCAGATTGTTTTTTAACATTTAATTTAGTTTCTTCCTGTGCTTGGATGAACAGGGCTGCGTTATGGATTTCTGCTCTAATGTACACCAGCAGGTTGGAAGAACAAACCTCAGCAAGCTGTGGAAATTAGAGAGGGTGGATCAATAGAAGCGAAGGTCGTGACCCCGCCTCTGATGCTGTGCACTGGCCAGCGATTTTCTGCCCCTTACAAACCTCTGGCTGCACACTCTCCATATCCAAGTGAACACCTAGCAGGAAAATCACACCCAATGCCACAGCCCCAGACGTAAAAGGGCAATTGCACCCATATCGCACCCTTGGCTCTCTTGGTCAATGTGGAGATGCATTTCTTCTCCTACAAAACTCCAGCGGGTGCAGAATGCTGCAGCGAGGCTCCTCATGGGGTCTCTGCCATGGGAGCATATACACCCAGTGCTTTTCCAGCTGCACTGGCTCCCGGTGGAGTACAGGGTCAGATTTAAGGTGCTGGTTTTGACCTTTAAAGCCCTTCACGGCCTAGGACCCTCGTACCTACGGGACTGCCTCTCCTGGTATGCCCCACGGAGACCCTCAAGGTCCATAAATAGCAACAGCCTAGTGGTCCCGGGCCCTAAGGAAGTTAGATTGGCTTCAACCAGAGCCAGGGCCTTTTCAACCCTGGCTCCGGCCTGGTGGAACGCCCTGCCTCATGAGCCCTGCAGGATCTGATTTCTTTCCGCAGGGCCTGTAAGACAGAGTCGTTCCGCCTGGCCTTTGGCTTGGAGCCAATTTGATTCCCTCCCCCTCTTCCTTTCTTCTTTTTCTTTTCTCCTCCTGTGATGAGGCTGCATTTTAATATTTTAATGTTTCAATATTTTAATTGTTGTATTTTAAAAACATGTATTTTAATCTTGTTTTTAAGTTGTATTCATTCAACTTGTTTTTATTATTGCTTGTTAGCCGCCCTGAGCCCGGCCTTGGCTGGGGAGGGCGGGGTATAAATAAATTATTATTATTATTATTATTATTATTATTATTATTATTATTATTATTACAAACTGAAAGCAGCTTTGCTAGCCAAGGCAGAGAGAGCCATGGTGACTATGGTCTGTCTCCACAGTTGGAGGCAACAATGCCAGTTTCTGGAAACCACAGGAAGGGAGAATGCTCTTGTGCCCAAATCCTGCTTGCGGGTTTCCCCCAGGCATCTAGTTGGCCACCCCAGGATGGTGGACTAGATGGGCCGTTGGCCTCACCCAGCAGGCTGTTCCTACGTTCTTATGTTAGAGCCTTGCAGCCTCTGGCTGCTGCCACTTGCTATCCTTTTTGAAACCATTCCCTGTGCTGGAACAACAACAGAATCTTGTTCACAAATATGCTCCATAAATATATGCATCAGAGGAAAGGCAGGCATGAAAAACCAGTGCAGGAGTTGCTATTGACTTATCTGGTTCCCTCCTTTTATCTCATTAGCAAGACATTACTTGCTGCAAGAGTCATGTCAATGCAATTTACCTCAGGGGTATTCTGTTCTAAGTTCCTTTACTAAGGTCAGGGAAGGAAGATGGACAAATCAGAATGCAGATGGGAAGGTGAGGATTTCATGCCACTTTGAGGGCCTAAAGACAGTAGAAAAATACTTACTCAAAGACCGAGGCAAATCATCACATCCTCCAGGCAATTCTGCTTCTACTGAGAAGCAAGGAGGTTGCTTGTGTGGAATGTAATCCATTGGAGCAGTCAAATACAATATTTCTTGTTTCCCTAGAGTGGACACAGACAGGGGGTGTTACTCCAGCCAAGGTAGAACTCCCTGTTCCACCTGGTCTGGAGCATCCTCCCCCTGCATGTGACCAGGTAGGAGGGCGTGACCCTTGCAGACGTAACATAAGGTCTAGTCATGCAGCCATCTTCCTCTCTTGATGCTTTCTCCTCCATTTTGGCCACTGGTCCTGATGGCTGTCTGCCAGCAGCACATGGGCCCTTCCTTACAAGGATGTAAGCCACACTGTATCACAAGCTAAAGCCTGCCTTCAGGGATCATACTGTGAACTGCATGTGAGTAAACTTTTCATTACTTACAAGGAAGACTCTTGGGTCTTTATTCTTTTAGGAGGGAATCAAAAGGGGTCTTACCAGGAATATACTCCAATGTGAGCATGCCAGATTGGTTTGCTTAACTAAAGAGATTCAAACGAATCTGCAACTAGTTTTTTGCTGTGTAAAGGGGAATGAGCTCTGCTTTATATATGTATGACTCACTAGCGTGAGTTAGGAAGGATAATACATATCAATACAGTGGTACCTCTGGTTGCGAACGGGATCCGTTCCGGAGCCCCGTTCGCAACATGTGCAGAATGCAACCCGCATCTGCTCGTGCGCGGGTCGCGATTCGCCGATTCTGCGCATGTGCGTGATGTCATTTTGAGAGTCTGCGCATGCGTGAGCAGTGAAACCTGGAAATAACCCTTTCTGGTACTTCCAGGTCACTGCGGGACACAACCTGAAAAGATGTAACCTGAACCAAACGTAACAAGAGGTATGACTATATCCTCTCCTACTGTCCCCAACATTCCCACAGGTTGCCACATGTGGGGTTGCTGGGATCCCTCATTGCTCTCCAGGAGTGGTGAGTGAGCTCAGTGTTGGAGTGTCTGCCTTGCAAGTGGCAGGTCCCTGGTTCAGTCCCTGGTATCTCCAGTAGGGATGGGAAAGACTCCTGCCTGAAGCTCTGGAGAGCTGTTCCCCTCAATGGAGACAATACTGCACCAGATGGACCAAGGTTCCCAGCCATGGGCTCCTGTTGATGAAGCAGCTTTGGGAGAAGCTCCACAGCATGGCAGCTAACCTGTGAATGAAGCTGAAAGCTGCACATCACAAAACTTGGCATTTTTTTAAGTGTTCAAAGGACTCCACTCAACACATTCCAGCTTAAAAGTCTGCTGGTGAATGCAGGTATTGGGTGAGGGAAATACCAAGTGATTCAGAGATTCAAGTAGTATTTGACTGAGGGAAATTAAGAAGTACCATCTGGTTCAATCAGGTGGTGGGGTGGGGAAACTAAGGCTGGTGCCTATCAGTTTGTTGGCTTCAAGCAGCAGAAACTGAGCTGCGGGTCTCAAGGCAGAAGGAGCCTTGGAACTTGCTTGACAGGCTTATTTCATCCAATCTGCATTATGAAATTGATATGGCAAGAGGATGTGCTAATGCAAGGGACTCAACGTGCCGTAAACTCATCTTTTTGGACTGACTTATCTATTGCTAGTTCTTTTTTGGCTGCTCCCAGTTGGAAGGTCCAATTGCTCCTTTGAGTGAGTCTTGAAGAGAAAAGCATTGGCTGCTGGCAGGAAAACAGCAGCCCAGTCAAGGAGCTCCTGGTAGGCCAAGCAAGCCCTGCCATGTCATCATAGACATGGGTAGCTTCCAAGTTCTGACTGCAGTCTGCTGCTGCCTTCCGGCAAGTCCACGTTTAGTTTCTTATAATACCAACCTGATTTCCCACTGGTCTCTCTGGCTTATTCTTTATGAAACCTTTCCTCATTCTGGCTTTGGGGTGGAAAGTTTCTCTATGCCTACTGATTCCTACTAAACCCTTTGGCCCATACATCACCTAGGTCCTGTCCTGCCTAGCCAGAGGCAAAACGCCGGAGGGTGGTGTGGCGATCACAGAGGGTCCCCGGATGTTTCACCATCTATTGATCCCTGTGCCACCACTTTATTTCTTGCTGCCACCACCCAGGCCCTACCTGGTACAATACTGAGTCCAGTCAGGGTTAATTTGGAACATAAACTTCTGTTTATTTATTTCAGTTTAACAAGTGTGTGGTTTCATAAACGGTATTGGTCAATTACAATCATAGGTTGCCTATCCAGACCTATAACTTCCGCTACCTGCTCTCAATCACTAAACCACCTCTCAGATATTTACTTGTCTTCCTAGCCCCTAGCTGTTCCTGACTTAGCTTATTTCTCTACACTAACTCAACCTACCCACAAACTCTATCCCAATTCACTCCCACTCCAACCAACCATCCAACTCCCAACGAACTCCTCCTTCGCCCCTCCCAGAGCTGGTTTTATAGTCCCTCTGACTCCAGCCCCCCCCCGGGTTCTGATTGGGTAACTTGTTTAACTATTTCACCTCCAGCACTCTCATATGTTAACATCACAGGTGGTGGCAGCCACAACTGGTCTGCACTTCAGAAATGGATACAGATCTCCTTAATTCCCTAGTACCATTTGAGGGCTCCCCTGTCAACTTTCTACCTGCTTTCCTGTTCCACCTTGAGCCACCTGGTGGCCCAGTCAGTGCCCCCCTCCCCCCTTAGAGTCAAAATGGAGGAGGTTAAGGCATATTTTGTGCTAAAGGCGTGTTATGTATTTTGGCATTTTTATATTCCTGCATTTCAGAGGGTTGGACTAGATGACCCTCATGGTCCCTTCCAGCTCTGCAATTCTATGATTCTATGAACTGGAGATGTCAGGGATGGTTTCATGGGACTGTCTGTGTGATCTTCGGATGAAGGGTGGTATAGAAATTTAATAAATAATAAGAAATAATTATAATATGTAGGTATTAGGCTGCCAGCTTTTTATGCAGGCCTTTTCATGCCATCATTACGGAGTGCCCCATTCTTGGTGACAATTATACATTTGTGCATTTCACAGGGAAGCCCCTTCTGCTGTTCCTGTGTGGCTTCTCTGCTCCTCTCCTGGACTCTTCCTCCTCCTTCCAACACTGGCAAAGCCTTGGCACCTCAGTGGTGATTTTTGTCAGCAGGGAAAGTGCCCCTTTAACAGCTATGGCAAGGTTAGAATCCTAATTTATAGGATTTTACCATTTGATGATCTTCTTTAAGACATTACAAGTGATTAAAAGGACCATAACAGATAAATGCAGCCTTTAAAGCTACTCATGCATTCTTAATGGGCAGCCTGTTAATCTGAGGTCTGGGTCATGAATTTGAATGCTCTTCACTAAACACCTCTTTGGCAAGGAAAGCCAATTTCCCCTCAGGGTAAACTGTAATTCATTAATTGTAATTAAATTAAACATCTGTGACTAA
The DNA here is from genome assembly GCF_964270895.1 of Podarcis filfolensis. Classification (NCBI taxonomy): domain Eukaryota; kingdom Metazoa; phylum Chordata; class Lepidosauria; order Squamata; family Lacertidae; genus Podarcis; species Podarcis filfolensis. The sequence continues at coordinate 6,708,462 of NC_139616.1, forward strand.
CTGGGAATCCCAATTTGTCTCCTGCACAGGGCAGAGCCTTGGCATCCTCAGGCTCTTTTGGTCTCCCTCTGCAGAGACAGGGAGAGGGGGGAGGGCGCACAGACAGAGGAGCCCTATTGTTTAGAATTTCTATCATTTGCTTGCTGAATCCACAGCTTGCCATCCGCTTATCTCCTTACATAAAACAGCGGCATCTATGCGCATGCCAAGACTGACGTTTCCAATTTACTTCCTTAAGAAAAAATAAACTAATATAAAACCTAGAAATAAAATGCAACATGGTTTACCTCTGTCTTACCCCCATCAGAGGAAAAGTACTGGGCTAGATCAACCACAGGTCTGGTCCAACCATGTGCTTTGGAATTTGCCTCTGACATCCCTGGGGTCTTTTGGAGCTACTGAGGCACTTCCATGTGCTGCTGCCCCACCAGAGTAATGCTTGCTGGCCGTGGCTTCTGCTCGCTTCTTTCTTTGCAATTTCCTCTACAGCAGTGGTGAAGCGAAGGGCCGTGAGGGCCGACCAAAGGGCCAACCAAATTTGTTAACCTTTGTTGAGCTTTTTTTAGGCTTGAAATTGTTGGGGGTTTTTTAGGATTTTACTGCCACAAGAGGGATGCGGGTGGCACTGTGGGTTAAACCACAGAACCTAGGACTTGCCAATCAGAAGGTCGGGGGGGTTGAATCCCTGTGACGGGGTGAGCTCCCGTTGCTCGGTCCCTGCTCCTGCCAACCTAGCAGTTTGAAAGCACATCAAAGTGCAAGTAGATAAATAGGTACAGCTCCGGTGGGAAGATAAACGGCGTTTCTGTGCGCTGCTCTGGTTCACCAGAAGCGGCTTAGTCATGCTGGCCACAAGACCCAGAAGCTGTACACCGGCTCCCTCGGCCAATAAAGCAAGATGAGCACTGCAACCACAGAGTCGGTCACGACTGGACCTAATGGTCAGGGGTCCCTTTACTTTTACCTTACTGCCACAAGGGCCGGATTAAACCAACCGGTTGGCTGGATTAGACCCCCAAAACGGACTTTGGACATGCCTGCTCTACAGGCTTCCTCACAGTGAAGAATTGAGTTCTGCCTGAACTCTTCACGCATTGTTAGACAAGGGGTGTGGGTGGGTGTAGAGATGGAATTGCTTTTTTTTTCTATTCTACATTTGACTTGTTGAGACCAAACCCATATTTTATTCAAGAATCTGGTAAATATTGTAGCCCCAGAAGGCCCCTGCCAATAGCCACCCACCCACCATGACAGAACAATGGAAAAACTAGAAAGAAGAAACCTTTCACACAACAGCAAATGTCGCGAGGCTGAGCAAGTCCTGTTCACCACACTGGGTCCCATTTCTAAGCCCATCGTAACCTTGCCTTTGTCTCAAGGCACAGAGCAGGTGCTCAAGGCTCACAAGACAAATGCAAACCATTGACCAAGAAAGCAGGTGCAGCACTGTGCTCAAGTGGAAGTGAAGGTCAAAGGGGGTGGGCAGAGGTGGCTGAGAGAAGAGGAGTGGAAGCCATCCCTCTTGGAGCCATGGCCAGTATGTTTATGATCATTTCAGAACACAGAAAATGTGTATTAACAATGAACTAGAGCAGTGGTTCCCAATTAGCTGAGGACCCCCTGTTTTTCAAAAGCCAAACCATGCACTCCTTACTTTTGAAACTTTTGATATCTTTATGGTAGTTTTTGTTATGTGAATGGAGCTTATAGTTAATGGCGAATGCCTGGTATGTTCCTCCTAGTGGTGCAGCAATAAAACTGCTGGCACATTTGCAAAGCTAATCGGGGTCCAGTATGGTTTCTAATTGGATGGGGGACCACGTGCTGAGATTCCTGCATTGCAGAGGGTTGGACTAGATGAGCCTCAGGTTCCCTTCCAACTCTACAATTCAATAATTCTATTATCCTGGCTCAAATATATGTTGAAAATGCAAGGAAAAAGAAGGGACTTTTTATCATATGTGGTGGGAATGTAGAGAAATTTAAAAATTTTGGGAAGTGATATATAATGAGTTGAAGAAAATGTTTAGACTAACATTTGTAAAAAAGCCTGACACATTTTTGTTAGGGATTGTAGGGAAAGACCTGCCAAGGAAAATGAAGAAGATATTTATGTATGCAACAACAGCGGCAAGAGTATTAATAGTACAAGGATGGAAGAATGAAGAAATCCCGACAAAAGAACAGTGGCAAGAGAAATTAATGGACCATGCGGAACTGGAAAAACTGACGCACAAACTACGTAACAAGGATAACTGTGACTTTAAAGAAGAATGGGAACTTTTTACAAAGTATCTAAAGAATCAACAAAATGAGCTGGACTCCTTGGCAGATTTTGAATAAACATACACAAATTTATTTGTTAACATAATAGATGGATAGCTTAGAGATTTTTACATTTTTACTATATGCAGAGAACAATATGTGTTAATAAACCAGAAAGAGGAACTGAGGGAAGTTGTAGGGGGGGAGGGAGGGGGAAAATGGGGGTAAATACAGTTGTTAAAATAATTTGTTATGTGAAAACTGACAATAATTTACAAAAAAAAAAAATCAGAGATTTGCCGCACCAAAAGAAAAAAAGAGGGGAGATAAAAGATAAAAGAGCAGGTAAGGCTCCAGAATAAGCATCACAGGTAATGGATTTTAAAAAAAAAATGGCAGAAAATGCTAGAAAGACAATAAGGGCTCTGCAGACAAGACTGGGTATGTTTTGGCCTGATCTCTGCATTTGCAAGACATGATTGAGATTAAATACAAAATACACATAATTCAACAAAGATGAGTATGGTCCTGTGTTTGTGTGGATGTGCAAGGTGGGAACTGCAGTCAGCAATGGAACAATAGAACTCAAGAGGTGGTAGGCTCTCCCTCACCAGAAGATGCTCTGGATCAAGGTTTCCAGCAGGAGGTTGGACCAGGTTGGTGGCATGCTGTGAATCCCTAAAAGTTCAGTCACTTCTACTTGAAACCCAAAGGGCACAGGCACATCCATGTGTGGATGTGATCCTGGTCTTTGTGTGGCAGTGACTAGAGCATCGTGTGCAACAAACATGCAATGGGGCCAGATTCCTCCATGTCTCTGGTTCAATCTTTTGAGTTATGGGATCAGAACAAAAGCAACTGTTTTTCTGGCTTGTAAATATGTGACAAGTGGCAGTGTAGGAGCTCTTCATTCCCATTACAGTGATGAGGAAACGGCTTCATAGTCAAGACTAACTTTGCTCTAAAAAGGTAAAGGTCAAGGACCCCTGACAGTTAAGTCCAGTCGTGAACGACTCTGGGGTTGCGGCACTCATCTTGCTTTACAGGCCAAGGGAGCCGCCATTTGTCCGCTCCCCAGACAGTTTTTGCAGGGCATGCAGCCAGTATGACTAAGCCACTTCTGGCGAAACCAGAGCAGCACATGGAAACGCCGTTTACCTTCCCGCCGGAGCGGTACCTATTTATCTACTTGCACTTTTTGGGGTGCTTTCAAACTGCTAGGTTGGCAGGAGCTGGGACCGAGCAACGGGAGCTCACCCCGCCGCAGGAATTTGAACCGCCGACCTTCTGATCGGCAAGCCCAAGAGTGCAAACACCTTAAAATTCAGCAGCAAAGCCCACTCTGAGAGGTGTGCTTTGAACTGCCTTGTCAGCTTGCCAAGGCGCTTCTCCTGGCACTGCCCTTTGGATCTGAACACAGAGCTAAAAATGAGAACCAAACAACATGATGAGCAAGCTTCAGCACCATGGACTGGAAGCAAGCACTAGCTGGGCTTCTGTGTCTCATTCTGTCCCCCATTCTGTGGGGTAGGAGACAGGAGTTCAATCTATGTCCCCCCAAGCCTACTCTACTGCAATGGATTTCTAACAAATTCATTAAGTGGAACTTGCTTTTATGGAAATGTACGTTGAGGTCTAAAATATTTTAAAGCAGGGGAAAGTGCTCAATATAATTTTCAGGTTGGTCTGTCGTGTTTTAAATTTGAAATACTTTATTGTCACTTGTACAACTTGTATACAGTGAGATTACACGAGCACCCCCCCACACACAGTTCTCTTAGTCTTAATTCCCCTTGTTTACTGACGCACACCCACCAAACCCGAAAGTCAGTTGCTCTGTTGTTATATTTTCTTTCAGCAACCTAACAGCCCATGGATAGAAGCTGTTCTTTACCCTGTTGGTGCGACTAATCATGCTTCTATATCTTCTGCCCGAGGTCAGGAGATCAAGAAAGTGCCGGCCAGGGTGTGAATTATCCCTGAGAATTTTCCTCACTCTCCTGAGGCAACGTTCTTCCGCAATGTCATCCAGTGTATTCACGGGACAGCCCATAATATCTTGTGCTGTATTCACCACCCTCTGTAGGCACTTCCTATCAGCTGATTTGGAGGAAGGTGACAGAAAACAGAGTGCTGCCCCTTCCATGAAGCAGAGTGACGTGGGCACTTGAAAGGGAAGCAAGATGATGCCCATTTAATTTATTATTCCTATATTTTTGCTTTCAGGCATGGTGGGGAGAAGCCCTCGGGGAAAATTCTGCCTCTGGTGCACAAATACCTTGACCAGCCCTGAGTACGATGAAGCAAACCTTGGCTTGGAATTGAGGGGGGCATTTTCTGCTCAGCCTCTCATGCCTTGCAACGTCTTTCTCCTCCAGCCCTGAGACCACATCCCTTTTGGTCAGCAGGAAATCAAAGAGGACTGCTGAGAGTCCATCCAGCAGGAAGTTAATAGCCGGTTTAACCTTCATTTGGCTGCGGGGGATTAGCTAGCAGCATGGATAAATGGCAGGGACAGGTTTCTTCCAGTTGGCCAATGTTGTCCCCTGCTCAGGGCAAAGAGGGAGTTACAGCTTCCCTTCAGGTTTAAGCATTTCTGCCTCTCTTTACCTGCTCCACAGTTACCTCACCACCCTATGGAACATTGTGGAGCAGGCCCCATTCACAGGGCAAGAGATTCCTCCCAGCTCAGCCCCATCTGCAGCTTCCCCAGTGATGGTTTTTCCTCAGGCTCAAATCCATTTCTTGCTGCTTCACTTGGCTGATCAATGGGCGCCGTTCAGTGGTAATATTGACTTAGAAAACTAGCTTGGAATGTCAGATGAAGTTCAAACTGCTCCAGTCAACAGGAGGGCAGCAATCATCAGGGCCACTTTAGAGCATCACAAAATTGCTAGGGTGTTTTTTTTTAATAGAGGCCTCTTGGAGCTGTATGTGAAGCGACTTCACCTCTTTTCTTGTGTACCAAATAACATTGTGTTTGTCTCATTTAAGGCAGTACAACCTGATGCAAGACCATATTTCTGTAAAAATACTCAGATTTCCACACGTTGAAGTGCTGCTGTGTTAGAGCCAGAAGCACAGAGGGGGGTTCAGTCATTGATTAGTCTGCCCATTTCTTGAGACCGGAAGTAGTCTTGAGTTCTGCATCAATCTGTTTTTCTAAAGGTCTCATGAAAATTCATGTGTGTGTGCATTCCTTTCAATACATGTGATTTTGTATGCAATTTCCCTTAATGTGAAGAATTTATGTAGTCAGCACCACTTTTGCACACAATTTCCACTAACATATGTCCTTTTGCACACAGCTTTTGGTTGGAGAACTGTATCACAAAGTTTGGAGGAGTTTGAATTTCAAAGGATTGCTCCCCATTGTTTGTGTCTGCAAATCAGACAGGGCTTCCCACCCCCAGATGCATCTGTTTTTTTCTAGACCACCATATTGCAGCATGTAAACCAGTGTTTCTCAAACTTGGGTCTCTAGCTGTTGTTGGAATGAACTCCCATTATCCTAGCTAGCAGGACCAGTGAACAGATCCCAGGCACACCAACTCTCTAGCGGGCAGAGGTGTCTTCTGCCCTCTCAAGATTTGTTTGAAGGAGGCCTAGCCCCCCCCATATTGAGGGGGCCCAGCATAACATTGTGGAAGGCTGCACCTGCCTGCATGGTGTCAGGAGATGCCATAGGAACTGGCGTGCATGGTGTGAGGTCATCCCAGCCTTGGGAGATGCTGTGGGGACCGACATGGCCTAGCAGAAGGCTGCACGCATGACATCACACACATATGTGATGTGGGTGGGCCAGCCCCACCAAATATTGGGAGGCAACTTGGTGTCACTGGCACATCTTGAAAGGCACTCAATATCTCCTTTCCCAAATAAGGGAATGCTTTAAAAGGTAATGTGAACTTGTAACATAGACTCTGTGGATGGGGTTGAGAGGGCAGGATGTGGAAGGTCCCTGTGCAGCAACAGGATCCCCAATCTCTGCATAACTGCTGGTGCTGCTGGCACTCTCTTTCTGCCACCAGATGTTTGCCTCTTTCACCTGCTGTAGTCAGAATATAGAGATCAGCAGTGGGTTGCCTACTGTCCTCTGCAAAGGTTGCAGGTGGTGGGCAGATGGCTGCGTGGCTGCTGAATGGACTGTGAGCTGAGGGGGAATAGGGGAATTTCAATTGCAGAAGTACAGTGCTGGTAACTGGATATGTGAATCTGCCCACAGTCAGCCAGCTCTTGCAGAGGGGTTGGCTCACAGACCCCTGACAGTTAAGTCCAGTCGCGAACAACTCTGGGGTTGCAGCGCTCATCTCACTTTACTGGCTGAGGGAGCCGACGTTTGTCCACAGACAGTTTTTCGAGGTCATGTGGCCAGCATGACTAAGTCGCTTCTGGTGAAACCAGAGCAGTGCATGGAAACTCCGTTTACCTTCCTGCCGCAGCAGTACCTATTTATCTACTTGCACTTGAAGTGCTTTCGAACTGCTAGGTTGGCAGGAGCAGGGACTAAGCAACGGGAGCTCACCCCTTTGCGGGTATTCAAACCACTGACCTTCCGATTGGCAAGCCCAAGGCTCAGTGGTTTACACCACAGCACCACCCGTGTCCCCATGGTCCATGTTACTGGACTCCAAACAATGGAAGTGAATCCTATGCCATCCACAGTTTCAGAAAGTTCTGCTTGCAGTTTGTGTCCAGGTCTCTACATGATTGTTGTTAACTCACTTCCATGAGCGGAGAATGTGGTCATTGGGCTCTTTCTATCATCACAAATTGCAGGAGGCCAGGATGCAGAAAACAGACAAAATTCTTAAAACACATCACACACCTGTCAGTGGTAAAATGTGACAGAATTGTCATTGTCTGCAAACTTTCAGAGAAAGGATCAGTAAATGAAAGTGTCCTCATGACAGAAGCTGTTTCTGAGATCCAGAGTGGAATCAGCAGCTCTAAGGAGTAAACAAATGCCCTCATATCGTTGTCAAGAGGCAGCTCTCCTCTCTCTTTGCTTCCAGGTCTAAAGTTTTGGATGCACATTGTGCTCTCATGTGGAAACCTGGAATGTGACATTGTGTGGCAGGCCAAGCGAAGGAAGGTGAACACACAGGCGGAGGGCACCACTCAGGCACTCTGCAGGGTCGGCTGGAGTGGAGGAGGAGACTGCCGCAGGGCAAATGGCAGCCAGCCAGCCTTCTGGAGCCAGGCCATGTAAGCTGGAGGAGAACTCTGCCATGGGAGGACCTTCCCTTCAAAGCACAGGGGGCTCCAGGGGAGAGAGGAGGGGAAGGAAGGAGGGGTACAGCTAAGACTGTAGCCCAGAAAGCCAGGTCTGTGAAAGTCAATAAGGGGTGTGGACCAGGGCTTGCCCGGGAAAAGGGATGCACAGGCTCAAACTTGACTCTAAACTAAAGGTAAAGGTACCCCTGACCGTTAAGTCCATTCATGGATGACTCTAGGGTTGCAGCGCTCATCTTGCTCTATAGGCCAAGGGAGCCAGCGTTTGTCTGCAGACAGTTTCCGGGTCATGTGGCCAGCATGACTAAGCCGCTTCTGGCGAACCAGAGCAGTGCACAGAAACACTGTTTACCTTCCCACCAGAGTGGTACCTATTTATCTACTTGCACTTGATGTGCTTTTGAACTGCTAGGTCATGGGTAGGCAAACTAAAGCCGGGGGCCAGATCCAGCCCAATCGCCTTCTAAATCCAGGAATCAGGAATGTTTTTACATGAGTAGAATGTGTCCTTTTATTTAAAATGCATCTCTGGGTTATTTGAGGGGCCTGCCTGGCGCTTTTACATGAGTAGAATGTGTGCTTCTATTTAAAATGCATTTCTGGGTTATTTGTGGGGCATAGGAATTCATTCATTATTATTTTTTCAAAATATAGTCCTGCCCCCCACAAGGTCTGAGGGACAGTGGACTGGCCCCCTGCTGAAAAAGTTTGTTGACCCCTGTGCTAGGTGGGCAGGAGCTGGGACCGAACAATGGGAACTCACCCTGTCGTGGGGATTCGAACTGCCAACCTTCCAATCGGCAAGCCCTAGGCTCAGTGGTTTAGAACACAGCGCCACCCGCATCCCAACTCTAAACTAGGCAAGAGTAAAACAAAGGACATGGACAAACACCTTTGCACTTCTTGGGTTCTGCCACGGCGGCGCTTGCTCTCAGGTAAATGCACCCTGACTGGCTTGTAGCAACTTTACAACCTGGTGCTTCCTAATGTTTTTTGGGATTGAGTCTTTCTGGTGAATGTAGGTAAATGTGCATGCAGGATCATGTGGGTTTAACCATTGAAGTACCCCACCCAAACAGAGGAGGCATATATGCATATAATTCCTTCAGGTAACACCAAGCAGATGTTATGGATTCCATTCTGTGTTGCTGCAAATGCATCTGAGGAGACCCTTTCAAAGCTCATTGAGAAAGATGCAACCCAGCACAGACACAAACTCCTTGTTTCTCTTCTAAGCAGGACTCCTCCAGAAGGCATGGCAATCTGCGTGGTTCCTCTCTTCATAACTGTTACACCCAATCCTGGCCATAAATGCATCACAATGCCCTTGTGGCCTCAGTCCATCCCCTTCTGCTTGCTCCTGCTCCAAGAACAGTGATGGAGAGGCACCAGCACACTGGCAACCTCTCCCTTGGACCTCGTCTTGCCCACCCCGCCAATGTGGTTGCAATGGCTCCTGTGTTGGGCCACAGAAGAAGGTGTTCTGGGAGATGGGCTGGAAGTGGATGGATGGGAGGTGAAGGTACCTGTGATCAAGCAGTTAATTTGTTTCCCTGTCTTATCTGCTCATGACGAGGCATTAAGGAAGGTTTCCTTAATATATCTTAACTCCATTGTTGGCAAGTTAAGCTCGAGAGGCTGTGTGTGAGAGCTGGGAATTCCACTGATGTAGTCAGGATGTAATGTCGCCTGTACTCCCATCTTCTGCTCTATCTTTACAGCAGATATTTAAGCCTAAAAAGGCTGACACATTTCTAAATAATCCCCCAGGAAACAGTTTAGTGTGGGGCCATTATCTTGATAGTTCATAATTAGGTTCAATAAGAAAGCTTGTTTTGCCAACCCAGGTCAGATCCCCACTGTGTCCGCCTGTGCCTGTGCTCAGTGACCTTGTTCCAAGAGTGTATTGTTAGAAAATCCATTATTATCATCACACACACTTTGGAGAAGTGGCTGTTTTGCGAATTGATGGTGTGATGTTGCCACTTTAGATAAAAGAATCCATGAATTATTGACTTAATGAGTTAATGTTGCTTCAGTCTCCAATGAGACCTTTATAGGCTGGGTGCTATTTAACGGGAGACATCTGAGGCAAATACAGAGAGAGAGGGAGAAAGTGTGTCCTCTGCAGGGCATGGAGGACTTCCCTAGAGCAGGCTTCTATCTTCTTGGACAATTCTGGGATTAAAATGCTTGCAAGGCAACCAGATGCCCAACTACATTCGTTTTGTTTAATGCACAATCACAGCTTGCGTCTTACTCATTTATCATGTAATGCTGGGGGCAGGAGGGTTTCTGCCCTGTAGGAATGTCACTGATAACAGATATAATATGAAAATCATTGAGACCATGTAGGGCTATCAACTCCTATGGTTTGTATGGTGAAAATCTGAGCATGTAAAATACAATTTGGGAGAACTGCAAACACCCATCCATCTAGACCAATCTACCAAACATAAAGCTCCCGCATAGAGATCCTATTGCAAAGGAGCAAAATGAAGGTTCCAGCCAGCATAGGTTCCTCACAGCAGTTCCAAAGTTCCAGAAAAAAATGTGAAATTCTGGCTCTGAATAGGCCATCACACAGAAGGCTCACAAGCCTTCCATGTAAGAACAACTTGCCAGCTAAAGTCTGTCTTATCCAGCATCATGTTCTCAATGCCTCTGAGAAGGCCACAAGCATCTTCTCCAATCGTGCCCCATAGCACCTTAGCAAACCTTTGCCTCCCCTGTCATCTAAAAGTCCAATCACCTCCCTAGCCAGTCTCTTGTTACTAAGGCCTCTGAAGAGCTTCTTGTTATTGGTCTTCATGTTTCTAGCATGGTGCTTCTCCAGTTACCTATTTGCCAAAGTTTGTGTTCCTTTTTGTTTTCTTCATCCACACATTGTTTTAAAGGAAGGCATCCTCTTGGCCCTGGTGGTACTTTACTTGATCTGTGGCAAACATTTCAGCGGAGCTTCTAATCTTGTGGTTTTGAACAGCTCCCAAGCATTATGGAGTGCTTTGACTCTCTTGACTTTTCCTTTCAACTTTCTTTTCTCTCTCTCTCTCTCTCTCTCCCCCCCCAACCTTTCTTTCAACTTTCTGGTGCAGTTCATGATCCCAGTGAGAACAAGGAAGGAGCTGCTTCAACAACTTCAGTTCCTGTGGGGCTCTTCTTGTTGCATTTGCTTCAATGACTGAGCTGAGCTCTCCTTAGGAAAACTGTACTGGAAGTGTGACAAATGAAAGGAACCCTTTCTTGCATCTTTGCTTCATTCTTCTCTCTTTTTCCTTCCTAGAAAAACATGAATACTGCTGTTGATACACTCTCTGTTGAGGCATCCAGTGCCCTGTTCTCTGCAGTCAGTTGCAGTTAATGATGCCTGAGAACACGAACAAGACGCCCCTGTTTTTATTAAGCTTTTAATAGGTTTTATTTGATTGTTGTATTTTTATATGACTGTGTATTGATGGTGAGGATTTTATGTCAACCGCTTAGATATTTCTTTTCATATTAAGCCATTTATAATTTTTATACATCAGTAATAAAGCCCATCTTTGAATCTACTCCTGCCAGTCCCACAATCTTTCACTGTCTTCAGAATTCCTTTAGACACACATTTTAGCGTCCTGCTAATGTCACATTAGCAGATTGCAATCACAGTTGTTAAAATGAATACAAATGAATTAATAATGATTATCTAATTATTTGAAAGTGTCATCCTACTTTAGGAGCCATTTCACAATGTTCCCAGGGGTTAATGACGCCACTCACTTCCTGTTGTAAATCATACAGCAAAAGTGAGGGGGATGAAGGGGTGTGAGAAAGGAAGGCACTAATCTGACGGGCTTCACACCCTCCTTGGCAAACCATGCAGGAGTGATGGGCCCTCTGCTCTGTGTCTGCTTGCTGAAAGTCTTCACCACAGGGTCCCTTTGTCCTCCCTCTCTCTGTTTATTGTTTTTACCTTGGCATTTTATTAGAGCAATTTTAAAGTTCAAAGAAAAAACAAAATGTCAATCAAAACTATTAAAAAAAACAGCTCTTTTTGTTTGTTGCCATTGTGGTGAGCGGTTGGTGGAGCTCGAGTATGTCTTCCCACAAGACGTTGAAGATCAAGCGGTTTCTTGCTAAGAAGCAGAAGCAGAAGTGGCCCATCCCGTAATGAATCCGCATGAAAACTGGCAATAAAATCAGCTACAACTCCAAAAGGAGACACTGGAGGAGGACCAAGCTCAGACTGTAAAGAGAAGCAGCTCCAATCTTACCGGCACAACCCTGTATCTTGCATCAAACTCTCGAGTGCCAGAATGGTCCCTTGTTACCAATCTGCCAGATTATCAGGGCTGGAATTCTGTCTTGTGCTGTGCAGTCTCTCCCCTTTGTAGAAATATTTGTTATTACAAATATTAATGAATAAAAAACTGAATGATGGGGGGGCCTATTTAAAAAAACAGCAAAAGACAGCCAGTCTTCAGGGGGGGATGTCAAAAACCAACTAATTAATTAGCTAATTAACTATTAGCTTGGCTAAAATGACTTTTGCCAACTGTTGAAATGGGTAGCCTGGCAAGTTGTCACTGCCAGGGGGTCCTTGTATCCTTTCCCTGTCTCCCAAATAGTGGGGTCTGACCAAGGCAGAATACAGCAGGACTATTACTTCTATACTTCTGTTGATGCAGCAAACTCAAGAGATAGGGTCCATCCTTAAAAATAGCTAATTGGTTGATTAATTGCTGTTTTCAGCCCTTCCCACCTGGTAGGGTTGAGGTAGGAAACCAAAACACAAGCAGCATGGGAGAGGTTATGGAACTGGGATTTAAAGTTTACAGCATGCTGTACTTTGAAAGAAAATGATATAAAAATGATGTATCGCTGGTGTTTAACCCCTAGTAAATTAGCTAAGGGTTAAACCACAGAGCCTAGGACTTGCCGATCAGAAGGTTGGTGGTTCGAATCCCCACGACGGGGTGAGCTCCTGTTGCTCGGTCCCTGCTCCTGCCAACCTAGCAGTTCGAAAGCATGTCAAGTGCAAGTAGATAAATAGGTACCGCTCCGGCGGGAAGGTAAACGGCGTTTCCGTGTGCTGCTCTGGTTCGCCAGAAGCGGCTTAGTCATGCTGGCCACATGACCCAGAAGCTGTACGCCGGCTCCCTCGGCCAATAAAGCGAGATGAGCGCTGCAACCCCAGAGTCGGTCACGACTGGACCTAATGGTCAGGGGTCCCTTTACCTTTAAATTAACTAAAATGTATAAAGCAAGGTCAAATACGTGCTGGAAATGTAAGGGCAAGGAGGGCACCTTCTACCACATGTGGTGGAGCTGTAAAATAGTAAAAGAATTTTGGAGGGGTGATATATAATGAACTGAAAAAAAATGTTTAAAATAATCTTTTCTTTAAAAAACCAGAAGCTTTTCTTCTAGGATACTGGTGGATACTGGCATGGTGGTGGAGCCCCTCCCACACATCCCCAGCAGGTGGGCCTGCCACTTTCTGCACCAAACTTAGTCCAAGGGCACCTGTCACCAAAAACCATAGGGACATTTAAGGAGATCAGCAGGGATTCATAGAAATAGAATATCCATATGGTTTGAATTTAAAATGGCTGTTTCCTGTGCCCCATTAAACTATGAACTGCATTCAACTGAAAGACACAGGATAAATGAGATGCAAAATGGCCTTCTCAGCACCACTTGAAAAAGCATCCTGGGTCTCTTACTGCTGCAGGTAAGACCACCTATGGAAGGATGGAGCTGCACATGGAAGCAGCTCAGTTTGCTGATGGAGATGATGGAGATGTCAAAAGGCAACCTGCAGCCAGAATGACAGTGTGATTAACTGAAATGAGGCTGAAGTCACAAGCAGCTCAGGCCACTGGGAAATTAAGGCACCAATTCGAACCATCAAGATCAGCAATGATATTGTGGCATATCCTAGCAACAGCAGCAACATTAACCTTGCCATCCTAGACAGCGAACTAATTTCACAGCAGCAGCAGCAACAGCATTTCAGCATCTTTTAATCCCATAACTTTTTGAATGAATGCTGATATTCTCCAAATGGACCAGCTTCAGTCCTTTTCTTTAGGAGCAAATGGAGCGTATAATAGTGGTTTCCTCCCAAACTGTTCCTGCAGGAAAAGAGCGGTTGTACTGGTCAAGGAATCCACATCCAGGAGAGAAGGTTCGTGGTGCAGGAGCCACACAATTGCAGGGGTGAGACTTTGGGCATCCTTCCCTCCCTGAATGAGGTATTAATAAATGACAGGAAGCAACTATGTGGGTGGCCATAGTTTGCATCCCAGATAAATCCATAAGTGCTAATGAGGTGTATCCCCCAGCAAGGGAGTTGCTTCCTGTTGTGCAGCTGGAAGTATTTCTGTGCTCTCCAGTAAGTGATCTGAGGATTTCTCCCTTTTCCAGTGTGATCCAACCACCACACAAAACAATTCAGCTCCATTAAGGCAAAGTCAGCTTGGTGGAGAGGAGTGGCTACTTGGGGGCAGGGGTGAGAGGTACTATGCCTCTACTCCAATGGGTCGCTAAGATGAAGCCCCCAACCCCATGTCAACCAACTCTTTCACAATTAAGTTTGTACCCTACACTGAACACCCCAAATCCTGAAGAAACAGTGTTGCAGCTGAACTATTAAAGACTGTGATCAGCATGTTGTGGGGTGGCTGCATCTGATGCCGAACTATATTGCTGCTACAAATTTCTGCTGCTGCCTGCCTGCCTGGTTCTGCCTGAAAGGCTCCTCCCAGTCCTGTGGGCATTAGATGGGCACCTGGTTGCCCCCAGAGACTTGGAGGTCTTGTTCTGACCCATCGCAGCCCATGAGAGAAGGTGGGCATTGCAGTTGCAGCACCACGGACAGCTCCAGGTGAGCCACAAAGGAGCTTGTCTGGGGTTGGGGTCTTTGTGTTGTTTTGTTTCATAAATCAGAATCATAGAATTGTAGAGTTGGAAGGGACCACGAGGAGCATCTAGTCCAACCCCCTGAAATGCAGGAATCTTTTGCCCAACATGGGGCTTGAACCCATGAGATTAAGAGTCTCATGCTCCACCAGCTGAGTTTGAAGCTGAATCACTAGAAGTTAGGATTATGCACATAGCTGTCAACTTTCAGATTTGAAAATAAGGGATCAGCAGCCTCGAAAATAAGGGATCAGCAGCCTCACCTGTCCTGGGGACAGTCTATGGGATATCTAACAATCCGGGATAGCAGCAGGAAGCAGCGGGAAGCGGCGCTGGAATAAGGGAATTTCCCACCAAAAAAGAGAAGGTTGACAGCTATGATTATGCATCCTGGTCCCTGTTTTGACCTGAGAAGCTTCATGGTGTCTTGCTCTGATTTTGGTCAAATCTCTCCTCTCCCGTTAGACTAGTGGAGCTTTTAAAAAGAAGAAGTTGTGAAATTAGTGTCAGCTTTTAACAGCAGAATGTGTGCTCATGAAATTATTTATAAACCATATTTTGGGACATAGCCCACTCAGCTGTTGTCCAAGTGATACAATCAGACAAGGTTTATTAATACCAGAACACAAGAAATGTTTCCAAGTACTTTGGTAATAATGGGGTTGGGGGGGGGGGGGAGGCCTGAATGTGCCTGCTGTGCAGAAGAGCAAAAGCTGTGATTGATCTCAATGTAAACAGGGTGATTTTTCTTTCTCCAACATGACATGGAACCCAACCGTGTGTGATGGATTCTGTCACTGCCCCTTCCCGACCATCATTCTCGCTTTTAATCCACTCAGTGCTCTTGTTGGGCTTTTGCCTGCTCCCATTTCATTTCACCCCCTCTCCAAACAGGATGCATGTTCAACAGCAGTAAATAGTTTCCTTTAAGAATTAAGGAAAATATGTGGTGCTCCAGGGGGCAGGGGAATAAAAGCTACCGGCAAGAAAGTTTGATTTGACTTCAAATGAAAGTGATGATCTGTTGTAAGCGTTTTCAAGCCCTAGAATCTCATATGGTTTCACTCCTCCTCCTAATATGCTAGTCTTTTTTGTAGGAAGCAATCCAGATTTCCTGAACCTTGTCAGAGTAGAAATAAAGTGGCCTTTACTGGCCATCTCTTGCACAGGGTTTCCTAAGCACCTCTCCTTGGGAAATGGGTGCCCAAAGCGTTCTTAGATAGAGTACTGTGAAGGTTAATATATGATTGATTCCTGACGGCTCTGGGGGAGTTTTCAGTGGATAGAGCAGGTAATCTTGTTGAGGCTCTTGTCTCGCTGTGGAATGGCAAAATTCTTAGGGCCATCAGCATGATCATTCCTGAGGCTCCGCTCCAGTCCTGCAGAGGCCTCATTGCTCCTTAGTATTCTGAGAAGCTGCAGCTGATGAAACAGACTGGCTGCCGGGGGGGGGGGGACTGGTGGAAAGCACCATTAAAGATAAAATTATCAAACCTAGGAAAGGATCAGAGTTGCTGAAGAAGAATCAATATGGCTTCTGCAAAGGTATGCTCTGTCTGCCTAACCTTTTAGAGTTCTTTGAGAGTTCCAATAAGCATATGGGTAGGGGTGAACCAGTTGATACTGTGTACTTAGTCTCTTGAAAAGCTTTTGACAAAGCAGCTCACCTACTTAGTAAGCTAAGCAGTCATGGAATAAGAGGGAAGGTCCTCCTATGGAACAGTTGCTGGTTAAAGAGCACCCGAATTGATGTTTGCTCCGACTGAACACCAAAGATCAGGTTTTTGTGGGGAAAGCTCCAGGGCAAAAAAGAAGAAGACATGTCCATTCAGACAAGGAACTTCAAAGTGCAGACCTGTGCCTGGAAGGAGTGGGGCAAAAGCTAAATGTGGATAAGTGCTCAGTGTAAACAAGTTTAATGTTATGCATGTTGGGGCAAAAATTCTTAATTCCACAAATAGTCTCATGAGGGCTGGTTAGGCACTGACTGCCCAGGAATGAAACTGTGGGATTGCAATAGAAATGTCAATCCAGTGTGTGTGTGTGTGTGTGTGTGTGTGTGTGTCTGTGTCTGTGTCTGTGTCTGTGTCTGTGTGTGTGTGTAATGACACTAGAACTGAAGTTCTAGTTAAGCTGACTTTTGAAAGATTCAGGAAAGACAAAAGAAAGTAGATATTTACACAGTGCCTAGCTTGACTATTGAATTTGCTACTGCAATATGTGACTTTCACCACCAACCTACAATGAAATGTCTACTTACTTCTAGGCATGTAGGTACAGTGGTCCCTTGGTTTAAGAACAGCCCTGTTTATGAACTATTCGGTTTACGAACTCTGCAAAACCAGAAATAGTGTCCTGGTTTGCGAACTTTACCCCGGTCTAAGAACGGAAACCGAATGGTGGAAGAGCAGCAGTGGTGGGAGGCCTCATTAGGGAAAGCGTGCCTTGGTTTAAGAATGGTTTCGGTTTTATGGGGGGCCACTAGGGGTGCATCAGAAGATGGCTGACAATAACATCTCTCCCACCCACACGAGGTAATTTGGAGGCTGTGATGGGAGTAAATAGCCTCCCTACCCCCCCCAGGATTGTGGGGGAGGACTGCCCTTGCCTGCTGTGCCCTATACCACTCCCAAATTTGTGGGGATGGGGGCACTAGGCACAATGCCCTCCTGTGGGATTTCGGCGCTCCTGGACGCCATCTCTGATCCACGCCACTAGCTGCAAGAACTTCAAAAGAAACAATTTGGATGAAGCGAATGCACATATTTCAAGGAAGGAGGAGGAGTAAAGACTGCTAACAGAAGAGATCTCTGATAAAACAAGACGAGTCGGAGGAACAAGTATAAATCTTGAGAAGATACGCCAAGACTCGGTATGGCAAAGGGACTGATGGGGGAGGGGAAAAAAACTTTCCTTTCTTTCCTTTATGTGATTAAACAAGAATCCCCCCCCCTCACAAGTCAGAAATGTCGTTTTAAGGACTTAAGCTGTGGATTTAAGGCTGTGTGGAAATAAACTTTCGAACCAAAGCATGTTTTAAGAAGAGCGTGGAATGTATAAGGGCTTTGGAATGACGCAGTTAAAAGTGCCGTCGCCATATTGGGAAGTTCTGTCGGAGGACTTAAGTCTGGGAGGAGAAATAGAGAAATAGAGCTGTTTTTATATTGTGGGTGAAACTCCTCAGAGGAACTTAAGAGTGACATCCAGCTGCTGGAAGAAGAGTTTGGATTTGATATCCCGCTTTATCACTACCCTAAGGAGTCTCAAAGCGGCTAACATTCTTCTTTCCCTTCCTCCCCCACAACAAACACTCTGTGAGGTGAATGAGGCTGAGAGACTTCAGAGAAGTATGACTAGCCCAAGGTCACCCAGCAGCTGCATGTGGAGGAGCGGGGAATCAAACCCGGTTAACCAGATTATGAGTCCGCTGCTCTTAACCACTACACCACACTGGACTCTTCTTCTAGCCCAATCCAGGAGTACAGCAGAGAACAACATCCAAATTTGGAGTTGGAGGGCTGCTATTGCAAACACAAGGACAGCCAGGCCACATTTCAGGCTACAAGACCCCTTTGCCCTCCCACATTTCATCACAGAAGGCAAAAAAACAAGGCAAAGCCTTCTCCATTGTGATTATCTGCTTCTCTGTCCCACTGATTTATTTGGTGTCAACCAGCAGAGAGCTTTTTATATAATGAAACACTGCCTGCATGCCATCTGTCATCCATCACCCAAAGTGGCACGCCATTTAAAAGGTTTTTGTTGGGGGGGTGGATGGACAGACAGACAGAGGAGTGGGTGCACCTCCTACTAATCGCCTGATTTCAGGAACTGGGCTGGGCAGAGACCCTGAAATGCACACATGGAGTGTGGTAGCTGCAACCGTGGGTCAGTGTGGTCGTGGTGCTCAGTGTTACTATCCCATGGCAGGATTATTCTGCTCACAGCGGTTGCAGCCTGATAATTATTATTGATTCACTCTCAGGCTGTCAATCTGGGAACAGCTCTAAAGTAGTCCATGATGGACAGAGAGAGAATTGGACAGCCACCATCCAACGAAGAAACTTCATCTTGAAAATGAACTTAGATGAGATGGTGCAGGTGGATAAGGGTAATTGATTATTGTTTTAGAGTGGAAGAAGGAGATATTTTTAAAGAAATATCTCTTTGGTATCCACCCTAAGAAATCTGCACTACTCATAAGACTGTTCGCAAATGTCATACACTTTTAGAATTCTGTGTAAATGGTTTACTAAGACTTAATTTTATCACAGAAATGCAGTTAAAATTCCCTGGTTTGCAGAACGCACAAGGCAGTTTCCTCCTGGGAATGATACAAGCTGTTCCAAGCTACATGACTTAGCGCCACAAAGAGACTAGCTAGTACCCTGCACTGTTAGGGACAGTGAGGGTCAAAGTTGCTAATGCAAGAGAACTTCCTCGTCATGCCCATGTTATAAGACAGCGGTTCCCAACCCACCCATGGCACCATTCACATAACGAAAACTACCATAGAGATATCAAAAATTTCAAAAGTAGTGGTCCATGGGTTGACTTCTTTTAGGGGGAAGAGGGGGTCCACAGTACTTAGCTAACTGGGGGCCACTGTTATAAGGGATTCTTTGCAGAGTGTTTTAAACCTGATGTTTTGCTGTGTTGCCTAACATTCTCTGCTCCAACTGCACAAGCCAGATCCCCAGTGCAAGGTGTTTGCCATGGGAAGATGCCTTCCAAAAGAGACACAAAGGTAGACACAGGCAAATGCGCATTATTTCTAAAAGGCAGGGCACAAATATGTCCATGAATGAATGACTGGCTGAATATGAAGCCCTGTGAGTGAACAGGCTAACCTCCTTTGCTGGGTTGTTATTATGAGGATAAAATGGGGCAGCCTCCAGCTCTGCTGTCCTCTGAGTGCCTTTTGCCTTGGTGAACCTCTCCATTTGCTAACATCTACAAGGGAAGTTGGGGCGCGGGTGGCGCTGTGAGTTAAACCACAGAGCCTAGGACTTGCTGATCAGAAGGTCTGCGGTTCGAATCCCTGCGACGGGGTGAGCTCCCGTCGCTCTGTCCTTGCTCCTGCCAACCTAGCAGTTCAAAAGCCCATCAAAGTGCAAGTAGATAAATAGGTACTGCTCCGGCAGGAAGATAAACGGCATTTCTGTGTGCTGCTCTGGTTTGCCAGAAGCGGCTTAGTCATGCTGGCCACATGACCCAGAAGCTGCACGCCGGCTCCCTCAGCCAATAAAGCAAGATGAGAGCCGCAACCCCAAAGTCGGTCATGACTGGACCTAATGGTCAGGGGTCCCTTTACCTTTACTTTACAAGGGGAGTTTAGTGAGCTGTAAAGGGGGACTTGGCTATGCGTGGCTCTGCATACAGCATTTGAAAACAAGATGTGATGCCGCTTGTCATTCATTTCTCTCTAAGTGGAATGCCACATTCAGGTTTCTTTCTCAAGACTGCAAAAAAGCCTTCCCAAGGTTCCATCATCAAGAATGAAAACCCCTTTTCCTTGGGCTCTTGACTCCTTGTAATCATAAAATGCCTCTTGGAATCTTCAATGGGGTGGCAATTCACTGAAGATTAATTCTTGTGCAGGAGTCGCTGGGGCTCAAGCCAACACTTTGATTAGCTGTAAATGACATGTGTTGGTCGAAATGAGTCTCCTCCTATTATCTCAGAGCCCATTCCCAGGGCCAGCGCTCCTGCCCCTCCAGATGCAGCTGTTGCTGTATTTGCTTCCCAATTACATTGTGGGTGAACTCAAGAGAACACAAACCAGCGGAGGAGAAATCTGCTCAGTCTCACCACAATTAGGGCTTATGCTCTGGTTCAGGAAAAGTCAGGCAGACAGGTCACTCATATTTGATTTTTGAGCATGTTATTTAGAATTTGGCCACAGACACAAATCATTGCACACAAATCTGTTCATTTGTTTTTTAAGGGAAAGATCTTCCAGCAGTGGTAGTATTGATTTCCCACTATTATGACTTAAAAACTGATACACACACACACGCACAGTGTACACACACACAGCCTGCAGCACAGAGATCATTTTCTGCTTGGTCTTTTGCCAGCCACGGGCATTCCTGCCCCTTGCAATTATATTGGAGCGCAGAGGCTGAGGGCTCCCTCAATCCACCGCATGCTACTTTCTCCTCCTGAATTGCATCATGAGGACCTCTTCACTTCTTTGCATTCAAGAGGGGGCAAGATGAAGAAGACAGAGCCATCACAAGCTCCTTCCCCATTTCTTTATTTAAAAAAAATAAAAGGAAGGAAAGGGTCCTTCTTGCAATGCTTTATTCGCTTTTGGTATCCTTAACCACAATGTGTGATAATGTGTCCTACAGCTTGCATGGACTTTTCAAAGCACAAGACAAATTCTTCTAAGACAAACAGAGACATCCTTAGGAGCTTGGAAGCTGGGCCTTCCAGCTTATCATTCGCAGTGCTCAGGCAACCAAAAAGCTTTGGAACTCAAGCCGCTTTTCAGAAGTTGCTAACAGATGAAGAATAAGGATTTATTTTAGCATCTAGAGATGTCATGAGAGAGTACTGCAGATATTAATAATGTGCAGCTTGAAGCAACTGGATGCATAAAAAGTGACTCCTTTTGGAATAAAACATTGTCCAGACCCATAAGTATTGTTCAAAACTTTACTTGCAGAACTTCCTTGGAAACAGAACAAGAACCATAGTGATACATCAAAAATAGTTGCATACAATATTTTGTGCATGTCCAGCACAGACTCAGCATCTTATAAGAAAAAAACTTTACTTCTTCCAGAAATAAATCTGTGTCTCTTTCCCATTCCAGCCTGCCTAAGGCTACGCAGCTCCTGGAGAGCCATTATCACATCCTTTGTTGTCTCTGTGGCATCAGAGAAAGACTGACAACTCCCTTAAGGTTGGTGATTTGCAACTGAATGCCTTACTCATGTGATCTAAGGTTAAACACTCATGTGTCAGAGCAGAGAACATTCTCAGTTAATCATGAACTTGGTTAAAGCTCAGAGAGCTGCCATGGAAAATCCTGAATGTTAGCAATACACATTCAGGCATTCTCCATTTCAGTGTCAGTTAAATAATTATACTTGACAGAGAGGAGGCAGCATAATCATTTGAAAAGGAAGCTAAAGGGAGGGGGAGGGAGGCAGAGTGGTGGGAAAAGGGGCCACTGTGGGTAAGGCAAGGGAAGTGGGAAGCAGGGAGCCTTTCTTTTTTTATATATAGAGATAGATGCAGAAATGACAGGAAGAGAGGCAGGACTAGCTGCTCCACCCCAGGCTCACCCCGAGGGCCAAAGCATTCCACACAGACCCAACCAGAGGGGCTGTTGTAACATTCCGCTGCACCACAAAGTGATTGGGCATGCCTGGGCTTGAGGCCTCTGATGCCAAGTACTAAAGAAAGAAACCTGCTCCTTGGCTGTTGCTTTAGAAAGGAGCTTCTGCAGCTGGCACAGCCCATCTCTGTTGGCACAGAGCCCCCTCCCCCATCAAGGGGAGGGGAACACGCAGCCCTTGGCCATTGCACAGGCCAATGTCAGGCATGATTTCCCTTTCGCCTCGGGTGTGAGAATTGCAAGAGCGCTTTGGATGCCAAGACGATACTCTGGCACCATGCATTAGAGTATAATGATGCTGTAGTCACGGCAGTTTTTGTTAACCTTAATGAGCATGTGTAACATCTTTGGGCGAAGGGCATCGCATTACAATGTGTGATGAATTATGCAATAACAGAGTTCAATACACACCCTCTACTTCTCCCAGATGTTAAACAATGCAGGAAATCAATCCTGAAGTTTAACTGTATTAAAAGGAAGCCAAATATCATTCTCCCCACAGAATGCCTGCAACATGCTTGCTTGTTAAGGCAATCCCAAAGTGGCTGCTCTTTGGCTGCAAAGAGGGCGATGGTTGGGGGAGATAACCACAAGCTGTGCCAGTTCACACAGTGAGCCCTGGGCTCTACAGGGTCCCAGAAAAACTGGGCTCAAAAGGCACCCTCCGCCTCCTCCTCAGCCTTCTTTCACGCAGGACACGTGGGAGGAGCACTTTCTGCCGCCACCCCCTATCATATTGCAGCAAAAGGGGACAGGTAAGAGGAGGTAAGGGACGCGGGTGGCACTATGGGTTAAACCACAGAGCCTAGGACTTGCCGATCAGAAGGTTGGCGGTTCGAATCCCCGCAACGGGGTGAGCTCCTGTTGCTCGGTCCCTGCTCCTGCAAACCTAGCAGTTCGAAAGCACATCAAAGTACAAGTAGATAAATAGGTACCACTCCTGTGGGAAGGTAAACAGCGTTTCCATGCGCTGCTCTGGTTCGCCAGAAGCGGCTTAGTCATGCTGGCCACATGACCCAGAAGCTGTACGCCAGCTCCCTCGGCCAATAAAGCGAGATGAGCACCGCAACCCCAGAGTCGGTCACAACTGTTTGTATTTTTTTTCTTTTTTTTCTTTTTCTTTTTACTCTTGTAATTTCTTTGAAACTTTAATAAATATTATTAAAAAAAACAAAACACAGAGTCAGTCACAACTGGACCTAAAGGGTCCCTTTACCCTTTACCTTTAAGAGGAGCTTCATAGGAACCTAATGAGCGCCTGGCTTCTGCAGCTGGATCAGGCCAAAAGGGAGCCCATCTAGTCCAGCATCCTCTTCTCACAACCCCAGAGGCTGTCAAGGTAGGAGGAAAGAGAAACTGGCAACCCTAGTGCCTCCCCTTGCAGGGAATGTAATGTGCCCATCACATGAAGCAGCAAGCCTTGGCAGGACTGAAACTGGTAAGTGGAGCAGTCTGTTCTGTTTTCCACATGCAGCTTCTGCAGAGTTACGAAGAGCCTGGTGCATTATCTCAATGAGCTCTGAGGCAGATCCCTTTGCAAGCTGCACAAAGATGTACAAGGAACTGAGCAACAGGCCAGACTGCAGGCTAGGAGAAGGAGGTGGGGACACCACTTGCTAATATACAGCTGCCACAGAGGAGGGACTGTGAGCCGTGGGTGGAGTGCAAGAGTCTATTAAAACCCAATTCTTACACATCCTGCTAACAGAGGGGGATTTAGGGGAGCACGATTGATTCGGTTGCACAGGGTGGGGAGCCTCGGAGGTGCCACAGCAGGTGCCACAACTGTTATTTAGAATGGAAGGCAAGGGCCAGGGGCACCAAATTTTGGCATTGCACAGGGTACCACTGAAATTTGAGACCCCAAGATCCGTCACTGCTGCAAGCCCTTTTCTGCATTTCACCACTTATTGTTCAACTATTTCTAAGCCGCAGCCCATGGTCATAAGGACTAGAATCTTACTTTTAAAATCATCACCATCATCTTACTTTTGGAACACACACACACACACACACACACACACACACACACACAGGCTCTTACGCTGTCAAATCGTACTGTGGTTTCGAGAAGTACACACATTTCTCGGTTAAATTCTTCAGCTGTTGAAAGAGCAACATTTCCTCTATTGTATTCATCAGCCTGTTCTCCAATCACTCTGGATCAGTGAGCCTCAGGTGGCTAATTTGTGGATTAAAAGGAATGGCCCTGGTAGGAAAAGGAAATGCAGTGGAGGATGAAAAGCATCTTCTGTGCTGCACTCTGCCATTACACCCGTTGCCAGCACAAAAGGAGGCAGTGGAAAAAACATCAGATAGGATGTTTTCTTTGTATTGTGGGAAGGATGGTGGAAGGGCATATTGCCTACTTAGAGCACACTGGGTACAGTCCAGGAGAAGTTGTCACTCTCTAAAGGAAGCCTTTTTGCTTCTCATAGCTTCTTTGACTCCGCTCATTAACCACGCTGGCATCCTTTTGGCTCTCATGGTACCTTTCCTGGTCTCTGGGATATACTCCAGTTGAATGTCTAATAATGTGCTTTTCAAAGCATTTTGTAGAGATTTGCCTCTCTTAATTTTGCCTTTCAACTCTCTTTTACCCAACCCCACTCATTTTGGAGAAGTTCCTCCTTTTGAAGTCAAATGTGAGCATGTTGAATTTTCTTAGCAATTGGTTTTTAGCAGGGACATTTAATTTAATAGCAGTAAGGTCACTGTTCCCATTTGGTTCAACAGCACTTACATCTTGCTCCAGGTCCTGGGTACCAGTCAAGATTAAGTCCAGGGTCACCTGTCAGTTTGAGTACCAACAGATCTAAGGCACAGCCATTTAGGGTATCCAGATATTTTTCCTCTTCCTTGTAACTGGAACACATATATAGCCAGTCTACATGAAGGGGATTGAAGTCACTCACTACTACAACATTTCCCCTTTCATTTTCTTCTTTGATTTCATTCTCCATCTAAAGATCTTCCTGAGCATTTTGATCAGGGTGTGTGTTTGTGATAGCATGTCCCCAGTGCTGAATTTTTCTTGGGGCCTGGTATCACCACCCACAACAACTCTGTGGGAGAGCCTGCCCCTTTGGGGATTTCTTGCTTGTTGGACCTGTTTGACGTAGCTCCAGTTTGCCCTCCCCTGTTCTCTTTTACACTGAATTTAGTGGTCTATGCAGGCAGAGAGATGAGAGGCAATTCTGCAAGGGGATTATTTTTTTTAGATGCAAAACAGTTTAGGATATCAAGTTGTGATTTACTCCACAATCTGCCCTGTGTGTGAATGGGAAGCCTCAATATAACAAGTGTGGGATGTGAAACACAAAAGCAGGCAAGTACAACATTCCTAGAGTGAACATGTTTACACATGGGGAGGAATGTTTGCCCAGCCAGCAGGTAAACTTCCTGTTTCCGTCTGGGCTGGGACAGACTTCCTCTGCATGTGACTAGAGGTGGGCATGGCCTCACCTGTGCAGGTAACAAAAGCATAGGACTGGCCGCCATCTCTCTCTCTATGACTACCTTCGTCGAAGAAGCAACATCTGCTTAGCCAAAGATGCTCTCTTGCATCTCTTGCAGCCAAGAGAGGACAAAGGGACTGTCTCCTTATGAGATAGTTTCCAGGTGAATGTTACGTTTCTAAGCTAAGTCTGCCTTCTGGGATCCGATTGTGAACAGAATGTGAGTGAGTAAACACTTTTAATACTTTTATAGAAGATTGTGTTGTGTCTTATCTTTTATGAGGGAATAAGGGGAAAATACCAGAACAGTTATTATAGAGGCTTTAGCAAGCCTGAGCAAATGCATCTGTTGTGCAAGTTTAATAAGGGGGATGTTACTCTGCTAAATTGTGGAACTTGTTGACACAAGATGGAAAGGATATAATCAAACAATATATCCTCTCCTGCATCCATTTTTTTTAAAAAAATAATATTTATTAACAGTTTAAAGGGTATAAAAAAAGAAAAATAATTCAACAATACAATACAATACAAAAAACAAAAACACTACATAACACTGACATTAAAAACATTAAATTAACAAAATACCACAAACACAATTTAAAACAAATCCATAATTTCAGTATCTTATCTTTCATTCACTTATTTCCATGACTTCCTCACACCTCCCTTTTTGTATTCCACTTCAATTAACTGTTTCAGCAAATCCTTTCCATCTTCCTCAGTTTTCTGTCCTGTAATTTATCTTAACTTATTTTAACCTTATTTTTTTCCCTTTGATACATTAAAAATCCATTTATACTTAATTCCTTATAACCTTTCTGCTAAAGCCATATAACTTCATTCCAACATTTTTCTAGCATTCATTAATTTTATAGTATTTCTGAAGATAGTCTTTGAATTTCTTCCAGTCTTCTTCCACCGACTCTTCTCCCAGGTCTCGGATTCTGCCAGTCATTTCCGCCAGTTCCATATAGTCCATCAACTTCATCTGCCATTCTTCCCGGGTGGGTAAATCTTGTGTCTTCCAATACTTCACGATAAGTATTCTTGCTGCTGTTGTTGCATACATAAAAAAAGTTCTGTCCTTCTTTGGCACCAATTGGCTGACCGTGCCCAGGAGAAAGGCCTCTGGTTTCTTCACCTCTCCTGCATCCCTGAAGATTCCCACAAGGAGGAAAAACAAAGACCAGGAGAAACAAACAATACACAGCATGTGTCATAGCATTCCCAGGACATTAACTCCAAGTTGGCACTGATGGGCCAGGCAGGCTGTTCTGACTCCCAGCAGGGCAGCTTGCAAATAATCAGGTGGGTCCTACATTCCTTCCCAGCAGTTTGGAAAACATCAGACTTGCTTGGGGAAAACTGAGGATGCAGGAGGACCAATGAGAGCAGGATGGGGGGGCAGTTTAGGTTAGGGGGCTTCCTGCTCTTTTGGGGTTGACGGACACAGGCAGAATTAAGGCAGTGAAATGGCCACATTTAGCACATTATTTGGGGCAGCTGCCTTGTGACAAACCCGTTAAAAGCCCAAAGGATTACAAGGCACTATTAATATTTCCTCGGCTTTAAAAACCTCTCTCCTTACATGGGTCAGCATGAGGAGGCCAGAGCAGATGGGGCAGGGCTGATTTGCCGGTTTGATTGCGACTCTACGGAAAAGGAAGCGGAGGGCCAGCCGTGGGCCAGCCCCATCCAGAAGGCACAAATCCTCAGAGGCAAAGGGAGCAGAGGTCATTTGCTTAAGGTCAGCAGAAGCCTGGAGGGCAAGGGAGGCTGAGGGAGCTGATAGAAGCAGGAGCAGAAGCACCCACAGGCCAAGGAACCACACAGAGGTCAGGCCATTGTTTTCACCGTGGGCAGAAGGACTCGGCGGGGTGGGGAAGATTGTTCTCGGAAGGGGTTCGTGAGAGAAGTGAGAGGGATCGAGACCTGGGTTGTCCGAAATGACTTTTAATGTTGTGTTTTAAATGGTTGTAACCTGCCCTGGGATCGCAGGGTATAATAATATATATATATTAGGGCAATATATGTGAGAATGTTCAGGGGTGCAGGAGAGGATATATTGTGAGATTATATCCTAATCCAACTTGTGCTAACAAGTTCCCAAAATATCAGCAGAGTTTATAGACATTCCCCTTTAAGTTCGCAACGGTAACGCTTGCACAGGTTCGCTAGAACCTCTATAATAATTACTCTGGTAATTTCCCCTTTGTTCCCTCTTAAAATACAAGACACAACACAGTCTTTATAAAAGTATAAAAGAGTTTACTCACGTTCTGTTCACAATATGATCCCAGAAGGCAGACAGGCTTAAAAAGGTTACATGCATTCGGAATCTATCTTATAGCAAGATAGTCCTTTCCTCCTCTCTTGGCTAAGAGCCAAGAGAGCATCTTTAGATGCTTCTTCTTCAAAAGAAAAATGGCGGAGAGAGAGATAGCTGCCTGCCCTGTGCTTTTATCATTTACCTGCACAGGTGAGGCCACACCCACCTCTGGTCACATGCGGAGGAAGTCCGTCCCCAGGAAGTTTACCTGCTTGCTAGACAGACATCCCTCCCCATGTTCTAACATGTACACTCTAGGAATGTTGTCATTGACTGCTCCTGTGTTTACATCCCACAATATAATTATACAGTGGTACCTCGGGTTAAGTACTTAATTCGTTCCGGAGGTCCGTACTTAACCTGAAACTGTTCTTAACCTGAAGCACCACTTTAGCTAATGGGGCCTCCTGCTGCCGCCACGCTGCCAGAGCCCGATTTCTGTTCTTATCCTGAAGCAAAGTTCTTAACCTGAAGCACTATTTCTAGGTTAGCGGAGTGTGTCACCTGAAGCGTATGTAACCTGAAGCGTATGTAACCCGAGGTACCACTGTATATTATAATCTAAAATTGAATTATAAACAATAAAATTAAATAATAAAATTAAAACTGGGCAATATAAAAACAGCAATAATTCAGCAGAGCATAAACACATTATGCTTGATCTTGTAGTGACCTTAATACAGGAGTAGACAACCTTTTTGGACCAGAGGGCATAACTGGAATTTTGAGTGTGTACTGTGAACACCGCTCACAAAATGGCTGCCATGAACTGGGGGGTGGGGGTGGCAAAATGGCTGCCGTATCTCAAGGGGCCAAAAAGAGAAAGGACCACAAGACCCTGGTAATAGTGGGGGCAAGCCCCTCACCCTCATCAGTTGTCCCATCAAGGGGGTGGGGAGTGCAGCAGCTACTTCAGCCACCGCCAGACATGAGCTCTTTGCCCCTCTCCTCTGTAGACAACTACCAAGCCTGGCATCCAGTTAAAAACATGTTTGAAGGGGTCCTGTTCAATGTTAGGACAGCATAGCCAGTACAAACAGGAACTGAGCAGGAGGAATAAGCCATCTCTTGTGTACTATGGATTTCCGAGGGGATATTTCTTGATAGCTTTTGCAGGCATCCTAGAAGGTACTGGCACCTGCAGCCACCACACTGGCAACCCCTCCTTTAAGAGCACTTATGCTGGATCAGACCAAATTATGTCCCACAGGATCCAGCCAGATTCTGCTGTGAAGCCCACAAGGAAAGCACAAAGGCAGCAGCCCCCACCTCACATAGCCTCTGAAGACCCACATGCTTGTCCCATGAAAGGTCCCAGGTTCAATCCTGGAAACATCTCCGATGGACAGAGAAGAACTTCCTCTGCCTAGGAAGCACCCTGCAAGTCAGAGTGAGTGATCCAAAGGGCTGCAGAGTTTGGCGCAGTCGCCTGCCCTCCTGGCATAAGACGCCCCATATGTTAGTAGAAACAGCCCAGCCCCCAGCAGCCATCCAGACTGGGGGGCTACCAGTCACCCAACTGGCACCAGCTGCCCACTCACCAACATCCTCCAAATGCCCTTTGTTCAAGATGCCCCACAGCGGCCTCAGCTGTCACCGGTGAATGTGACCAACAGCAGCACAGGTCACTCCTCCCACCCCGCTAAGGAGGGGGAGGGATTTCCCCTGAACTGGAAAGCAGCTCACTCCAGAAAAGACCTGGAGATGGTTCTTGCCCCCAAATATATGTGCCTGTTTCTTCTCCCCATTTCCCTCTAACCTTATCTGTGCATTCTAGGATCAGGCAGGCATTGTGCTGACTCTCATCAAAGCGACATGCTGAAAGGTAGAATTCTGAATGATGTTTTCTGAATTATCCTATGCTCAGAGAGCAAGTATTGATTTTAAAAAATATAACTGGCCTCCCGCAGGGAACAGCCTTCCTGGGTCTCAGCAACCGCAAGGCCACTGAGATAGCATTGTTTCAAAAATCGGAAAGTCATCCATCAGCTCAGTAGTAACTGGGGTGAGCATGTAGTGTTGAAAGACACATTTGGCCCAGTTACAACATGCTCCAGTTTAGGCAGCCCCAAGGAACTATGCTGGGCTGCATAACATGTCCATCTTGGGAGCTGAGGGGGGCTGTTGAGGCATTTTTTTCACTGCCTTCTCCAAGCCAATTGTTGAAGTTATAAGTTTAATTTCCATAGAATGCTGCTTTCAAACGCATTGTGTTTAAATAGTTGCAAAAGCAAGCTTGAGACATGTAACCAGTATTTTTCCGAAGGGTGTGTTAAGTCAACTTGTGACTCATCTCCTGATTTTGTCAGGAGTTAAACCTTAAAACAGTGGGGAGAGGTGCAATCTGAGTATGTACTTCATCAGTGTGTTTGTATATTTAAATGAGGTTGCTTGCAACCTACCAGCATGCAGAAGAGAGAGAGAGGCAGAGAATGTGATCTTCTGAAACTACATTTTAGTAAAGATGGACATATAAAGCCTGTCCTTTTAAAGAAATAAAAAATGCTTAAAGGTAAAGGTAAAGGGACTCCTGACCATTAGGTCCAGTCGTGACAGACTTTGGGGTTGCAGTGCTCATCTCGCTTTATTGGCCGAGGGAGCCGGCATACAGCTTCCAGGTCATGTGGCCAGCATGACTAAGCCGCTTCTGGCGAACCAGAGCAGTGCATGGAAACGCCGTTTACCTTCCCACTGGAGCGGTACCTATTTATCTACTTGCACTTTGATGTGCTTTCTGACTGCTAGGTTGGCAGGAGCAGGGACCGAGCAACGGGAGCTCACCCTGTCGTGGGGATTTGAACCGCCGACCTTCTGATCGGCAAGTCCTAGGCTCTGTGGTTTAACCCACAGCGCCACCCGTGTCCCTAAAAAATGCTTAGTTGAAATATAATTGTGAATTTGCTTGACACAGGGTCCTCTGTGGAAGGAGAGGCAGGCATGGGTGAACCATAGCCAACGCCCCAAATAAGCCATTGTTGAATTATGCAAATGCTAAATTATGTAAGTGCTGGTGTGTTTTCAGAAGGAGTGGTGCAAGATGGGGGTTGGCCCAAATAGCCTGAAAGAAACAGCAGCCCTAAAGGCAGTCAAAGCCAGCCACAAGAACCATCACTCCATGCTTCTTCTGGAAGGCTGCTCCTTTGTGCTGCCACATGGACTTAGCTGCCGCTCTGAAGTCTCCCTTTGGCCTGAGCGTCCTCTGGCTCGGACGGTTTTAACTCAAACGGTGCTGTAAATCAAAGCGCTTCCTCCATCCACAATTCCTCCCACATGGTTGATTGCAATCAGGTCCGCTGCTATCTGTACAAGGCTGCATAAGACTGCCTATAAAAACAACTAATTGCTGATCTGCTTAATTGAACTTTTTGTTGTCACATTTACAAAGATAAATGGAATAATCAGCTTTGGACTAATGAGAGATAATCAGATTATGCAGAATGATAAATAAAGACAGATCACCAGTCTACTGTGGGGTGGTTGAGGTCTTAATGGAGATGCAGGCTGCAACATTTTGTGCTACCCCTCTATCCCCTAGAACCCACCCCTCTTTTTAATAAGGGTAGGTTCCATTTTGGCCAGGGGAGACCCTCTAGCCCAGCTGCCTGGTTCTTACCACAATGACCAACCAGATGCTACAGTGGGAAACCCACAAAGTAGGGCTGGAGCACAATAGCCTTTGGGACTAAGTGGCAAACTGCCCTGGACCATGGAGGCTCCATACAGCCAGCATCTTAGAATGCAAGAAGAGCCTGCTGCATCAGACCAGTGGGCTATGTAGTCCAGCATCCATTCACAGTGGCCCATCAGATGCCTGTGCAACATGCACAAGAGGACCTGGGCACAAGAACACTCTCCCCTCTTGCAGTCTCCAGCAACTGGGATTCAGAAGCACTACTGCCTCTGACTGTGGAGGCAGAGAACAGCCATCATGGTTAGCAGGCTTTGATAGCCTTCTCCTCCATGAATTTGTCTAATACTCTTTTAAAGCCATTGAAATTGGTGGCCATCACTGCCTCCTGTAGGAATGAGTTTAACTACAGTCATACCTCGGGTTGAATGTGCTTCAGGTTGAGCGTGTTTGAGTTGCGCTCCATGGCAACCCGGAAGTAACGGAGCGCGTTACTTCCGGGTTTCACCACTCGTGCATGTGCAGACGCTCAAAATGACGTCACACGCATGCGCAGAAGTGGCATAATGCAACCCATGCATGCGCTGACGCGCCGTCGCGTCTTACGTTCCATTCAGGATGCGAACAGGGCTCCGGAATGCATCCTGTTCGCATCCCAAGGTACCACTGTACTCATTCCTTTCTTTTATCTGTCCAAATCAGGGGTCAGCAACCTAAGGCCCATGGGCCACAAGTGGCCCACAGAGATCATTTTACCTGCCCACAAGCCACCCCCAAACCGAGCCGACCACTCGGTGAGTCTCCACACGTGGTGCTAAACCAGTCTTTCTTCATTGTCATTGTCTTTGATTCTTTCTGTGAGTTTTGCCATTTCTGCATATTCCATAAGCTTGGCTTGCCATTCTTCTTTCGAGCATCAGCAAACTTGGCCACCTCCCTGCCCGCTCTCACTGCTGTAGAATGTGAAACACAAGAGCAGTCAAGTACAACACTCCTAGAGTGAACATGTATGCACATGGGGAGGAATGTTTGCCCAGCCAGCAGGTAAACTTCCTGTTTCCTTCTGGGCTGGGACAGACTTCCTCTGCATGTGACTAGAGGTGGGTGTGGCCTCACCTGTGCAGGCAACAACAAAAGCACAGGGCAGGGCAGCCATCTCTCTCTCTTTCACTACATGCATTGAAGAAGCAACATCTGCTTAGCCAAAGATGCCCTCTTGGCTCCAGCCAAGAGAGGGCAAAGGGACTGTCTTCTTATGGAATAGTTTCCAAGTGTATGTTACTTCATTAAGCTAAGTCTGTCTTCTTATGGAATAGTTTCCAAGTGTATGTTACTTCATTAAGCTAAGTCTGCCTTCTGGGATCTGATTGTGAACAGAATGTGAGTAAACTCTTTTTATACTTTTGTAAAAGACTGTGTCGTCTCTTATATTTTATGAGGGAATAAGGGGAAAATACCAGAACCGTTATTATAGAGGCTTTAGCGAGCCTGAGCAAACGCATCCGTTGCAAAGTTTAAAATTGCATAATCAGATAATATATCCTCTCCTGCATCCCTGAACATTCCCACAACTGCTTAATTCACCTTGATGTTTCATCAGATGAGAGCTCGCTCCCTGAGCTAGAGGGAGTTGCATCAGCATCCTTTCTCATAGGGAATCCTGATGGGTGAGTGCCTATTAGTTGGGACTCCAAACTGGGCCACCTCAAAATGAAGGAGTGACAATTACATATTCAGAAATGCAGAAGTGTATAAAAATGCATTAAAAAGAAAAAAGAAAATGTCTCTACAAGCTCCTGTGGGGTCCAAAGAATGGTGATGGCAGCCGAGCACACACAGAAAAATATAGGAGGGTTCCTCCCGCCCCCCCCCCCGCAAAGAAACCAGAATTTGGGCAGACTTTGTGTGCTTGGGCCTTTTTTTATACCTTTCAGAGTCAAAGGCTCTTTCTGAAACAAAATGTGAGCTGAAACGTGCTGCCATCCTTTGAATTTCACACGCCTCTGAATTTTGCAATGCAGTCCTCCAGCCAAGCCATGTGTACAAAAGTGCATATACCAGGGTAAAGTGTGCATTAAAATGCATATATGCGTGAAAACAACCTAAGAAGATGCATTGCATCAAGGGGAAATGGTTTGCTAAAATCTGTACAGGCGTCTTCCCACTTACGTGTTTGACTCATGCACAATCACATATGTGCATGATGCTGGGAAATAATTAAATAAATGGATTTAAACTGTCAAAAGGAGTGAAAACAGCAAAAATGGTGCAAATGAGCAGGAAAATGACTAGTTATCCCAGCATGGGCATAGCTAGAGGGGTGCAGGGAGGGCAGCTGCCCCCCCCAATCAAATCAATAAATAAAAATGCTTAACTAACTGATCAATTGGATTGCTGATAACTTGGTCCTGTTCCCCAACATAAAGCCTGCCCCCCCCCAAATAAATCCTGGCTATGCCCATGAATCCCCGGAGCCTTTGCAACAACCCTTGAGGCAGATGGTTGGTGTTTGAGAAAAGAGGTTTGGAGGGAGCGATTGTGGTGGAGTTTGGCAGATATTTGTGGATTTGGGCCAGAATTTGGCTTTTTAGATGGTGTTCCCCACTATAAGTGATTTCGCGTGGTACCTGGCAACGTAACCTCTGCATAAATGGGGAGGAGTCTGAATATTAGAGAAAACTGCTGGTTAATTTTCCCAGGGACTTTAAAAAATAAATAAATCACGAACTGATGTGGAAATGTGGAGAGGCAAGTCTGGAGAACTGAAAGGCATCCCACCTCTTAAAAGGAACCCATTTTCATTTAAAAGTTGCAGTTTTGTTGCTTAATATTCCATTGTTGATGGGCAGCTGTTTCGACTTACGAACCCCTCTGATAATCTGAAAGTATTCCCCAAAGGACCTACTTTTCTAAGGGTGTTTTGATGACCTAAGCAAAAAAAATCTAAGTACAGGAATCTTGATATACAGGAAATGAGGCCCGCGGCACATTATTTACAGTAAAAATTTCATCCCCATTTGCTCTGCTGGCTCATAATAACTTCATAAGTTGTCTTTCAGTTTGTAAAGTGCCCCTTTTAACCTCCAGCTGCTTGATGACACCATCTGTGGTTTCCCATTAAATTAAATTAAGTGAAAATTCAATCAGGAGGGGAAAACGTTGCTCTTCTCACTTCTGCAGGAGGCTAAAGAAAAGACACTTCCAGTGCTTGTTGTTGTTGTTTTAAAATAAAAACACACACACCTATGAACCATTTACAATTAAACCTCTTCAAGTGGACGTTTCTGACTCCCCCAGGGGGAGACATGTTTATGGGACATGTTGTTATTTCTATGGTTTAGATCAGCTTTCGTTCTTATTAGCATATGTGGGTTTGCCTTTTCGGCATACTGTAATTAGCTGTTGCCGTGTTGACCTCAGAGCCCAAGAGACTCAGTCACATTTGGGATATTGGCCTCTGTGTGGCCTCTGTTACCCTTGACTAAGGTGGGCTGTTCTTTTGTGAACAAATGAAGGCAATTCAGCATTAGCCGTGAGCTGCAGGATGCAGTCATTGAAATTTGAAAAGCAGACATTGGCTGTGCAATCCTAGGCAGACCTACTCAGAAGTAAGTCCATTCTAGGGGAGTTCCTTCCAGATTAAGCTTTTCAGAGAACAACGTTTATCGACTGCCAGCCCTATGATGCATGCAAGGCTGGCAAGAAGGAGCGCTTCTCTGCCCTCCGCCCAGCTCATCCCACCCCCCACCCCACCCCACTCTCACCCCACTGCTAAGCTCGCTTCTGGCTTCTCACAAACCCTATTAAAAAATTCCCACCACCAACTCTTCACAACAGGAAGCATAACACTTTGAGTTCAAGAGAATACCAGTAAACACATCTCAAGGGGGAAATCCAAATGGCCAAATTCAGGAAATATAGCCATCGTTATTGCATTTGAGATGGCATTTTGCCCTCCCCCTTCATCTAAATGCATCTAAGGGCAGAATGCGCCCTCCTCTTTCTTCCTCAGTGCCTTCCAGGCCTCCTGGCCCAGGCATGGCCTGCATCCTGCCCAAGCTCCCCGAAACAGAAGGTCTCAAACATTTATTATCGTAGGGTTGGAAGACACTTCAGAGGTGTCCAAGTCCAAGCAGGGTCCAAGCACAAGAGCACTCTCCCCTCGTGTGGCTTCCAGCATCTGGTGGTCAGAAGCATGGTGGCAGAGCAGAGCCATTGTGGCTGGTAGCCTTGATGGACCTTTCCCACGGAAATAAAAAGTTACTAAAAGTGCTTCGCTTTCGCCAGACCGTGTGCCAGCTTCCTTCTTCCTTCCTTCTGCATCCATGTTAGCAATTTATTCTGAATAATAATAATATAATAAATTTTATTTATATCCCACCCTCCCCAGCCAAGACCGGGCTCAGGGCGGCTAACATCAAATATATAATACATTAAAACATAAGATCAAACAATTGATTGAAATACAGATTAAAATCAGAATAAAATCAGATGGCAACCCATCTAGTAAAGCTGGTAGTGCTTTGATTGTTCTTGCTTTCTGCAGAGAGCCATATGGTTGTGGCCAATGGATGGGCCATTGGTGACATAAAAAGGGTTAGCGGCAGGTGATGGGAAGTCACCGAAGAGAACATGAAGTGCAAGAACACCAAACTGAAAGGAGCCCTGGTGCCTCCAATTTATGTACCGTACTTTGCACCTAGGTGGGTAGGTAAAAGGTAAAAAGGTAAAGGACCCCTGGACAGAGTTAAGTCCAATCAAAGGTAACTATGAGGTTGCAGTGCTCATCTCACTTTCAGGCCAGGAGAGCCAGCATTTGTCCACAGACAGCTTTCTGGGTCATGTGGCCAGCATGACTAAACCACTTCTGGCACAATGGAACACCGTGACGTAAGCCAGAGCACATGGAAACACCATTTACCTTCCCACCACAGTGGTACCTATTTATCTACTGGTATGCTTTCAAACTGCTAGGTTGGCAGGAGCTGGGAGAGAGCAACGGGAGCTCACCCCATCGCAGGGATTCAAACCACCGACCTTCTGATCGGCAAGCCCAAGAGGCTCAGTGGTTTAGACCACAGTGCCACCCGCGTCCCTACCTAGGTGGGTAGCCGTAGCACATTAAGACCGAAGAAAGAGATTCTTCAAATGCGGCACATGGATTCCTCTCCCAGGTTACAGAAAGACAGCATACTTGTTCCTACACACGTGCACTATAGGTGGCCCCAGGAAATGGCCATACGGAGGAAGTGGCCCTTGGTTTGAAGGGAAACTCCATCCCCCCTCCTTTGACCCCCCAACCCCCATATTTAGGACCATCTGCAATGCTAGGCCGGCTGCCCAGAGAGCTCTCAGCTCTCCATGGCAAAGATGGTGAGGTCGAGGGCAAACGGCAGCCTCCACAGGGATGTGCAGCTGTGGGTGACCTTTTAGCTTGAAAATGGCCACTCAGAGTGGTAATGCGAGAGCAAGAAGTCAGGAGATGGCCACTGAGAGGCCTGCGATGGTGACTCCATGCTGAGAGTGCAAGGGGGCATTTAGGGAAGCCCCATCCACTATGGCACACAGAGGAGGAAACATGAAACTGGATACACTCCCCACTGAGGCAACATTTCTTCACATTTCTTCTTAAAAGCCCCATTGTCACCTGATCCCACAGCAAGGGTTGAATTTGGAGAAAATGGAGAAAGGGGGTTATTTAGGCGATGTGGCTTTTCTACCTCAGGAGCACAAAATGACTTTATGTGACAATCGGTCTCATGGACTAGGCCTCAGGTGGCCAAAGACATCCTGGACAGAGTTTGTTTGAGCCACAGAAAATAATACATAGCCTTGGAATTGCTACTCTCCAGACAGCAGGTCCTTTGTGATGAGCTTCTGAAGGCTTTAAGAGGGAAGCACGAAGTCCGCAGCAGTTGATCCCCTTGCTTTTGGCAAGAGTATTGAGCAGAAACAGCAGTGTTATAGGAATGGGGGGGGGTGTTGAGGGTGGGGCGGTGGGCCTAACAGCAGATCAGTCATCATGAAGGAATTGTGTCTCTGTGTGTGTGCTCTTGCCTAGGCTGCCAGAATTCATTTAGGGGCTCTGGGGAATTTAATACCAAAACAGCAGGCGAGAATGCTAACTTTCAAAAAAGAATATGCTAACACATCTTAAGAGTTCAAAAGAAGCCACTGAAGCACACCCACCCACCCTTTGTTTTTGGCGTTGCTGGAAGATTCTCACAATGCAACTGGGAAATTAAAAATTGGTTCCCTGATCAGGTCCGGCTATATTTAGTTCCTTGGAAAAATGAAGACATGTCTGCGGGTGCAACACCAGATTTACAGTACAGTGGTTCCTTGGGTTACAGACGCTTCAGGTTACAAACTCCGCTAACCCAGAAATATTACCTCGGGTTAAGAACTTTGCTTCAGGATGAGAATAGAAATCGTGCTACGGCGGCAGCAGGAGGCCCCATTAGCTAAAGTGGTACCTCAGGTTAAGAACAGTTTCGGGTTAAGAACGGACCTCCAGAATGAATTAAGTTCTTAACCAGAGGTGCCACTGTACAGCTTAAAGGATGTAAAAGTCTTCCATGTGTTTAGAGCTATGCCATGCACATCCTTCAGATGGGAAAAGGGTAGTGATCATATCCGTGCCAACAGGACTGCTATCAAGTTAGTGCTGAAGATGAAAATATGGTGAAAATTTGCCACCAGCAGTTCCTTTATCATGCAGCTTTTTGATAAACCACTAGAAACTGGTTGCCAAGCAACATACTCAAAGGCATTGCTATGTTTTGGTAAACCCATTCTTTCAAGATTAAGCAGGAAGTATTATGGGGTTTTAGCAATTACTGGCACTGTAATTAAGAAAAAAGCAGGGAATGGGGGACTGGCCTCTGTTTTATGGCAGAATCCTGCACTGTGGTTGATTTCCCCTCCCTTCATTGGGATCAGAACTGACAACTGAGTCCCAGGAAATCCTGGGTGGAGAGGAGGGCTAGGGTGTGTGTGTGTGTGTGTGTGTGTGTGTGTGTGTGTGTAGGACTGTCCACACCCACAAAGCAATTGCAACTGGCCAGAGCAGTCACATGACTACTGGCTATAAATAGGAACTCTCAGAAGCTGGCAACGGTCAACTACTATCAAGCACAGATATTTGATGTTATTTCAATTTATGCTCCTTTTGCACTGATGTTTTAATCAGTTTCTGAATATGTACGTGTGTGTTTCCATATGTTTCCATGACATCCTGTGATTGTATGGGGAAGGGTGGTACAGAAATTCCTAAATATATAAAAAGAAATAATTGCCACTGCATGTTATCTATTAAATGCTATAACACAAAAATTCCTTTGCATGTCAACATTCAAATATGGTCAAGTATTAAGAAGGAGTATGTGGATCTTGCTTCCATCCTGGCTTGTATCTGCAACAACAAAACAAGTTGTGCCAGATTCACAGAAAGCTCCAGGTGTTCTATATAGTTAGAAAGGGAGGTGGGATTTTCTCACCTGGGAAGGGTCCTGCCAGAAGCATCATGTAAGAGGCTCCTGGTGTTGTTGTTGTTTATTCGTTTAGTCGTGTCCAACTCTTCGTGACCCCATGGACCAGAGCACACCAGGCACTCCTGTCTTCCACTGCCTCCCGCAGTTTGGTCAAACTCATGCTGGTAGCTTCGAGAACACTGTCCAACCATCTCATCCTCTGTCGTCCCCTTCTCCTTGCGCCCTCCATCTTTCCCAACACCAGGGTCTTTTCCAGGGAGTCTTCTCTTCTCATGAGGTGGCCAAAGTATTGGAGCCTCAGCTTCACAATCTGTCCTTCCAGTGAGCACTCAGGGCTGATTTCCTTCAGAATGGATACGTTTGATCTTCTTGCAGTCCATGGGACTCTCAAGTGTCTCCTCCAGCATTCAAAAGCATTCAAAAGCATTCAAAAGCATTCAAAAGCATCAATTCTTCGGCAATCAGCCTTCTTTATGGTCCAGCTTTCACTTCCATACATCACTACTGGGAAAACCATAGCTTTAACTATACGGACCTTTGTTGGCAAGGCTCCAGGTAGGGTTGCCATATTTTGAAGAGCAAAAAAGAGGACGCATTTACTGACTTTTTAACTATGAATTGCTATGACAAGTCTCATTTCACATACCCATGAAAAAGAGGACATGTCCTGGAAAAAACAGACATCTGGCAACCCTAGGCAACTTCTGACCTGCTTTGGCCCTTCCTGCCACCAACTTACTACAGAGGCCATCCAAAACCATCTGGCATGTCAGGAGCTGCAAACAGGACTTAGAGGACCATCTCTGGGGAATGCCAGCTCTCCCCGCCCCATGTTTGCCCAGGTTACATGAAAATACTTGCACAGCATGAAAAAGGCATTTGATCTCTCTTAAGGTTGAGCTTTTTATTTATTTTTTACAAGTATCCCGTGTGTTGTGGGTCCAAGAAGCTAAGGAGACTGTAATGGGATTCATTCAAAAGTCTTTCTGCTCTGAGGCTGATTAAGCTCTTTGCCTTCCTGAGAAATGCTTTGAAAATTCAAACAGACTTGAATCCAATTTCTGCCAATACAGCACAGAGCGGCTACTTCACAATTCAAGTAGTCAGGTATTGACTCCTGGCAATCTATATCTGCATTCGAATGGTGAGCTTTGGATTAATGGGAAGCTAAAAGCCCAGCAGAGCTGCTCTCTCCGCTGCCAGCCAGGCTGTAATTGCAGCCTGGATTTCGCCAGCCACAAAGGGCAAAATGAATGTGATCATCCCAGTAGTCAATGGGACATTGATTTTTTCCCCCCACTCTACAATTTCTACAAATATTGAAGCTCATTTTTAAAGCAAGGTGCATTATTTATCTGTATTTCTCAAAAACAGCTGCCAAAAAAACTGACCTTGCTGTGATTCAGTGCGTGCAATTATGCAAATAATGGAGGAAATACATTTCCTTTTGGCTTTTCTACATCCAATTGGAATCCTGACAGGCCACCTGAAAGCCACACCCCATTGTTGCTCTTCTGTGTCTCACTGTTTGGTAAAGAGACTAGAAAGGAAATGTTGACATCACCTTGGACAATGCTATGAGTTTGTGTTGACTTTCATCCATCACCGAAGCTGCAGAATTTGTACCCTATTTTTACAAACATGTTTGAATAAATGATATTTTTCTTGTGTTGTTTTCCCCAAATTCATTTCAGTTCTAGAAGAAAGAGAGAGAGAGAGAGAGAGAGAGAGAGCTCTTTGACATATAATATTCAATCAGCATCATTGTTATTATAGATGCCATTTTGCTAGCCTGAGTTTACATTAGATTGATGTCTGCATAAGGCCAGGATCTGATGTAAAAGGGGCTGGGTTGTGCAGTCGAAGTTCTTTAGTACTTAGCAAGGATCAATATGGGTTTGTTAAGAACCCGATTTCTTCTACATTTATGTTAATAATAAGAATGAAAATGCCGATTTTGGAAAAAAGGAATATCAATCAATGGGAAGGTGGGCCATGCAGAAGGCCCCACACAAATTAAGCAGGCAGCAGGAGGCTCTACTTTCTGGCTATCTGACTGGAAAGGGGTTCCCCGCCTCTGGCTGGCAAGGTAAATCATGGAAGGCTAATGAATCCCTTTGCTGTCCAGGTAAAAAGAGTGGACTAAGCTGGTGAACTTTTACCCTCCTTCACCCAAGTGCCTGCCAAAGCAAAATACAGATTTTTAAAAATCCAATAGCCAGTGTGGTGCAGTGGTTAGAGTGTTGGACTAGGACCTGAGGGACCAGGGTTCAAATCCTCAAGAGCAAGACAACCCCCTTCCACATTAATATCATTAACAAATCTGAACACTGTGTTGCTCAAAGTGGCCCAGAGCTTGTCCCTTCCCCTGCGGCTTTATGGTTCCACAGCTTCCCCAAGCTCACCTCACCTTCCCTTCACTTCCTGGCTTGCTGCCCAATCTCTCTCCCTGCCTCCCACAATCAGACTGCAGAGGCAGTATGATATATACAAGCTGCCCTGAGTCTATAGAGTGGTGGATTCATGTTAATAAATTGATTTAATTCAACCTGACCTATCTATTCATATTAGTCCTCTGGGGAAAGAGGAAATAAGCCAGCAGAATTAGACAGCAAAGCTTGTACCATGATGTATTTCCAAACCTCTTTTTTCATGGAGATCATTCTCCCTTGCTCAGGTCCCACCAGTCTGAAGTGGGGGCTACTTTATTGCTTGGCAATTATTTCAAGTCAGCTGTATGTCAATTCATGGGGGAGTTGTAAACATGGAAATAGATATGAGAGGAGGGGTGGCTTAGTCTAATGGCTGCTGGTGATGGGAACAGTGACTGCAGTGCTATCAGATTCAACATATGTGTAATGAACAGTTGCAAACAAAATAATAATAATTCAGCACCATCATATTTAACTTCAAGAGAGGAAACTTTTGCAAAATGGAGGAGGCTGGTAAAAAGGAAGTTGAATGGCAAAGTCTCCAAAATGGTTTGGTGTTGTTTTAAAACACAGCAATAGAAGCTCATCTGAAGTGTATACCTCAGATCAGGAAAGGTATCAGCAGAACCAAGCGAAGGCCTGTGTGGTTACCAAGCAGCATCGCAGCAGCTAATTGGAGGCAAGAAGGCTTCATTGAGAAAATGAAAGTCTTGTCCAAATGAGGAAAACAAAAGGAGCACAAACTTTGGCAAAATGCAAGAAGACAATATATAAAGGTAAAGGGACCCCTGACCATTAGGTCCAGTTGTGGCCGACTCTGGGGTTGCAGCGCTCATCTCGCTTTATTGGCCGAGGGAGCCGGCGTACAGCTTCCAGGTCATGTGGCCAGCATGACTAAGCCGCTTCTGGCGAACCAGAGCAGCACACGGAAACGCCTTTTACCTTCCCGCCGGAGCCGTACCTATTTATCTACTTGCACTTTGACGTGCTTTCGAACTGCTAGGCTGGTAGGAGCAGGGACCGAGCAACAGGAGCTCACCCTGTTGCGGGGATCCGAACCACCGACCTTCTGATCGGCAAGTCCTAGGCTCTGTGGTTTAATTCACAGTGCCACCCGCATCCCAAGAAGAAAATAAGAGGTGCTAAAAAAGAATTTGAGAAGCATATCGGGACCTGTGTTTTGAAACTTTAGAGCTAAGGATGAACATTGAGGGAGTCAAGTTTGCGGATGATACTAAATTGTTCAGGGTGGTTAGAACAATAAGAGGTTACAAAGAACTCCCAAATGACCTCTCCAAACCAGGGGAAGAGGCAATAAAAGTGCACATGCAATTCAATGTAAGCAAGTGTAAAGTGATGTACATCAGGGCAAAACAAAAACAAAAACCCACCCTTAATTTTACAATGGTGAATGACCAGGAATGAGACCTTGGTATCATAGTGGATAGCTAATTGTAGATGTCAACTCAGTGTGCAGCAGCTGTGAAAAGGGCAAATTCCATGCTGGGGTTCATTAAGAAAGGGATTGAAAATAAAACTGCGCATCTCATAAGGCCATTACACAAATTTATGGTGCAACTGGGCTTGGAATCCTATGTACAGTTCAAAAGATATTGTAGAGTTGGGTGTGAAGCAAATTGTGTGTGGTGTGGAGAAAATGGATAGAGAAAAAGTTTTCTGCCTTTCTTGTATCATTAGAATTTATGGACATCCAATAAAGCTGAATACTGAAAAATTCAGGCCAGACAGAAGAGAGCACTTCTTCACACATTGTGCAGTTGAACTGTGAAGCTCACTTCCCCAAGAGGCAGTGATGGCCATCAACTTGGAAGGCTTTAAAAGAAGATTAGAGCACAGTGGAGTCTATGCTCTGACTGCACTGTCAGAGGCAATATGCTTCCATGTATCAGCTGCTGAGGCACACAAGTAATGAGAGATGCTCAGGTCCTGTTTGTGGGCTTCCCATAGGCATCTGGTTGGCCACCATGAAAACAGGACGCTGGGCCAGATGGACCACTGATCAGATCTGGCCTGATCTTCTTAGGAAAACAGAACACAAACTCCTGCCACCACATAGATTCTGAGGGGGTCCAAACTGACTGTGTCTGCCCAAGACAAAGATCTTGCCTGGAGCCAAGACCCCGTGGTGGCCTTGGAGTTGCCTCCCCTGGTGGGTTATTGCCTGGAGGGTTATTGTGTCGGTTGGTTCTTTTACTTATGACACTTCACAGTCTGCTCTTCAGTCCCAAAGGAATGCTGGCAGGAGGAGCAATGCCATGAGAGGGAAGTCTGCTGTCTGCTGCTGAGCATAAGCTGGCAGCTCACCAGGGCAAGGCTGAGACTCTCTGACCCTTTGGCCCAGGCCCAGTTCAAAACTTGCTAGGCTCTGCTGATCTCATTTCAAGGTGAGCAATTGCCCCGGGTCCTCCTGCAGATGGCCTGCTGACTATTCATCCGTCCCCAGGCAGCTTGAAACTGGCTGCTTCTCTACCCATTTTGGAGCCAACAAACATTTCGTATTGATTTATTGATCCCTGCCTGCTGTAGGAGCTCAGAACCAGCTCTTGAAGCCTCCAGCCTAGATGTGTCCCTTCCTTGCTACCTAAGTATTATTGCAGTTTGTGGTAAAGCAACAATTAGACCATGATGGGGTCCATTGTGAAAGGCTGGACGTATGTGCCTCCAAAGATACAGTGGCTCTTTTCTTCCTCTGTCGCCTCATGACTTGCACAAACATTCTCTTGCTTTCCAATTCTAGTGTACCACTGAAGATTAAATCCAGAATTTCCCCTGCACTGGTCAGTTCCCTGACCCACTGCTGTAGGGCACAGACATTCCTTCTTCTGTGTACAAGGCAAAACTGACAATTGCTGCAAGTGATTCCATGTAGGATGTGAGGCACCCATGGAATGGACTTGGACAGATCTGCATCAAACCCACTGGTGACACTGGAGCCAACTCCAGGGGGCCATGGGTGCTTTGGCACCCACAATAATATATTTGTGGGGCTGGGCCCCCACAAAGTCAATGGGCAAAGTCGAAGTCCTTCATTGCAGGCACCCACGATCTTTGGCACGAGATAGCACCTATGACTGGTGATATAGAAACAAACAGAGCTCCAAGACTATTTTTATTCCAATCCAGAAATGGAGAGCTCACAGCTAGCAAAGTTGGGCCTAAGGCGGGTTCATGTGAGCTCTAAATGTCAAGCTGCAGAATGCCCTTTGAAGATTAAATCTCTCCTCTCCTCAAAATGAGAGGGAAATTCTCAAATGCACAGATGATTTAATAATAGAAGAGAAATTTGCTACCAACAATAGATATCTAGTAGAAACATATTTGGTCTTTTTAGTGTGGGTTGCCCTATGTAAAATATGGAAGTCATCCACAAAGGGCATCATTGCTAAATGAATTCTGAAAGCATCACACAGAGGATTGATTAGTCAGGATTAGGACTTTCCCGCAGCAGAACCAGAGCGAAATCAAGCTTTTAAACAATGAAGGCAATAATCATAT
Organism: Podarcis filfolensis; assembly: GCF_964270895.1. Taxonomy (NCBI): domain Eukaryota; kingdom Metazoa; phylum Chordata; class Lepidosauria; order Squamata; family Lacertidae; genus Podarcis; species Podarcis filfolensis. The sequence goes on from NC_139616.1 coordinate 6,753,075, forward strand.
TAATCAAGTTAACACAAGTGACTCTCCACCCTGGTTCTGGCACAGTGTGTCTCCTGGTTGCGTCAGTGTATGATTTGGAGTGGGTGAAAACTTTTTGTGGGATACGCAGACCTGGTGCTTTCTTTATATATACACATGTTGGCTATTATGGGCAGTGTGCTTGATGGTGGTGTAACACCAAAACAAAGTGTTGAGCTGGATGCACTGCTATGTACATCATGCCTCCCCGTTCCATACTTTGAAACATTGTTGTAAACTATTGGGAACAGTCATCAGGGGATGAGGGGTGAGGTGTCACCAGTTACACTGATGACATCCAGCTCTTCTCTATGTCATCTGAATCAAGTGAAGCTGTGCAGGCACATGACTCATGTCTGGAGGCAGTGATGGTCGGGATGAGGATCAATAAGTTGAAGCTACTGTGTTCTGACACTTCCCTGTCAGGGACTTACGTCTACTCTGTAGGGATTTCAGTCGCCCTGAAAGATCAGGTTCATAGCCTGAGGGATGCCTGGATTATACCTTGTTGCTGGAAGCCCAATGTTCTGTCCCAGCAAATGGTCCCAGGACTGGAAATATAAATTAAGTTCAAATATATCCTCTGCTACTTACCAAAACCCATCCAGTAACTTAATCCCCCTCCCAAAAGAAAGAGAGATAGAAAACAGCTACAAATCCACATTAAATTCCAGTGTGGACTCTGATGTAAGGCTGAAAAGAAGTTAACATGGATAGCTAAATGCAAGAACCAACAGTGGCCTGTGATTTGTGTTTCCCTTAATTCCAAGCCTCCCCGCAGCCCGTTTCCTAGCACCAGCATCCTGCCCTGTCATAAATCCCTGGGCATTATGTGAAGTTTTACTCCAAGAAGAAGGGAGCCTCTCATCCAATCCCTGTAAGGCACTTGTACCCCTCCTTCTCTCAATCTGCATGCCACTTCTGGCACATATGATACTTTGGGTTATGATTTCTCCCATTCCCCTTTGCCACTCTGTGGCTTCTTTCCACTTGCTATGCCCATGGACCTTCCCTGATCTTGTCCTTTCAGGTCCTTTCCCTCTGTTGACTTGGTAAGAGCACAATATCCCACTCCAAACTCCAGCTGTGAGATTGTGCCTCCAGGTCCACCAATGACACATCAGATCCCTCCAAGTTCTGCCCCTTTCCACTGCAGCCCCGCCCCCATCCCATGTGCTCTGGTCCTCTAAACACATGCAGCCATGGTCCTATGCAGAATTGTCCTGTGCAGCTTCTGCCAAGAACAGCCTTAAGGGTTAATAATTAAAGAATGGTGTTCTTGTAATCAATGGAGTCCTCTAGCTGTATTGATCCAGATAACGGGCTTATTTTGCTGTTAAAGAGTGTGTTTTTTTTAGTCTGTTCAGAACAAAGACACCCTGGGGGGCCATTAGACAAATAGGCATTTAAGACCATTTTTGTTGATACTTAATTATTATTAGTGCCCAAATTCTCAATTTAAATAAAATAATCTAATTAACTCCACTTCTGCCTATTTTCTTGGAAGGAATGGCTGTGTGCAATTGCCTGTAAGTGCCTCTGTCTCTCAAGATTGGTTTCTTTCAGATTTATTTATTAAGAATTTATAAACTACTCTGCAGTCAGAGAATCCCAAAGCAGGTGAACAGAAATAGGCCTAGAGCTGTGTCAGCCCCATGGTATTCTGAGGAGCTGGTGCAAATGGAATAATTGGGCCAATGGCTAGGTGGCCAGTGGCAGAAATCCTGTGGCCAGCAGGATCAAACGCAGCTGGGAAGCCACATTCAGGCTTACACCGAGAACCCAGACTTTCAAAAAGCTTTTGCCAAAGTTCCCCATTCCAAACTCCTCATGAGTTTAGACAGGTCCTCTTTGTGGGAATGTTCAGGGATGCAGGAGAGGATATATTGACTGATTATATCCTTATCCAACTTGTGTTAACAAGTTTCCAATATCAGCAGAGTAAAACATTCCCCTTTATTTTAAGTTTGCAACGGCAGCGTTTGCTCAGGCTTGCTTAAGCCTCTATAATAATCACTCTGGTAATTTCCCCTTATTCCCTCTTAAAATAGAAGACACGACACAGTCCTTTACAAAAGTATAAAAAGAGTTTACTCACATTCTGTTCACAATCAGATCCCAGAAGGCAGACTTAGGCTTAATGAAGTAATATACATTTAGAATCTATCTTATAGGAAGATAGTCCCTTTCTCCTCTCTTGGCTGGGAGCCAAGAGGGCATCTTCAGCTTAGATGTTGCTTCTTCGAAGATGGAGAGGTAAGAGAGAGATGGCTGCCCTGCCCTGTGCTTTTGTCATTACCTGCACAGGTGAGGCCACACCCACCTCTAGTCACATGCAGAGGAAGTCTGTCCCAGCCCAGAGGGAAACAGGAAGTTTACCTGCTGGCTGGACAAACATCACTCCCCATGTCTAAACATGTACACTCTAGGAATGTTGTAATTGACTGCTCCTGTGTTTCACATCCCACACTCTTATGGAATCAGGAACTGTTTCAAGAACAGGAAGTGGGGAGTAGGAATAAATGCACAGTTATCCCAGTGTGGAAGGATGTGGAAAATGGGTGTGAAGAACAGCCACACCACACTGCAGGGCTAACCTAGGGGGGTATATCACTACACAGGACAGCCACTTCTCTCTTCTTGCTACCAGCAGCTTGGTTTTTACTTAGGGCAAGAGGTGCAGGATTCCCACTGCCTTGCAGTGGTTGCTTTGGAGTAGAGGTGGGCTGCCAGCTGAACCCTGAGTATCCTGCCTGACTGCTTCACCTCCCAGCTGTCCTGAGTTCCCAGACACTAAAACCAGTAGTGTAGCCCAAATGGGGCAAAATCAAATACCCCATGAGTGTGTCCAGAAACCAGTATAACCTAGAAATCTAATTATGGGGCAAAATCAAATACCCCATGAGTGTGTCCAGAAACCAGTATAACCTAGAAATCTAATTATGCAGCTTATGTAGGAAAATGGGAGAAACAGTGACCAGGCACAATCAAAAGGAAAATGAAAAACTAAAGCAAAATATTGGTGAATCTCATCACATACTGTAGGAATGGATTTAGGCACTAAGAGAGGCTATATTATTTAGTTATTAGCCTTCCTTGTTTATGTGTGTGAGCTCAGCAGAGTACCATCCTTTGCAGCTTTAAACTTGGAAGGTAAGACAAGGTTGATTTAACCTCAAGCTGTCACCTGAGGCTCAGGTGGCCTTAGTGGCACAGAGTGCCTTCCATCAGCTTTGGCTGGTGGCCCAGCTGTGCCCTTATCTGGACAGGGACAGACTAACTACTGCTGTCTATTCTCTGGTAACCTCTAGGTTAGATTACTACAATGTGTTATATGTAGGGCTGCCTCTGAAGACAGTTCAGAAACTTGCTCAGTGGGGCAAGATGGTTTGATCATATTACACCGATTCTGTCCAACTGCACTGGCTACCAATTAGTTTCTGGGCACAATTCAAAGTGCTGGTTTTGACCTATAAAGCCTTAAACGGCTCAGGACCACAATACCTTAAAGACCACCTCTCTTCATATGAACTTACCCAGACCCTGAGATCATCTTCTGAGGCCCTTCTTCATGTGCCACCTCCTCAAGGGGTCCAGAGGGTGGCAACACGAGAATGGGGCCTTCTCTGCTGTGGCTCCCCGTCTATGGAATGCTCTCCCCAGGGGAGTTCAGATGGCGCCTTCATTATACACCTTTAGGCACCAGGCAAAAAGGTTCCTCTTTAAACAGGCCTTTGACTGATTGACATCCAATACACTTATAACATGTGTTCTGGAAGGGGGAGGGTTATTAGGTTGTCTTTGTTTTTGTTTGTATTATGTATTTTCTGTTTTCTATACTATGATTTTATGTTGTGAACCTCCCTGAGATCTATGGTGTAGGGGCAGTATAAAAATAACAAATAATAATAATAAAGCTTAGGGTACATCCTCCCCCCCCATCACATGCTTTTTATTGGATTTTGTTGGTTGCAGAATCTGTCCCATCCAGAGGAGCTTCCTGTTCTCACAGCGGCCAGTGGCAGAGCAGAGGCAACGGCTCTCTCCTTTCCCTGCTCTCCTGGGAAACAGGGGCTCTTCGCAAAAACCCAGGAGGAGCAGAAGACCCAAGTGGCTCTCTAAAGGCCAGAAGAGCCTGGAGGCAAAGCTAAGGTCTCAAGAGTCGGGGAGGCCTCATCTTCTGAAAGGAACCGCTGCTCCTTGGCAAAGGCCTGGGCAGAGCCAGAGGTCAGGGCAGAAAACAAATGGGAAAGGGGACAACCAGGTCGTTTCCAGGATGGGGTGGATCCTGGGAGGAGGGGGACAGAGGGCAGACCCCCTGGAGCACACAGAGGAGACCCTTTGCGGAGGCGCAGTCTAGTGGCCCTGTTTCAAGGTGACTCCTCCGTCTGGCCTGAGCCAGCCTTTTCTGTCCCTTTCTCTGCCTGAGCCTCCCGCCCAAGTCTCAGCTGTTGAGCGCACCGGCCCCCCTTCCATCCTCCGCGGCGCTGGAGCTGCTCTGCAATTACCGCGCCGGTATCGATCCGGCTGCAGCTCAGCTCCCGGCCGCCTCTCAGCAGCACCTCAGCCGAGGCCCCGCCGCTGCCGTTGACACTCTCGCTCCCCTCCCCCCTCGCGTGCCCTGAATCCCGGAGGGCAAAGCCTCTCCACCCAACGTGCAGGCCGAGCGAGGGGCCCGGGGAAGCCCCCAAGAAGCCCCTTGCCCAGCCCGACGTGGCGGGAGGGGGCGGCCCGGGCGAGCAGCTCCAGCCAGCTCGCCTGGCAGCCCCTTCCGTCGGGCAGCAGCAGCAGCAGCAGCAGCGACTCCTCGGTATCGAACGCTTCGATTGCTGCAGCTCAGCCTATTTGCATACTGATCTCTCCTCGCTTAGCCTCGCAGATCCATAACGAGGCGGGCGGCGATTCCCAGGCACGTCGCCTCTCTCCCCAGGCGAGGCGAGGCTGGCCAAAAAGCGCTGCCCGGCGAGCAGGAGAGACCAGGCAGCAGCCGGAGGAGGCCGACTGCGCGCGGCACCGACGGAAGAGAGCAGGAGACCCAGCTGGCCTGCCGAGCTGGAGTCCAGGCTGCAGCCCAGGAGCCTAGCGGCTGGGGCTTTAGCCAGGGCCACTGCGCCGGGCCGCCTGGAAGAGCCCACGCCCCACTTCCGACGGGATGGCACGCCCTTCTCCTGCGCCCAGGGCCTTCGAGGCTGACGGCCTGCCGGCCTTGCCGCTCAAGGGTCACGGAGTGGACCTCGGGGGTAAGCCTACTCTGCGGAGTGACGGGGAGTTAGGGGCACGTCGGGGGTGGGGGGGCTTCTTAGCTAAGCTCAGGAGAGACGGGGTCGCGAACTCCTTCCCTCTCCTGCGGGCCCTCAGGAGAGACTCAGCCTCTGCCAGTCCCCGGCGCGGACACTGCAGAGACCGAGTGCGCGCGCAGGCTTCGCTCAGGCGGCCGGGGAGGGGGGCCGGAGGGTCCAGCGGCCCGAGCTTCCTTCCCTTGGAGCTGTCGTGCCTGTGGGAGAGAGGAGAGGGAGAGAGAGAGAGGGCCCCGTCTGCCTCCTCGGCTTGGCTGCGACGTGGCTTTCGTTCCATCGCCGCCTCGCCGACGCTTGAAATCAACCGGACAATAGCTGCCTCGGAGCAGGCGTTTCACAAGCACCGACGACCAGCCGGGTCAAGACCTTCAGAAATGCTGCTGACAGTTGGGGGGGGGCAGTTCAGATGCGCCCAAAACAAGGTTGCGACGGGTTGGGTTAGCTCCCTTTGCAGGAGATGGCGCTGATGGCCAGGGGGCGACCTCCGCAGTCCTTGGCTGTGCTTCGGAGCTCAGCAGGGCTTCCGCTCACTTTCTCTCCCCCCCCCCCCCCGCAACTGCAATTCGGGGTATAAAATCTGAGGCGCTTTTTTCTGACTTCCCCTGAGGTCCGGCAGGGAGAGCGCGGGGGGGCTCTTCGAGGGCGTCCTGCCTCGGGTGCGAGACACCCCCCTGCCGTGCCCGCCCCCCAACTCTCCAGCGCCCTGCTGAGCTGCTTAAGGAGTCTGCTCGGGCTCGGCCTGGAGTGGAGAGCGGCTCTGGAGCCCTTGGGCTAGGAAGCAAAGACGGCCGGCGTCCCCTTGGAAATCCACCCCTGCCAGACAATAGCGCGCTGCGCTCGGCTGGAGGGGCGCGTTTCTCGCTGCTTCTTGCGCCTGTCTCCCATGCTGCTTCCCGGCAGCCGACCTGCGGGCAAGGAATGCTCAGGCAGCCGGGCCCGGTCGCTTGGGAGTCAAGGGCTTGAGGCGAGGCTCAGAATTGCCACCCCAGTCATGGCTCCAGTCGGGGCGGCGTTTTCAGCAAAGCGGGGGTCGCAGATCTACGGAGATGCCCCCCTCTTCCGCTTCTCCTACGCCCTAAAGCCGGCCGAGCATTTTGCAGAGCCGTTGCAGAAATTACTTGCGGGGAACCGGCGGGAGAGAGCAGGGGGTCCTGGCCCTCTCCTGCGCTGGCTTTGCCGCTCTCCTCGCCGCCTTCCTCGGCCTCCGGGCAGGCAAAGTCTTCCGGGTCTGCCGCTCGCGATGCGCTCCTGGAAGCTGCCCGCAGGGACAGAGGGGGCGAGCTTTTCCCGAGCCTGGGATGGGCCTCAGCTTTCGCCTTTCTCTCACACCGCCTCCCTGTATTTGTCGCGTGCGCCTCGCCTACCCTTTGCAAAAAAAGCGCCCCGTCCCACTCTTTGCTGCGCTTTTAACAGAAGATGCCCAGCCGCAAAACAGTCCGACATAGGCGTGTGGACCACCGACCTTCACAGGCGCGAGCCGATGGGCTCAGAATAGAAGAGAAGTGGACTATAAAAGGCAGCAGGGACCTTCGAGGATCGAGGGGGAAGTACAGAAGCAGGTGGAAGCGCCTCGAAGACTAGCCACGAAGGGGAGGTCCAGCTCGCCCGCCCCAGAGCAGCCACTTCTGCTCTGCCCGAGCTTCACCTTCCAGTCGAGGCCGGCCAGCCCTCTGCCCTGCTCCAGCGAGGCCGCAGGAGGATGCGGCCAGTTGTGGAGCCGCAGCGGCCTCTGCTCGGCACGCCCGGAGGAAGAGAAGGCAGCGGAGGCAACGGGCCCAGTCCTGCGTGAGGGGCCCAGCTCCGGGCAGGCGGGGACTTCTCGGTCCGTCGCGTCTTCCTGCGGGCCACATCGGCTTCAGCAAAGGGCCACGCGGGCCACCTGTGACTCCTTCTCCCCGGCGATGGCCTCCAGCTCTTGCCTACCCGCAGGCAGGCCGCCGACTCCGCTTCTTTACCCCTGGAAAGAACGGAGGAGCTGAGGCCCAAACGCCGCACTGGCACTTCGCGGTCTTGTGAATGCACTTCAAATGGACGCGGGAGCGAATCAGCTCGCCGTCCACGGATCTCTTCGGGAGAGGCGAATGTCTCAAAAAAGCTGATTTCCACCACTAACCGTGACAGGTTTCCTATCATTATAAGAAAAGAAAAGAAAACGCAGGAGAGGGGAGTGTTTGGGGGCTTTGTTTATAAGCGGCAGCACAGCCCCCTCCTCCAGCCTCAACCCACCACCTGATATAAAAGCGCCCTCCCTCCCCTCTGCTTTTGAGGCACAACGTGACGTTGAAGGAGCTACATTCAAATTTTTGTTTTCGAATTAATAGAAACAAATTCGTGCGCTCTGTCGGCTTCACAGCAAGACAGACACCAAATAAATCCAATTCCAAGTTGTGGTTTGGCGGAATTATGTGAAGTTTCCTTTGCTTAGTTGTTGTTGTTGTCGAAATAGCGCTGTCTTCTACAGCAGATTTTAAAACATGAAGGGTTAGGAAACTAATTGTTTCGAGGTGGCAGATCTTGTAAAGGTTTGCATCGTTAATTAGCATTGCAAATCCAGTCCAACCGTTCTTACCGCAACGAAGGGCGGTGTAATGTTGGAAAGGGAACTTTGCACGAGACGCAATCTCTGGCGATTAAAATGTCACGACAATTAAACTCAATGCACCCGAGTGAGTTTTCAATTCCTCTCTGTTCTTAAATCTCCGTATCAGGGCCAGCAAATTACAGCCATTTTTCTTGCTCTAGTTTTAACCACATCGGGGAAAAGGTTGTTCTGGCGTGTCCCGTGCAAAAGAGCATAGTTGGACGGTTAGAGGAGGCTTGAAGGTTTGATGAATAATTTTAAGCGGATTCGTCGGTTCCGCTTAACTCGCTTTAATAAAACGGCACCGTCCTAGTGCTCCTCCCCGTCTTTCTTCAGAGGTTGAGAGGAGGGGGCTACGACTTGCCAGCTCAGGGGTGGAGCTCCCTTGATGCTCCCGGGAACGCAAATAACCTCGGACCTCCCGAAAACTAGGAAATGTCACCAAACCTTCCCAGATGTATAACAACTAGCTTTACACTCAAACACAAATTACCTGGTTTAGACAGACATCAAAATTCCCCTCTAAGGGAATGATAGTTTTGCCCCAAAATGGAGCCTCTTCCAAAAGAAAGTAAAAAACCGGCTAGACACCTCCAAAAGTGCGCTGAGAGGACCCCCTTTTTTCATTATCATTCGAGTAAGCAATAAATAAAATAAATGTGGACTTCCGAGGCTGTTTTGAAACGAATGCTGTTCCTCTCCCTGCAGGACAGGCGAAGGGAATCCCGAACTGCGACCAGCCAGTCTCCATAGCCCGCACCAGGCAATATTTCTGAGGCCGCCACCCCGACCCCAGTCACTATAAGCAAGCGAACGATGTTATGCACCCCGCACCTCAAAAGGCTTTCACTTTTCCTACAGGAAAGAAAGAGAGAAAATTGATTTTCAGAAGACAGATCTATGTAGAGCAATTATATTGCCATAAATATTTTAAAAGATACAAAACTGAGGATAAAGAGAAATCTAGCCAGAGATTTGTAAGCACAATCGTGTCCATTTGCTGGTTTATTACAAGATCTATATTTTCTTGTGCCTGAGGGAGGAACGAAAGGGAACAGGGGACCCGGGCAGCTTCACAGCCACCCACATTCCTGGGGGACTGGAGAGGTGGGGGTTTGCGGGCCTCCTAGCGAGCCGGGGGGTAGCGGGGAAAGGAGACTGTGGTCACGGTGTTTGCGTGACACAATCCCTAACTCAGAGGAGCGATGCCCCGGCCCTCCCGTTGGGCAGCAATCAACGGAACAAGTGGCCTACGGCTCTTTTTGTCTGCATCGGAGGTATTCCTTAAACTTGTCAGAGAAAAGGGGTGTGTGCACATGGCCTCTAAGCAGTTTGAAACCCTTGCCTTCCATTTACCCCGTTCTGACTTGGTCAACTCTTCTTTCGCGCTCGGCTGATAGTATTAGGAATTCTGAATCTGATCCCTAAGTTCTACAGAGCTAAATCGGTTTACATCCAGAGACTTCGATGTCTCCAGGGTTGCCATCGCAAAACCCCCGATGTTTCGGATCTGGCCTTTCAACTTTTGTGAGCTACTCATAAATATTGGGCAGTCTCTGTGTTTTAAACTATTAAATTAAATTAAATTGAGTACTGGAAGTGTGAAAGGCAGCAAGGAAGATGCCAAAGGGCATAGAATTAATAACGATAAAGATGATTGGGTGAAAAATATAATCTGTCATTTTATGGAAGGGAGCTTGTTTTGTTTTTTTGTAAGCAGATTCGCGGTGATTTCTGCCCGGTTCCCAGCCCAGTTTGGATGGGGAAGGCCAGCGCTTTCGAACCGGAAGTCTCAACTCCTTAAAAAACCTTCTGCTAGAAGCTCGCCCTTTGTGGTTCTCTGGAACAACGAAAAACAGTTGTAGCTGCTGATAAATGCGCAGTTCCTGTTTGATACAATTTGCGTTGACGGGACGAGCTCATTCGATCTTTCTCACTCCTAGAAGCGAACCTTCCTCTCCCTACTCAGGCTGGTCCCGCTTTTCCTCCGCTCCCTTCCTTTTGGATCGCGCCAACAGCCGGCCTGGGGACCCGACTCTTTCCCTCCGTCTTTCCGTCGTTTTCTCCGGTTCGACGGCGGCGCGCCTGGGCTCTCCTCCCTCGCTCCTTGCCTGCCTGCCTGCCTGCCTTGCAACCTGTTGCTTAGGGGTCTTTGCATTCCTCCTTCCTCCCCGCCCCATTAGTGGAGCCGAGGCCCCCAGAAGTTCAGAGGCATGGGGCAGAAGAGTTTATCCGGTCTGGTCATAAATAATACCCCGACGACTCTCCCCAGCCCACTTAATTCATGCTTGATGGCCGGGACTTCGACGGCAGATAAAAAGTTCCTAAGTTGGTTGGGGTTTTTGTTTCCCTTTTCCAATCATTAACGTCATGGAGATAAGCTATCAATAACCCCGCTGTCCTTTCGGAGCTGAGTTCCACAGTATTGATCCGTGGGCCTCTTCATCTCTGCCAAGGAAGACACGGAATAATTTTCGCATTACAGTCACTTGGATTTGCTTTTAATTCATATTTAAAGCTGCAACCGACTCGGCGGAGCTTTCTGCGCAAAGACTGGAGGCGCCTAATTAATAATAAGTTAGAAACGAAGGAAGGCACCAGCCGATGAATAATTAATCCAGACATCTATGTCTCTTTGAATATGGCTGCTTTAAAAACGTGGGCTCACCAGCCCCTCCTATAAGTCTGCAATTTATATGGGGGTGATTTAAGATAGCGATTTCCCCCTGAAATACAATGCTAAATTATTTACAGTGTTTTGCAAGCTTCCATAAGTTCCCTCATTATCAAATGCTGCACTCGGCCCTTTGCGGTGGTTGGGGGGCTAGGCGCGGAATGAGGAGGGGAAATGAGGAGGGGAAGAGGGCCATACCTGGGGAGGGGGCGCCTGGAGCAGGACGAGAAGGCTGCGGAGGCGGCCAGCTCTGTTCCTCGTCCCTAGCACTAACTTAACCCTATCCGGCCCCTGCTGGATTAGATGGCGGCCCCCTAACTCTGGGTGTATGGGGGAGACCGCGTGAATCACCCCCACATCTAGGCACCTGCTGTTTCGGTGCTATTTGTACTCCAGCCTCTTTGAAAATTGGAGGCGGTGATGACAGACTAGAGATCCCAGGTTCCAGTAAAAGAAAAGAAAAGAAAGGTGATTGCCGTAATACATAAAGACAGATAGTATAGAGTTTGATGCCTAGTCTTTGAATAACTTTATTGCTAGTATGAAAGGGGTGGGGGAAGGAGACCGAGTTGGTCCGTGAATGGGTGGGGGAATAAAAAATAGACAGCTGAGCAGCGCTTTTTATTGGGACCAATAAAATACTGGGCCAGCTTTCAAGTTCTGGAGAATAGGGCAGCTCGCTTCCTTGTCTGGTTGGCACCAGCGAAGATCTTGCCCACCTACGGATTTTGGAATCGTTGCTACCAACAGAAGCTGTAATGCGAAGCGCTAATTTTGGTGGGCTGCAATTCCTTGGACCTTATTGGAAATACCCCTGAGGAAGTTGCCAAGTTTTTAAAAAATAAAAACACGCTTTTTCTTGTGGCATGGTGGCGGTTCCAGAAAAGCTGGTGGAAAGCTGTAAAATATGCCTCTTTAGAGGTTGACCGAATGGATAGGTAAGGGCTTCAGTTGCTGGAACTGACACGGACCTGCCCTTTGTCCGCTGGTAGCAGCTGGTCAGTCAGGGGTGGGGGGATGTTCTGAAGGTGGTCACCTTACGCGCTTTTCAGGTACAAGGTGGTCCTTTTGAATGAAAGCCTCTCCAGTATAGTCCTGTGAGGGTCCTGCAAACAAAGCGACGAGAAGCCTTCCATGAACTAGAACCAAATTAGGCCATTTTGCCATCGGTCCCCGCGGTGGGGAAGCCCACCATCCTTGTGCGCTGAAGTCCACATCGGATAACATCGAAAGTCGTTTGGAATGAGGTCCAGTGCCTTCGTTGAGGTCAACAGCAGCAGCGGTCGAGCTTCTTCCTGCCCGACGTAAAGGTCCCCCGCCGACGGCGTAGCCATTGGTGAAGTTGTCCGCCTTGGCTCCATTTCTTCTCATGCGCAGGAATGGACATGCGTGTCTCTTGTGGACTGCAGAGGGGCACCGTTGGCAGCGGGGGCGGGGAGATGAACGCCCCCCGATTCAGTAGGGCGGATGTAATCAGATGCCCTCATAGCGTTCATATTTGGAGACCCTTCAAAGACACCGTCCGTTCCCCCCACTTTTAGTCAAACCCTCCCCTTTCTTTCTAAGCATTCCCACTGTGGGGTCCTCAACGACGGGTCGAGGGGCCGTCTGCGTCTCAAGAGGGGCCACAGGAAGAACGGGGGGGCAGGGGGCAGGTTGAGGGGCAAAGGGGTGGCCTCGCAGAGATAGGCGGAACGAGGGGCAGCCAATTCTTATTTTTCAAAATGAACTCGCACCAGGGTGGAGAGTGGCAGGGCAGAGGGCTGGTCGGGCGGCTAAAGGGGCTTCCGGACCAAGGCAAGGATCTGTAAAACGGAGCAGCCGAAGCATGAAATAGCAAAAAGGAACAGCTTTGCCAAATGAAAGGGGCGCGTGCCTACAAATTAGGAGGAGCGTGAAAACACGCCCTGCTGATCGATCCCTTTAAAATCCCTGCAAACGCCGGTGGAGGAAGCGGGGCGTTCCGAAATGCCTGCGCAGCCCCTCGGGTCAAGGCACCCCTGGTCGAATGGGTCGTGTGGCTTTAGGTAAATTGATCAGCCAAGGGAACGATTACATTCCCATACATTTGCGCCCGGAAGGCAAGAGTTCTTCTGCGAAGACGCGGCACTGGCTTTGTTTGAGAGCCGGGCCCGAGTTGGTCACTGCGGGTCTCTGAAGAGAACCATCTCGCAGGCCCTGCTCGGTGGGGCTGGGGAAGGGGGCCACCCCGCCGTGAAGACGGAGTCCAGGTCTTTAAGAGGAACACCATTTTAGAAAATAATAACCTGCTTTTTAGTTGCTGCTGCTGCTGCCTTTATTTGCATGCCTAAAAACTCGGGGCAACCTACTTTTGGATAGACATACCAAGGATTGCGGTATATTTTCTCTTTTTAAAAAATAAAACGATTATCCTGTCAGTTGACATTGCAGCCCAGTTCTAAACAGCGAGTTATACACTTATTTACGAATCCTCATTTTCCTCCTTCGGCTGATCTGCTGGAGTTCTCCTTCCACCACCCCCCCCCTTGGATAATGGGGTTCAGTCTCCGTCAGCCCCAGACCTCGGGGTTTGGCTGTTAGCTCTGCTGCTGACTCCCTTCTTCTTATTCACAATTCTGCTCTGTGGAGGCTGGCACACTGAGAGCAGCGCCGGAAGAGCCGCCCTCGATTCTTGCAAGCTTTGAAGAAGGACGGTTTGGAAGCTGGGCGTGGGGGAGATAGCTGACGCCCCCGCCAGAGTCTACCGGGCTCAGCAGGATTTTGCCCTTCCGCGTTCTGTATAGCTGCCCACACAGAGGAAGCAACATAAAGCCTTCTCTCTTTCTGAAAATAAGCTTTATTGATTTATCATAAACATACTGTATGTACAAACTCATAACATACAAACGACAACAAAATCACACACGGAGCATATTCAGTATTAAAAAAAAAAATACAGAGATGCAGTTAACATATGGCCAAGATTCTCAGATGAGTCTTTATAGCCCAACCAGAAGGAGGAGTAAGTTACGGGAGGACTTATATAAGACTCTCCCTATTTATTCCTGTATTCAAAAAATGGAGACCAGCCCGCTTCAAAACTGTCCGATTTGGATTCGCCCCACACACCGAGTCTGTGTCTGACCAGGCCGTCAAATAAAGCTATGTTCCATACAAGCCAAACGTGACAAGAGTGTCAGCCTTGGGCGCGCAATTTCTTCTACATTCTTCCGCATAGGAACTCTTGATTATTTTCAGTATGGGCTATTGCCAATCTGGCTGCTGATAGCAGCGACGTAAGCACCAGATTTTTTAAAATAAGTTATAGGAGGACTGGCACCGTTCTCTAAAGAAAAAAGGCCCATAGAAGATCTGGAGGCAAATATTGCCGAGTAATAGCTGCTGCCGTTGAGAAAACCCCGGGTGAAGTTTTCTGAAGAAGCCGCTTTCTGCACATCATGGCCTTGATCCGGCACAGAGCCGAGCTTCTCTTGACTCCAAATGGGGCAGCCTCTTTCTTTCTCAAGCTTCTCCGTCCCTTTGGGTTTTTAAGCCCATTAATTTCTCTTGTCTGTCTGTCTCTCTCACGCTCGGCTTTCTTTGTTCTAATGGAGCTCGGGCATAGCTGTCAACTTTTCCCTTTTCTTGCGAGGAATCCTATTCGGAATAAGGGAATTTCCCTTAAAAAAGGGGAAATGTTGACAGCTATGAGCTCGGGTTAGGCTGGAAAGTGATCCAGCCCTTTGCTTCGGTATCGTTACACGCAGGACATTCTTGCTTGAGAAGAGCAATCCAAAAGTTCCTGCAAAAGGGATCCATTCTCCTCTCCTCCCCCCGCTTGCGTAATCTACTAGATTCCCCAGCTCTGGACCTTCTGAGGGCAGGATTTGCTCAAACTTGACCCGTTTTGCCACTCCATCATGCAAGGAGTTCGCGGGGAGAAGGCAGGCTGATCGTAACTCTCCGCCACTGGCCAAGAAGACCGACCTGCGGGCGACATTGTCTTCTGCCAGTCAGAGGGACCTCAAGGACAGGAAGGCCCGGGAAGAGTTCAGTGAGCGTCCGCATCGCCGCGGGCTCGTTCCTGGGCTGCCTGTGGAGGCATCAGGACCTCAGGCACGGCTGGTATTTCCACGCCAAAGGCGGGGGACAGAACGAGCCTTGCTTGCAGTTTTTCAGCCAGCAAGGGAAAATAGGTTCCGGGGCTATTTCTCCTTGTTGTTGTTTATATTTATAGTTACAGATAGGTAGCCGTGTTGGTCTGCCATAGTCAAAACAAAAAAAAAAATTTTTTTTCTTTCCAGTAGCACCTTAAAGACCAACTAAGTTAGTTCTTGGTATGAGCTTTCGTGTGCATGCACACGAAAGCTCATACCAAGAACTAACTTAGTTGGTCTTTAAGGTGCTACTGGAAAGAAAAAAAATTTTTTTTTTAATATTTATATTAAGTGTCAACAGTGTGTAGCAAATATATATATAAACATTTACCCCTTGTTGTTAGCCAGCAATACTATGCCAAAGGGTCAACGAAAGGAAATTAATTACAGCAGCTTATTATTGTTATTCAGAAAATTTGCATACCGCCCTTGACCCTAAGGTCCCAGGGCGGTTCACAACAGAAAGATACAAAATACATAATAAAACAATAACCCCCCACCCACAAACAAATTTCAAAAGCCATAGAATGTTAATCTTATGACGATTCCCCATGAAGAAAGCTGTCAGGAAAAGTATTTGTGTCTTCCAGTCTGAATGGTCTGGTTTGTATGTGTCTGTCCGTCGCTAACAGAGAGACATTATTCATGACGTCACAAGCAGCAGATCAGCCTGTCCCTTGAAAACCGGGCTCCGTTTACTGCCACGTGCTGCTGCTGCTGCTGTTGCCGCTTACGGAGAAAACTGAGGGTAGAAGGACTCCATGCTGCGATTCCTCACTTCCCAGCTTCAACAGTTGCAAATCAGGTGCTTTATATTTGCACGTGCCAGAATAATAATAATAATAATAATAATAATAATAATAATAATAATAATAATAATTTATACCCCGCCCATCTGGCTGGGCTTCTCCAGCAACTCTGGGCGGCTTCCAACAAAATATTAAAATACAGTAATGCATCAAACATTAAAAGCTTCCCTAAACAGAATCTTTTGTCTGGTAAAGGCTGGGCGGGCGCTGGGCTTCCGGCAACCAGGAAACTAAGAAGACGAGGAGCCAGAAGACCACCACTCCTACCGCTGTACTGGCTGGAGTGGTGGTCTTCTGGCTTCTCGTCTTGTGTGGAAGGCGTGGGGGAGCAGCAGCATTCTGCCAGGTCCAGGTGACCTCTGCTCACTGAGAGAGACAGGTGAGATGCGGTGCATAAAGGAGTCCCTTGGCCACCCAGCTGCTACTCATCAGCTCCGCTGAGACAGCCACATCGCTTGCTCTTTGTCTCCTGTGAGGATTGTACTCTGGTCGTCCATGTGATTTTGATCAGAAAGGAGCTTACCTCCTGTTGCTTGGAAACCTCAATATGTGGTTCACATGATGCACTTCAAGAAGGGAGACATGGTCATGTCACTCAATCATTCATCCTGGTTGCTTCTAGTGATATTTTAAAAACAGACTCAGCAGCTGGATCCTAGTACAGTGGTACCTCTGGTTATGAACCTAATTCATTCCGGAGTCCGTTCTTAACCTGAAACGGTTCTTAACCAGAGGTACCACTTTAGGTAATGGGGCCTGCGGCTGCTGCTGCCGCACCGCCAGCACCCAATTTCTGTTCTCATCCTGAAACAAAGTTCTTAACCCGAGGTACTACTTCTGGGTTAGCGGAGTCTGTAACCCGAAGTGTTTGTAACCCGAGGTTACTGTACTTGTCTCCCAATTGCTAGGTCACTGGGCCCCCTTTTGTCTGGAGGAATCCAATGTAGGGCTAAGTTAAAGTTGCTTCTCCTCCTCCTCACTCCTCTGGTGAAAAGTTTTGTGCCAGTGGAACATTGTTGCACAACAGAATGCAGAAGCAGGTTGCTATTAATGTTTGTTGCACAACAGATTTAGCCCTTGTGCCACGAGTTCTATTAGCACAACTGTTGCGCTGGATCCCTCTTGCATTGGAGCCCTTCTGCTTGTAGACACAGAGCAGAGGATTCAGCCTATAGTAACTAACAAATATCAGCCATACCTTACATTTAGCTAGCTAGCATTTTCTGTGCCTGCATTTCTGCTTTTTAAATAACTTGATTAAGTGCACCTTTTGCCATGAAAGCAGTCACACCCTCTGCCTCCTAAGCTTTAAGACACCACCAGTGTCATGCTACTAAATAGTTCCATGGTACTGAAGAAGGTGGCTTATCTTCAGGCTTACAATGCCTGGTAACAGAATTAGACCCTTTAAACCCAAATGTGTGGGAGAAACATGAGAGTAAAAAGGCTGTGAAACCTTTTTAGCAGCATAAAACACATATGTGCTTTTGCAGCTTACTGGAAGCTAGTATTTAGGCAATTCCTAAAAATTTTATTATTGTTTGTGGTCTGCTGACCTTCCCTTCTTTGTCCCCCATTGCTAAGAATGAACCACACATTTTAGTATGATAAACAAAAGGGTTTACTTACATTTAAGTGCAGGCAGCAAATACATCAGAGTAGTAGTATGCAGGTAAAATTACTGCTTAGTTATAAAATACAAAAGGGGTTTCCAAAATGGAGTCTGGGCTCTGAGCAGAGCCCAGGCATGTGTGTCTGCTCCCATTGCTGGTTTGAAAGAAGAGAGAAAGAGCTCAGACAGGGAGGAAGTACATAAGATTATCTCCTTTGTTAGAAATTCCCACCAAAGCACTAAGGAAGTGACCTCATACAGTCCCTTCTATATTGATTCAGGAACTCTGAGCGTCAGCCCCTCATCTGCCTGTCTGGCAATCATGCATTTGTGATTTTGTCTGGAAATCCCACACTTTTCAGCATGGCTGGTGTTCAAGTCCCACTGCAAGGGAAGGTCACAGCTGATTCAAGTGGGGCATGAAGGGCACTGCTGGTCAGATGGTTGGCGCTGTGGACTTTAAGCTCTGCTTTTGGCAGGAGTCAGCTCCCCTTGGCAGCACCCGTTAAGACTGAAACCTAACCCTAGTGGGGCTTGCTTTTGGTACCAAGTATAAAAGGTGCTGAGGACAAGCCCCACTTGTCAGGGACCCACTGAGGACCTTGTCTTTACTTGCTTCACACAATATATCATAAATGATTTCATGTGTATGCATGACTTGGGGGAAATGGCCTAATGGACCAAATTAATATCTCTGCCGGACCTCATTTTGCTGGGTGTTTCCCTTCACTGCTCTAAGGCTTGCACGGTTAGGAGAAAGAATGAGCTCAACCTTGTTGGTCACTGGCCAGTTGTCTGCACTCATTGCTACATGTGTCAAATGTGGATACCCTCCCCCCCCCATTTGTTCCAGCCTCATAAAGCTCCCATTTCTGCCCCTGACCATTTCCCCTCCTCCTCCTCAATGGGGGAAAGTGTCAGCAGTGCTAATCTCCTTCTGGCATCCGTTGGCTTTTGGAGTCTTCAAGCTTCACCTTTGACATATCCTTCTATGCAAAGGGAAACAACCTCTATCTACTGACCACAGCAAGCTGTCGCTATCCCAGGCACAGCAAAGAAGCCTTTTATCAGCTGTGAATAAATAGCCCTTGCAAAACCCAGAGGCTGGAAAGGCCCGCTGATTTCAGAGGGTTGCACAATACCCAGGCTTCACTTCCATTGAACTGACTTGCCTTGCCCTCCACTACCCCTTTGTCTTTGCACTGTTTGACCCTCCTTCACACACACACACACACACACACAGAGAGAGAGAGAGAGAGAGAGAGAGAGAGAGAGAGAGAGAGAGATTCTGTCTCCCCTGTGCTGTGGTTGTAATAATAATGAATAATAACCTGGATGTTTTGTTTCCTTGCTGTTCTTTTAAGCCTGCCATCAATAGGAATTCACATAGCAGCATTGATCAGTTTCAAGTGGAGGAACTGCAGGCTCTGGCTGGTCATTCCCACTTGGGTTTGGCAGCAGAGAAACTCAAAGCTTCTGCATTCAAGCTTAATCAGGTTCTTCTCAAAGCTGATGATCAAAGAGACCCTCAAACAAGGTAAGGACATTCTATTAAATGCATTGTATTTCACTACCAAAATAGAAATTGGTCCAAGCAACCAAGTGAGAAGTTTGCGCTCTTGCATCAGTCCCATAAGAGACAACATCAAGACTAAAATATTATGAAGGCACCATTTCATCCCCAAATGAGCCTCACCATTGGGCAGCAGTCAAGAATACTACTAATGAGCTTTAGCCTTGAACAATTTTCCTCAGCATGGATCACAGCTCCTTGCCTCCTTAACATGGAGGGTGAGAGAACAAATGGGTATCTCCAAGAACAGGTACCATGGCCTGGGCACCATGGGGCCAGGACAAGAGACACAGAAGGGCACAATTCCAGCAGCTGTATCCTTTCGCCAGCTTGGCCAGGGGAAGTCAGTGGCTGAAGCTGTCCATTACCACCAGCCTCTTGCCTGGAGGGGATGGACCTACTACCCCCACCCACAGGAGGCTTTGTGTACAAACAAACACATACACAACAGTTGGAGAGTGAAGGAGTTAGTTCGGGGGAGGGGAGCACAATTTGTTTTTTCAGTGGAAGCAATTGTTTGTGGAAAACTAACCTGTAGAGAAACTTACTTGAAATGCAAATTGTATGAAAAATCCACTTTTAAAATAACATCGACTGCAAGAACCTCTTAAGGGTCTTTGCAGATGTTCTGTGTGTGCTCATGATGGTGCCTGCTTTCCTACATGTGTGTGTGATTTATTATTTATTGATCAGGTTTTATAGCTACAGAGCTCCACAATATACTCTTGTGGATGTTTCCATCTCTTTCTGAGGAAGAATCAGCTCAGCTTCGGTTACGGGGAAGCCCACCTCACCAACATTTCACAATTCTTGTTAAGCGTATTCAGCAAACATTTAGATAGGGGATGATGATGATCTCTTACCTGTCCTATATCTTAAGGAAGGGTGGGTTACAATAATGTAAAAATGCAATATTAAAATGTTGAAACAATTCATAATCAGAAGAATACGTTGATTTCTAAAATATCTCTCTCAAATGTCAAAGGGCAGAGAAGTGTGTCTTCAGCAAATGACAAAAACTATACAATGGAAGTGTAAGGTGTACATCTGTGAGGAGGTAATTCCATAGCAAATGCCCTCTTCTGAGTGTCCCCCCTCCAAAAAAAAAAAACCCACCAAGGGAGATGGAATTACCATAAGGCCCTCTCTGCTGATTTTTACACCTGATGTGCTCTATAGAAAAGGAGCTGATCTATATTTGTGGTTTTAGGTACTCAGGACTTTAAACACTAATGTGAGCAATTTGAATTGGCCCCCAAATCAAAAGGAACCCCAGCCTGGCTCCTGCATTGTTAGACCAGCTGGCATTTCTAAGTTGTTCAAGGGCTGTTCCGAGTTGAGTGTATTGCCATAATCCAATCTGAAAGTTACCAGATCATAGAGCACAGTGACCCAGTCACTTTCATTCAAAAGGCGCTACTTGAGTTCTCCACTTAAAATGTTGGTTCCAGGAGTAACTCAAACAACAGACCTGCTTCTTCTAGGGGGAGTACAATCCCACTCAGAACAGGCATCTCCCCATCTCTTGGACCCAAGAACTCAGGAAGCATAACATCTTCGTCCTATCAGGCTTCAGCTTCAGTTTATTGGCCCATATCCAGGCCATCACTGCTTCTAAGCACAGGTCTATCACCTGAGCCACCTCTCCTCACTCAGGTGCTGGGGGTCATCTGTGGTGCCTCATTCCAAATTTCCTGATGACAATAGATGTTTAACTAGCATGAGGGACAAAATGGAATCCTGTTGGACACAACAGGACAGCTCCCATGGTGCCAAGCAATAGCCCCCTAGTCACTACTTTCTGGAAACACCCCCCCAAATAGAAATATAACCACTGCCCCAACCCCCCCCCACCTCCTGGAGCCACTCTAGAAGGATATTGTGGTAAATGACATCAAAAGCTGCTGAGAGGTCAAGGAGAACAAGTAGACATAAACACACACTACTGACACAAACACACACTACTGACACAGATCATCAGCCAGGAAGACCAAGGCAATTTCAAAATGAAACTGAAATGAGTCCAGATAATTAGCTTCCTCCGAGCTTAACTGCAGGTGGGTCACCCCACACTCTTGAGCACCTTGCCCCCAAAGGGGATATTCACTACCAGGAGATCATTGTCAAATGCTCTGAACTCTAATGAGGTTCTCTCTCTCTCTCTCTCTCTCTCTCTCTGATGGGGAAGAAGGCACTGCCCAATTGTTTATTTATACATGTTAATTAATTTTACAATATGCAGCTCTAAATTTGTCGACATTCAGAAGACAAATATTTAAAAATACTTAAAAGCCAGGACAGAATTCAGTAAAGGTACACACAAAAATGTAGAAGTAATACCTAATTGTTCTGCTTAGTTTAATGCAGGGTCACATCTTAATGCAAAATATGCAGTCTGACAGAAGCACAGAGCAGAGCAAGAGAGGGGAATCTGCCCCAGGGTAAGAATGAATTAATCTCAAGGGGTGATATTCAGCCCATGGAGTTCTGAAAATTTAGTCACGTCTTAACAGCTAATACACTCTTTCTTTCTTTCTTTCTTTCTTTCTTTCTTTCTTTCTTTCTTTCTTTCTTTCTTGCCTTCTTCTCACCTATCCCTGATGGAAGTGTTCCCCCCTTTTATTTATTTGTTATTATTATTAAATTAATAAATGTGCAGCCCACCACCAAGACTATTCCATTATAACTCTCCAACCTCCCAAAATTTTGACACCTCTTGCGCTGGTTTAACCCTTTCCGTTTTAACTGTACAAATTTTACGAACACCCTCCATATTTCTTCAAAATCATTTCTCCTACATGTTCCCCCTTCTTACCTCAATGGCACCTGTTAATTTATCATTAATCGCTATATCCCAAACAAACCTCTTTGTAGCATTCTTCCATTTTACATTCTGCTTGCCCCTTCCACTTCCTAGCTATTATAATTCGTGCAGCTGTCAATAATAACAATGAGGTTTTCTTAAGAAGGGGAGGCACCACTAGCTCCTTCAAGGTACCTTCCCGCCCCATTTTGGTGAGCTCTGGTGAATTAAGATGGACAAGGATACAGAGGGCAGGTGGTTGGCTGCACTCCTACAAGGAGTGAGTCTTCATCCTCAGGCTGCAATAACTGAAACTGATCCTGTACAGATGGAACAGGCAATGCTCTGGATATCTCTGTAGGACTTACTTTAACTGTGGCATCCATTTTTCCCTGAATCTGAACAACCTTTTCCCTAAAGCAGGGATGTCCAAAGTCTGTTTTGGGGGCCTAATCCGGCCCGCCAGTCAGTTTAATTCAGCCCCTGTGGCAGTTTATTTCCTGGGGTAAAATCCTAAAAAAACCTCAACAACTTCAATCCTAAGAAAAAGGTCAACAGCCTTGGTTGGCCCTTTGGTCAGCCCTCACGGCCCTTCACTTCATCAGATCTGGCCCTCTTTGAAGAAAGTTTGGACACCAGTGCTCTAAAGTGCTTTGCAAAATTGTCATAGCAAGCTTCAGTAGGGGGCCAGAGCAATTATTTCCCTATCAGATGGCAAAATCCTATTCTTCACTTGAAACAGCTCTGCCAGATACAATGGTGGTGAAAAAGTAAGCTTTCTTCATCACCACCAACACAGTTATGAGCTATAATGTGCTCTCATCCATGTTCGGTCAGCTTCAGATGGGCATTTATGTGGGACATTGCAGTCAAACTAAACAAATGCATACCCTTGCTAGTTAGTAAGTTTAAGGGCAAACAACCAGAGCAGCTTGATAGGCATTCTCACACCATAGGAATGTAACTGATGGAGAGAGCTCTGTGTGATGTCATTTCCCCTGTTTCTAGTAATGGGAAGAAACAGGAGATATAAACCCTTTTCCTGTTGTTTTCTCTCTGTGTGTCTTCTTTTCACCATGATTCTGGTGCTGATTGGACATGTTCCTGGGATCCAGGCACAAAGACGGACTTTAGAAACTAACCTCTGTATTTTTGTAATTAAGGATGCTGTACCTGCATATTTTTTATTGCTGCCTTTGCTGTGAACCAATGCAAGAACATTAAGTAAGAAAACACTATTTTTAAGACTTACTTCATAAGTTGTTGCCTGATTCTTTGTTATGCAAGGTAAAAAAAAGGAAAGCTAGCTTATTTCATAATCTGCAATTGCTCAGAATAAAAGGAGGCTTTATGGCTTATTTTCCTAAGATTTCATGCTGTCAAGGATGGGATTTTAAAAACTCTGTTTAAACCCACACACCTGGGAGACACACCTGGAGGGATAAATTGTAATTAATATAGCCACTCCAACCTAACAAAAAACCCACCCCACAACTTACACCACCTATTTTGCAGCCATTGGCCCTCCTGTTTCATCAGATACAGGTCACTCCAATGTGCTCTGCATGCTCCACTGCAACAGAGATGGCACTCAGGAGCAATTGAATCAATGGTCTTATGCATCTCACCATTCCATAGTGAGACAATAGTCTCAACAGAAATGCCAGCCACGTCAACTGGAAAATCCCCCAAAGAAATCAGGAATCCATCAGATGCCATAAGTCTCTGTGGTACAGAGCCTGGAGAGTGGTCCCCTTGAAACATTCAATCCAAATGTCACCGGGGAGTGATCCATCCATGACAACAGACAATAGTAGCCATTCAATATTTGGATTTTGCAAATGGTTTTGAGGAAGCCCCTCACCAACTGCTCCTAAGAGAAACCACAAGGTTCTCTTATGGATCAGTAACTGCTTAAATTGTACAATGTAGCAGCAAAAATTAAACCGACTGTTTTCCTAATAGAAGGGAGTGTGGTATTCAACTCATACATACATGACATGGAGTCGGGGGTACAGGAATCAAAAGCTGATGGCAAAGAGCACCAACTTGGCCACTGTGGGAAGGACATTGCAAGACAATAGTCAATGCAAATAAGTGAAAGACGATGCAGGCAAAATAAACAAGTCCATACTTCACATTATGCTGATGGGGTCTGGACTGACTGTCTATGCAGGAAATCGGTCTTGTGTTTCTGAAGGGAGGATCACTGAAAACAATGCAATACAGCACAGCAGTGAAAAAATAGAAAACTGAGGCTTTCATAGAGGATACAGGGCCGGCCCAACCGAGAGGCAAAGTGAGGCGACTGTGATTGCCTCAGGCAGCTGGATCCACTGGGGCAGCAGATCCCCAATGACCACCCTTTTTACCCCTTTGTCCCAATGTAGATTTACCCTCACCCCTTCTTCTCTGGCAGGAAGGAGTCACCATTTTGGGGTCCATCTCAGGTTCTCTTTGGCCATCCCTGGGATAACAGGTCTAGCACAGCCATTGGCCATGACTCTTAACTGACTTTGAGCCCCCCATCCACACCAAATGCTCTTATTGTCCAACTGAAAACCTTGTGCTCTCAAAATTTCCTGGTTGCCCCATTGTTGTGCTCATAACATAAATGTGTTCCACATGTGGAATGTCCCTTTTGCTGTTGCAAAAGGAAAAATGCTATGGATGCCACATGACAGCATCACACACCCCCACATACACGGGTGCCGATGCAGCGGAGACTGGCCCAGTAAGGAGAATGGGGGCACTGACCCACCAGCCTCAATATGCCCTCAGCCAGCCCCCTTCCACCTTCTTACAATCAGCCCAGGAGGTGGTCCTGGCTGGCAGCTTCCTCCTCCTCCTCAGTCTGAGTTTTGCCCTTGGAATGGATTGGGTTGGCCCCCTCCTCCAAATGCACCCGCTCCCTGGGAGATTAGCAGCCAAACTTAACAAATACACATTCTTGCTAGTTAGCATGAGAAGGGGCCAGGTCCACAGAGCAGTTTTACTGATAGGCACTCAGACCATAGAAATGCAATTGGTAGAGAGGGCTCTATGTGATGTCATTTCTCCTCTCCCGGAGAGGAAGAAGCATATAGCAGTTCCTGTTCCTCTCTCTCCCTCCCTTTGATCAGCACTGGATGCAGACATTCCTCTGCTTGCTCCAGCTTCAAGGCATCTAGCTGAAGCTGGCTATACTGTAAATATAAGTGTTTTTCCTGCACAGTTTTTAATGCTATTCTTGCTGTAAACCAAAGTAAGTAAATCTTATTTTTAAACTTACTTCACAAGTTATTGCCTGATTCTTTGTTAAGTGGGGTAAGAATGGAGAAGCCAGCTTACTTCATAGATGGACTTATTCAAAACAAGGTTTTACAGCCTGATTCCTATGCTTTAAATTTTGCTGCCAAGGAAGGGAATTTTGAAACTCTGTTCACAACCCACACATGTGGACACCTGGAGGAATGAATTGCAATTACTATATCCTCTCCTACCCATTAAAGCCCATCCCACATGTTCCTCCACCCCAGCTGAAGCACCCTTAGGAAGAGGACTGCACTTCCCAGGATTCCCTGGGGGAAAGTCACGTGTTTCAAAGTTGGCTGAAAACTCTTTAAACATGTAAGGTGGATCTGCCCAAGGAGGAGGCAACAAAGGCTCATTCCTCCAACCTGGCGCTCTGAACCAAAAGCCGTTTTCATACTGTTACGACTTTAGAGTGGAGGAAGTGCGCTGTGCAAGGTCCTTCCAACCCCAGGTAAGCCCCTGGAAGCCCCGATATCTCGCACCGCTTGGTTTCGACTGAGATAGGTTGGTGGACTCAGGAAGCAAATCAGACCCACGAGGAAGCTTCGATGACTTCTTTTCAGGGCTCTTTCTAGCGACAGAAAGGGGCAGAGACCAACCACAAGCCGCCCGCGTGAGATGGAGGAGTGGATGTCTGGACGCTTGTGAGCCGGTTGCAGCCCCAAGCCTACCCCATGGGGTTGTTGTGAAAATAAAGCAGGGGAGGGGCGGCAGGTACCCCCGCACTCTTTGGAAGGAGATGCGAGAGACAGGAGGGACACCAGCCTGAAGAGAAGGGGGAGGGCCCTGTGGCTCACATGGGAGTAGCCAGGGGAATGCAAGGGGCAGCTGCCCCCCTAAATCAAGTAAATATATAAAAATATTTATCTAACCGACCAATTGCATCGCAGATAACTCGGTTTTGCTCCCCCTTAACATAAAGCCTGCTCCCTAAAATAAATCCTGGCTACGCCCACAGTGGCTCAGTAGGAGGAGCGCCTGCTGTGCGTCCCAGGTTCAATTCCCGCCGGAATCTCCTGCGGAGGCCCCCTGAACCTCTGGATAGCCGCTGCTGCCAGTCAGTGTTGGTAATACGGTGCTAGATAAAAGGGTTGCCAAAGAAAGCTACCCTTCCCACGCCTACTGACTTCTAGGGGGACCTCCTCCCAGGTAAATGTGTGGCACGGGATGACAGCCTTCTTGATGGCGAAGGAGTGACCACGGGGGCGCCTCTGACTCCCTCTTCCCGGCTTCGTCTGCCTTCGTCCCCGCCCACTCTTGGTCCTTCGGCGCTCCTGCTCGGCCTGCAACAGCGGAGACTGCGACCCGCTCCGAACCGGCGCTCTCCAGACGTGAAAAACCCGCGAGGGAGTCTTCCTATCCGCCGCCCGGAGCTGCGCGCAGCTTCTCTGCTGGAAGCGCGAAGTCGCCGAGGGGATGGAGCACCCAGCGGCGCCGGAGGGAGACGCCGCCTCCCCGTGGAGCTCAGGGCAAGATGAGCCACGACCCGCGGGAAGTTCGGGGACAGTCCCAAGCCTGGGGCGGGCGGGGGGAGAATAAGGGCCGGCCTCTCCGGGCGCCCTCCTCCATGGACACACCCCAACACACATTCTTGGTCAGTGCCTGGCACTCTCAGCCTCCGACGCGAGCGCGCAGCAGCCCATCTCTGGACTAGTAGCCGGTCTTGCGCGCGCGCCAGCAGCAGGCACGTGTGAGTGTGTGGGTCCTGACGCGCGCGCAGGTGGGGGGGGCGGAGAGAGGGAGAGAAGGGGGAGGCGCTGCGTGAGTCCCCAGCGCGCATGTCCGCTTTCTCCCAACCCCGGCAGCTGCAGCCGCGGAGCCCGTCACCAAAGCCACTGAAACAGTAAGCGGGAGAGCTGGCGATGGCGAGAGAGGCGCACGGAGCCCGACTGGCGGCGCGGCTGAGGCTGTTCTAGGGAGACCGGCGGGGAGGCATCTGCCGGGGGCTCATTCGCAACACCAAAGGAAGCCCCCCCCCAGCCGCGTCTCCCCCCTGGAATAAAACCCAAATTCTAGCCAGCAACATCCCAGGCCGGGCGAGCGAGCGAGCTTGGAGCGGCCTCGGGGGCAGGGAAGGTGCCGGCGTTGCAGGCGAGCCAGCAAAGGGAAGCGCTTCCTCGGTGCCTCGCGGGCCACCCCAAGCCAGATAGATGTGCGCGCCGCCCGCCCGCCCGCGCGGCCACCATGAACACCCAACTGGCGATGGAGACTCTGGGCGACCTCCACGGGGTGAGCCATGAGCCGGGCCCCGACCTGCTCCGGAGCGCCCACCCCCGCGGCGGCGGCGGCCAGAGCAACCCCTTGGCCCACGGCGCCCGCCCGCTGGGCATGGCCGCCCTCCTGGACGGAGGGGACTACGCGCACCATCGGAGCGGCGCGGAGCACCCTTTGGGCGGCCCTCTGCACCCCACCATCACCATGGCTTGCGAGACCCCGCCTGGCCTGAGCATGAGCAGCACCTACACCACCCTGACGCCCCTGCAGCCGCTCCCGCCCATCTCCACCGTCGCGGACAAATTCCCCCACCATCACCATCACCCCCACCACCCGGCTCAGCACCCTCATCATCCTCACCAGCGGCTGTCGGGCAACGTGAGCGGGAGCTTCACCCTCATGCGGGACGAAAGGAGCCTGGCCGCCTCCATGAACAACCTGTACTCGCCCTACCACACCAAAGACGTCCCCGGCATGGGGCAGCGCCTCTCTCCGCTCTCCGGCTCCGGCCTGGGCGGGCTGCACGGCTCCCAGCAAGGGCTCCCCCACTACGCTCACCCGGGAGCCGCCGCCGAGAAGATGCTGGCCCCCAACGGCTACGAAGCGCATCACCCTGCCCTGCTGGCCAGGCACGGCGAGCAGCACCTGACGCCGACCTCGGCTCCCGGCATGGGGCCTCTCCACGGGATCCCGCACCACCCCCACGCCCACCTGAGCGCGCCGGGCCACGGGCAGATCCTGGGGGCCGGGCCCCGGGAAGCCCACCCGGGAGCGGCGGCGGCGGGAGCGGCGGCGGCGGCCTCCGGGCAAGTCAACGGCGGCGGGAGTGGCTCCGGGCAGATGGAGGAGATCAACACCAAAGAAGTCGCCCAGAGGATCACCACCGAGCTCAAGCGCTACAGCATCCCGCAAGCCATCTTCGCCCAGCGCGTCCTCTGCCGCTCCCAGGGGACGCTCTCGGACCTGCTGAGGAACCCCAAGCCCTGGAGCAAGCTCAAGTCCGGCAGAGAGACTTTCCGCAGGATGTGGAAGTGGCTACAGGAGCCCGAATTCCAGAGGATGTCCGCGCTCAGGCTGGCAGGTGAGCGGTGGGGATGGGGTGGGAGGGAGGCAGCAGCGGGCCGACGCGAGGTGGGGGGCTGCACACGCAAGGGGCTCTCTCGGCTTTGTTCCCCTTCGGCCAGCTCGGCCAAAACGCCCCCTGCACCGTTCCCAAACAAAGGTCCACCAGCCCGAAGATTGAGGATGGAGTGGGTGGGTGGCCACTGGGAGAGAGGGGTGTGTAGTGTCGTTGCGGCGCCTTCAGGAGCGAGGGAGGGACCTCTCCGCGCGGCCTTTTTTTTCTTGTCGCTCCCTGGCCGCGAATCCGGCTGGTCTTCCGAGGCGCGGAGCTGGCCTACAGCGCTTTGTGGCGCGTCCGGATGGGGCAGGAATCGGGGCCACGTGGGAAGCCCCCCTCCTGCCGAAAGCGTTTTCCACGCGCTCTCCTCGCGTCCGGAGCCGCACGGTTGTGCCAAGGGGCTGCGGCAGACACACACAGACATGTGTGGCCACTGCAAGAGGCGGCGGCCGATGGCTGCAGCTCTGGCGTTTTCACCTAAACGTCCTCGGTCCTCCGGCTGCCCTGCTCCTTCTCGCGTGGAGGCCTCCTCTTACACGCGTGCACCGCGGAGTGTCTTCCAGTCTGTCCGGATTAATGTCCAAGGTGGTGGCTGCAGGTCCCTTTGGATCGCGTTCAGTGCATGATTCCTGGCAAACCCAGCTCGTTACTGTGCTGATTTTTAGACCTCCCGCCTGCCCCTTGCTTTAGGCGTGTTCTTTTGCTTTGCTTTTCAGCAAATACAGTAATGGCCAACGGTTTGCCCACAAAATTTTCCAGAAGCCAAAGTCAGGAGCTTCCCTAGCTGGCCCCTCCGAGGGCGAGGAGGGTCAGGCGAAAGGCTGGCCTGGGAAGGGGCTTCTTCCGCCTCCTTGACCCCACAGGTCTCTGTTACGCAGGAGAGGCGTTGGGCACAGCTGGCTCTCTCTCTGCAGGGTCTCTCGGCTGTGTGGATGGAAAGAGAAACGAGGCGAGCTGTTCGGGCTGAACTCCTGGTGAAAGGCTGGCCTGGCGCGATGGTGGAGGAGCGCGCAGGTCCCGCGCAGGTGGCGCCTGTGCGCTTCAGAGCAGCGGCGCCTGGAAGAGCCGAGGAAGTTCCTGGCTTTTGAAGGCGCTGGCTTCTCGCCCTGGAAGGACAGCTCTTGCTTCCCTCAGGGCTCGGCCTGCTGCCTGCAACCCGGCAAAAGCTTTTAACAGCCCGCAAAACTGAGGCTGGCGAAATGACCCTTTGACTGGGGGAAGTCCGAGCCGCTGAGGAGACCCGAGCCGTCGAGGCTTACAAGCAAGAGCAGCGCTTGCCGGGAAAAGTCGTGGAAGGATGCGGCAAAAGTTGCGCAAAGCGTGCGCATCACCCACGGCTCCGTCCTGCCTTTCATGAGTGCCCGGCTGGAGGCGCTTTGGACGGCTCTCCTGCTGCCAAGAGGCTGCTTCCGTGGGGAGGGCGGCTGGGCGGGGAGAGAAGAGATTCCCCTTCGATTATTGGGAGGGGATTTGCATAGATCGATACTGGAAGGAAACAACCCTTGATCTCGGAATCACTCGACACGCCCTTTCCTCGAGAGGGAAGTCGGTGCGCGCGCGCGCAAAGCAATCCTCGTGGCTGGAACTGGGAGATTGCATGTATTTTTGTAATGCAGTTATGAAATACATTTCGTTTTTTTTATTATATTTTATTATCTAATAATTATGAGTCCATCCTATATGTTACAGCCGAGGCTGTATAAGACTACGGGATTTCCTACCCCGCTTCTCCCCTGATCATTCTGCGGGGAACGGACGACGAGTGAGGAGCCTAAAGCTCCCTGCTTGGCCATTTTTGCTCCACCAGCCCCGGGTAGCTCCAGGGCGGATTGTGGCCACGAGGCGGTGACATCCCCAAGACGCAGCAGAGAAGGCGCCTGCAGCGTCCGAGGCGGCTTCCCCGCGGTGCCGGCGGCCCAGAGGTCTGTCTTCTAGGAAGGCTTTCTCCTTCCTCCCCGGTGGCTCCTCGGGGAGGCCGGGCAGGTTCTGGACCGCCTTCCTGCGCCCCCTCGCCCCGCCGCCGCTTTTCCTGGCTTCGAGCAGAGCCAAGCCAAGCAATCTGCGGCAAATGCACCCGCGATCGATTTTATTTTGTGCAGGTTTTAAAGGCGAGATGATCTTTCTAAGTGGCAAAAATCTGCGCCGATTGATATTGATGTATGTATGAACATCAGTTCGAAACGTCGTAAATTACTCCAGGCAATGCAAATTAAATTTCGCCTCCGGATTATAACTCGCCCTCCGGCATTTAAGGGAAGAATTATCGGGCCGATTAAGATCCCGCAGCAGCAGCAGCAACTCGCCCCTTCGCTTCCCTCATTTTCACCTCTCGGCTTTTTCCAGTGGTCCGAAACACGTGGCATCTGCCGAGGTCTCTCTCTCCCCCCGCAACCGCCCCTCCAAGCTGCTCTCGCCCCCCTGAAGCGCCCTGCCAGGCAGCCCAGCTGGCCCAGAATGACTAGCAGGCGGCTTCCAGCGCCCACCCAGCGTCTCCCAGCCCGCCATCTCCTAGGCTTAGCTGTGGCTTAACTGCCCGGAGAAAGGCCCAGGGAGGGGGGCTCGGCTGGGCAGGTGATGAAAAGTTTGGCCAAGTTGCGCTTTGCCGGAGAGAGCCTGGCAAACCGAAAGGAAGAAATGGCGGACCCCAATTGACTAGGAGGGGGGCACAACAAGAAAGGGTCCCTTGGGGGTGGGGGGGGGGGAGAGCGAGCGAGCAAGAACCTCGGGGTTTCTTCTTCTTCTTCTTCTTCTTCTTCTTCTTCTTCTTCTTCTTCTTCTTCTTCTTCTTCTTCTTCTTCTTCTTCTTCCCTGGAAAAGTTTCACTGGGCAGCGAATGGGGCGGAATCCTTGAAATCGGAATAAAGACCAGGGATCCTATCTGCGCATTTCGCAAGCATTTAAATTCGTGTCTTGATCTCTCCAGACAGTTGCACTAAACGGGGTCTATTTCTTTCCGGTGCGCTATAAAAGAAACCTGGACTGGGTGCGGAGGTGCGGCTTTGCGTTTTTGTTCCTGGCAGGGTTTCCCCGGTGACGTTGAACGCGCCCCTCCCCCTCCCCCTGGCAGCTTATTCAGAGAAAGGCGAAATCCTGCCGCGGCTTCCCGCTGGGTCTCCTCCGACTTCCACTCAAGCCAGGAATTGCAGAAGCTTCCGCAGCAAACCAAGGGTGGGTTTTTCCAGGGCCTCTGCCCTCGCCTCCTTCAGCTGGGCTTCAGGGCTCCCTGCCTGCTCAGTGACAGAGCATCTGCTTCGCAGGCACAAGGTCCAAGGGTTAGTCCAGGTACCTCCAGGCAGGGCTGCCAGATAACCCCGCCGGAAACAACTCGCTGCCCACCCTGAGCTAGGTAAATCAATGGCTTTACTAAGTGCCTAGGAGCCAGCTTCTAGGGGCCGAGGTCCCTCCCTGAAGCAGTGGCGTAGCGTGGGGGGTGCAGGGGGGGCCGGCCGCACCGGGCGCAACATCTGGGGTTAGGGCAAATCCACGGGTTAGGGGGCGCAAATCCACGGGTTAGGGGGCGCAAATTACTTGCCTTGCCCCGGGTGCTGACAACCCACGCTACGCCACTGCCCTGAAGGAGCGTCTACCCCTCCATGTTCTGCCCAGACACTGAGGTCCAGCGCCGAGGGCCTTCTGGTGGTTCCCTCACTGGGAGAAGTGAGGTTACAGGGAACCAGGCAGAGGGCCTTCTCGGTAGTGGCACCCGTCCTGTGGAACGCCCTCCCACCAGATATCAGAGAGAAAAATAACTACCAAACTTTTAGAAGTCATCTGAAGGCAGCCCTGTTTAGGGAAGCTTTTAATGTTTAATAGGTATTTTAGTGTTTTGTTGGAAGCCACCCAGAGTGGCTGGGGAAACCCAGCCAGATGGGCGGGGTATAAATAATAAATTATTATTATTTGCCCCCCCCCATAAATATTTGAGGGGGTGGCCCCCAGTTAATGGGCATTGACATTAAAATGGTGTGGATGCACCAGGTCATGCGATCAATTATGTGGGGGTAGGGCTTACCAGGGTCCTCAATATTTAATTCAAGTTGGCACCCCTGACTCACTGTATTGATGCTCCTTAGTCCACCTGGCTGGTCGCTTAGGCTTTCTACTGCACAGGTGCCAGCACAGGCTGAGTATAGGGGGCAGGTCGTTCAGGTGGAGAAGGTCCTCTTCGTCATGGGTAGGCAAACTAAGGCCCAGGGGCTAGATTTGGGGAGTTGTTGCAGGAGGAGGAAGGGAATGTGAGGGGAAAGGAGAGGAGATGTGAAATAAACTGGCAATGGGCGGGAAAGTAGTAGTAGTAGTAGTAGTAATAATAATAATAATAATAATAATAATAATAATAATAATTTATTTATACCCCACCCATCTGAGTAGAGTATAGCTCAGGTGTGAGAGAAGAAGGAGAGGGGGAAAATCACAGTGGACTAATAAAAACACATTGAGAGGCATGGAGAGGGGGAATGTAAAACATAGACTTTCCTACTTAGATCCTCTGGATCAGCAAATTCTGTCTTAAATGAAAAGGCTGTGTCGCCATCCCTCCAGAGCCCAATGTCTGTACTTAGCTTGGGGAACACTGAACTATGGAACTCCTTGCCACAAGGAAATCACGGTGACAAGAACTTAGCCTTTCCAATGGAAATGCTAACTGACTATGCGTCTCCACCTCCAGCTGCCACCATTTGGGGTCTGACCTCACCTCTGCAATGCCAGAGTGGTTGCAGTCCAGCACCTTCTGAAGGGTCGCCAGTTCCCCACGCCTTGCTATAGAACAAGCAGAGGGAGCCAACCCCTCAGCCCCTTTTCTGACAGGAGCCTTGATCTGCAACACTGAGCGGGGTGTGCATTGGGCTAAGAGGTGATGCCAAGGGATGGCTGGAGGTGTAAATGAGTATCAGACTTTGAAAAGCTGGCTGGTGTCACTCAATCAAGTCCATCAGTTTTGTTCAGTTAATTAAACGAAATAATTTTAATTGGATTTTGAATAAATGTGCAAATTAATTGTTGCTGTTACTTAGTGGGTTGGGTAAACCACAATTCTGAATACAGTGGTACCTCTGGATGCAAATGGGATCTGTTCCAGAGCCCTGTTCGCATCCAGAGCAGAATGTAACCTGTGTCTGCATGTCTGTGCGTCATGATTTGCCGCTTCTGTGCATGTGCGTGACGTCATTTTGAGTGTCTGCGCATGCGCGAGCGGCGAAACCTGGAAGTAACGTGTTCCGTTACTTCCGGGTCACCGCAGAGTGCAACCCGAAAACGCTCAACCCAAAGCTGCTTCAACCCAAGGTATGACTGTAATGTTTTTATAGGTTTGGGGGTACTGGGGAGCTGCATAGCCTTTAATTTAGCATGGTTCCCACCACCTTCCTCCCTCTTGGGTTGCTCATCCTGGAACTGCCAAGGTAGGCGAGTACATTCTGCTATTGGCCTAGTGTAGGACAAGAAGACCAGGATTCTGGCATAGGTTTTTTAGTTTTTTAAAATATACTTTGATTTACATGCTCACTGTATCTCCACATTTCTCTGTTTCCTATACTGTGTTCAAAACTACTGAATTTCTGGGCTGTCCTGGGCTGATTGTCCCCTGACCCATTGCTTGGACCACTGGAGTCATGCTACTGGTGGTGGTCCAAGCACCTGGGAAAGCACCAGGGGAGATGGGCTGCGGTTGCCAAGCAGGAGACTTGGAATTCAGCTGGCTGTTTTCCTACTCCTAAGGAGGCCACCGTAAGGTAGTGGGGACTCTGAGCCCCATATGCCCTCAGTGCCCTATACATGGGTGGTGGCAAGCACAGAGAGGGCAACAGAATGGGGCGCCTGTTGCTGCCAGTGATACTGCACAGAGTTGGCGCTGGAGGAGATGGTTCTTCTCCTGCGCTCCTCATAGGCTATGAAGAATGAAGGGTAAAACCAGCAGCCTGGGCAGGGCCTGGTAGTAAACCTCCTGGCAGGATAATTGAGGTGGGTGCGGGAGCTGGCCTGCTTTGCTGAAAAGCCTGCTCTGGTTTTCTAATTTCCTGCTGTAGCAGCTTCTGCTAAATCCCACATAACTATGGAACATGAGAAATGGACTAGAGGAGGTGACTTCAGCAGCTTGGCCATTAATCTCTGCCCCAAAGGAAAATGCCCTTGAATCAAGAACTGGGGGTGATGCGCTGTTCCAAGTCAGTGTCGTCTTCCGTAGCTATGTGAGCATTTGTGAGGATAAGGGACCGTTCTTTTATGGATTTTAAAAAAATTGAAAATTAAAGAGCATTTAGAAACTTGTTTGGGCATGAAAGCAAGGAAGGGAGATGCTCAACACTAGCATTATCCAATGGGTCATGATTATCAAAATGCACATTTAGGGCTGGTCACTGAAATTTCTCGGGCCAAGGTCCAGTTTTTCCATATCAGCACATGGAAAGCAAAGGAAACCTGCAGAACTAGTTTCTGCATTGGCTACAGAGGCGAATGAATCTGAGAGGGAATAATAATAATAATAATAATAATAATAATAATAATAATAATAATTATACCCCGCCCATCTGGCTGGATTTCCCCAGAATATTAAAAATACTATAAAACATCACACATAAAAAACTTCCCTAAACAGGGAATCCTCTTTAACACTGTCTTACAGCGCTAATTTCACACATGGCCCTCAAAGCATTTCCTCCAGTTAGCCTGTTATGCAAATGTAAAGCTTGACATTTAGGTTTCTTTCCTGCATTAATCTAGGCCGCATGTGGCACTGATGCCACCAAAAAGGCTCAAAAGGTATTTTAGGCTCCATTTCTCAGCTGAAGTTCAAACCAGTTGGATTCTGGACCCCTTCAGACAACTACTGAACATTTGTTCTGATTTGCTTATTTCAATTATTTGAAAATTATTCACTCTTTCTTAGAGTATAGCAATGTGGCTTACAACATATAAACTGGAACAAAATAAGACTACAAGTATTTGCGGAACATAATAAAAAACATTAATATAGTGAATGCTTTAGATAAAAAATAATCTTGCAAGGGCCTGTCTAAATAGGGCAGTTTTCAGCATTTTGCTGGCCCAGAGCTTATGTGGAGGTTAGGCCATCTTTACTGAGCATTTGTTCAGATTTTTTTTACTGGATGGTTATATGGCAGAGAGCATTCATCCTAATTTGCCCGTGGGGTGCTGACACACCTTCCTGCTAGCCACTAATTCACCTCATGCTTTTCAATGCTTTTGTCCATGCTTTCCCAAACTACAAAAAGGTCTGGGGCTTTTTTAAAAAGTGGATTTGTCACTCTTGGCTGAGGAGCCCTTTAGTAAAGGTAAAGGGACCCCTGACCATTAGGTCCAGTTGTGGCCTTTAATCTACTTTAAATGCCTCTTTTGCACTTCCTGTTCTATGGTGTGGGTGTCATTAGAGAGAAATGCAGGTTTCCACACATGTCTGGTGAAATCCTGATTGCCTCCTGTGTGTTCTCCTCTCCAACTTGATGTTTTGGAGCATCTCTAAGCCAGCACACATTTTTGCTACAGCACACCACAGCCTTCTATCTGCTCAAATATATATTTTTTTTTATCTTGAACTATTTCTTTGGGCTTCTGCCCTCATTTGGAAAGTTCAGAATATCTTTCAGCACCCTTTAATACCTCCTCAATGAGCAAGTTGCAAGAAGAGGTCAAACGAGGACCCAGGTTCCCCTTCAGTCACTTTGGGGTTCACACCAAGGCTCTGACAATGTTCTAAGGCAGCCTTTGGAGAAAGAGAGAGAGAGGCGTCACCAGCCTGTTCCATTGCTGGCCTATGGAGAAGGCTTGTGCTGACATTTGTATTTTAGTAACAAGTTAGGAAATGAACGCCACTGCAGCTTGAAATATTCCCAGCCTTGGACAGGTAATTAAAGCAATATGTTAAAGGCAACAATCAATCACTGCTCTCGAAAATGATAGCAGAATTCACTTTTGCTGCCAAGAGCCGGTCTTGTGCTGCTTCCAGGAGGAAGGGGTGCTGGGAATGGGGAAGGCTTCCTGCCTTGCCCCACTCCATGCCATGGGGATGCAAGGAGGAGATGCCAAGACTGCATTCAGCCAGCTGGGACTCTTTGTACCTCCTCTAACTTGCACGGTGCCTCTGCTTCCAGGGTCTCTCAGCCAGCGCCCGTTCCCTGGTCTTCTTCAACTAGACTGGCCAAGAATCTGCTGCAATATAAAGGGGTGGTCTGCTGCACCCTCAGGTGAATTGTGAGGGGGCTTAGGAAGGATGGGGCACATTGTCCCTCCTCTCTGTCATTTCCGCATGCTCTCCTCCAAATACACTCTCTCCCCCAAAGTCACTTTTTCCTGGCAGATTATCTGGCATCAGCCCAGCAAGAATAATAATAAAAAAAGCTGCAATCAAAGCTTGGGGACACTGGATGGAATCACTGATCATCAGACATGTACCATAAATATGTTTTATGACCTAGGATGAAACTGTAATGTGGTGCAGTGGATCCTGTTATTATTGCATAATTAATTTGATCGTCTGCGCCCGCCAATGATTTCAGTCAGGTGCAACATTGCCTTCTGCTTAAGCTCTGTAGCAGAATGTCTGCGGGAGACTGCTGCCCTTATGCAGTGCAGGGATTTTATTGTACAGTGGTACCTCAGGTTACAGGTGCTTCAGGTTACATACGCTTCAGGTTACAGACTCCGCTAACCCAGAAATAGTACCTCAGGTTAAGAACTTTGCTTCAGGATGAGAACAGAAATCGTGCTCCAGCGACGTGGCAGCAGCGGGAGGCCCCATTAGCTAAAGTGGTGCTTCAGGTTAAGAACAGTTTCAGGTTAAGAATGGACCTCCGGAACGAATTAAGTACTTAACCTGAGGTACCACTGTATGAAGAGTGGATACCCACAGGTTACTAGCCTCCCCACAAGCACCACATACTTACTCCAGCCCTTTGGGGTATGTTAAGAAATGAGGAAAGGGAAATGGCAATACTTCTTCACCTGAGTGCCTGGCTGTAGGTACTTATTGGCAGAACAGAAAGAGGGACTGGATCTCTTCCATGCCTTCAGATTTTGATGGACACGTGAGGCTTTTTAACCCCAGCATCAGTTTGTTTCCAACTTTCTACTTTTAACGAATGCTCTTCCCCTTTGTCTTATCCAGTGTGGGTGAGGGGGATACATGCCACTTTGTGTGGGATTCTGGAGCATCTTGTAGGGCACATAGCCAGCTCTTCTCACAGAGCTCCAGTTACCCTCATGGATGACCTTTACCGGGAGAGGCAGGTGGGGAGTGAAGCCATGTCACTGTTGCTTGACCTCTCAGTGGTGTTGAATACCACTGATCATGGTACTCTGGTTCTGTGGGGTGGCTGTCCAAGATGCCATCCTTCTGTGATTCTGCTTTTACTTATGGATGCAGTTTCAGAGAGTGGCATTGGGTGGCTGCTGTGGCCAGGATTCCTGCATAGCAGGGATCACCCTCAGGGTCCCTTCCAACTCTACAGTTCTATCATTCTAGGACAACTGAGCTGTGGGGTGCTGCAGATCATCTTCTGGTCCCCAATGCTCAGCCCCAAGTTGTTTAGAGTTCGGTATTCTAACTGTGGAACCTTAAACTTGGCGTAGCAAACTGACAACCATTGTTCTAGCTAATGCGCCAGGTATTACCATTCTTGGGTTAAGTGCCAGGGACTGGGCAGAGGAGGAATGGTGGAGACCGCCTCCCCAGCCTGTGTCGGAGCTTGCGTACGACCATGCTGAAATGGCTCTCCTCCACGTCGTACTTCAGAATCCATCGAAGCTCTGCTCCGATGGTGATTAACGACCTAAGCCTTTAATGAGGCTCCAGGCACACTCCCATTACGCAGAGTATCCAAACAGCAGCAGAAGGAGCCGAAAATATGTGCTACATCACTACGTTTATTTCTAACTACGCAGGACAGAAAGAACACGCATCTGCTCTCTGTGAGAGTCAGTGAACAACTGGAAGAAAGAAACACGAAACCAGTAACATCAACATCTGTCTCCCATCGCCCGTGAGACTGCCAACAGTCTGGAATGTAAACAGAGTCTTGTGACTCCAAAAACTGCACAGTGGCATAACAGAAATCTAACAGCCTGACCCTTCCAGAGAAAAAGAAGACAGTTCAGAATTACAACAGGGGTTTGAGGGAGGTCACAGCTCAGAGGAAGATGAGGGGAAAGGTTGAGAAATAATGGGAGAGGAGGAGGAATAAGCACCAGAGGGGGGGACAGCTGATGGGACGCAGTGTCTTTAGAAAGCATTCCAGACCACCCCTCCTTCCCAGAACCTGGCAAGCATTGAAAGTAGGAGAGCAGAGAGCTCAGAGGCAGAGGGTACATCTCAGCACCTTTAGTGATGACACATGAAGGCAAGGAGGGAGGGGGATGGAGACTCACTCGGGGCAACGCCATTATTCCAAAAGGCTGCATTTCCAAGCCTCTCTCTGTGAATATTGAATAAAAAGCAGTTGGTAAGAACTTTTCCTTGTCTTATCCATTCCTGGCGACCTGCCGTGGAAGTTGGATCCACTGCCGCCTGACATTAAGACAGCTTGACCAGAGTGATTCAGGCACTGCACTAGTACAATACACTCTGTGTGGGGCTGCCCATAAGGTCATGAGGCCATCACTGAAGAGGCCCTTCTGGAGCTGCTACAAGAGTGGGGTCTTTAGCGCAGAGGCACCCACTGTATGGCACATCCCCCCTGCTGATATTAGACATGTGCTGATGATTTTCAGTTTGCAACGTTTGTTAAAGACCTTTTTGGTTTGTGGGGGGAGGAGGAGGTGTATTTTATCCAACGCTTCCTCCTCTCGTCACCCACTCCTTAGAAAACCACATGCAGGCCTCCTTCGATGCTTTAATGGCAACTGCGCTGATGCCAGAAGGGACTCTGCAGTTGCTTTTTGGCAGCGTCTTTGTGGCTGATTGATTTATAACCTCCTCTCCTCGGGCTCATTTATTCTTTGTTAATGTTTGTCTACAAGTGAGGTTGGACGGTTGTTGCCCAGTAGTGGGAACAAGTCACCGGGACCCTAATTCGGAACTGAGATAAGCAGCAGTGGCAAATAAAACCCAAACCGCCAAATTCTGAGTGGTGGTGAAAAGAGACGCTTCTACTCCCACCAGGCTGCAAAAGGACCCCCAAAGAGGCTCCTCAGTTGCATGTGACTCCCCAAAAGACCACTTTGGAAACTGCTGCCAGACGCGTTGCTTGCAGCCAAATGCCATGTGTCTCACCGTTTCTTACTTTGTTGGAGGCTCAGACACACCTTCATTCCAGGCAACAATCCAAAATGTTCCTTCTTCACCTTGCATTTGCCAGAGTCTGGGATGCCAATATGGCTATGCTTGACCTCTGAAAACTTGTTGCTGGGAATGGCAAGTGGGGAAGAGGACTGTGGGGGGAGGTTATTGTTATTATTACATATTTTGTGTTTTTACCTTGTATTTTTATGCTGTGAACCGCCTTGAGATCTATTGGTGAAGGGCAGTATACAGATTTAATAAGTAAAAATAAATAATATAAAAATGGATGATACCAAGTGTTCCCCTGGCTGGCTACTGGGAGAACAGGGTGAGGGGTTATGATGGGCTGCCTTCAGCCCAGTGGCAGAGCATGTCTCCAGGTCACCCAGGGGTGTGTGCGTGCGTGTGTGCTTGCTTGCTTGCTTGCCCAGGCCCTCACCATGTTTTATTCTGCAAAGAGAGAGGCTGTTTCAGACCAGAAGCAGCACTGATCTACACCTGGTCAAATATTGTAAGAGACATGCAGGTGCATGGAGGAAGCAGGGGAGAGACTTGGTCCCCAAAATGGAAAGAAAACAGGTGATTGGCCATTGTGGGAGGAAGCAGGAATTCTGGGAAGAAAATGATCTCTACTGCCACCATCCGTGGTTTCTTCAAAGGTGTTCCAGAATACCTAGCAATGCTCAGCAACGGTTCAGGTGCAACATCTCTAACCTTGAATCTGCACCACATGACTAAGTTTTCATTTCATCAAGCTTGAAATCAGGTCAACTCAAAATACTTGAGCCATTGTTGCTGTTGAAAAGAGAAACTTTTATGCTCCTCCCTCAGTTCATCAGTAACCAGTTAGAGTTATTGGAGGTCAGACATATATCTTAGTTCAACCGAAAGAGGCAGATTGTAGTGACGTTGTTAGTATTTCTACTTCCTCTTACCTGGTGGAGTATGCCAGCCAGCTCCATTACCTTTTGGCAGTAGTTTCGATTCCGTTAAATTGGTTGCCTATTTTCCGTTTGCCACATTGCCGGTATTTCAGAACAGAGCTCAGAGAAGGCAACTTTGCCAGCAGCTATTTAGAGGAAATGGTTCATTTAGCACATGGGTAGGCAAACTAAGGCCCGGGGGCC
Organism: Podarcis filfolensis; assembly: GCF_964270895.1. NCBI lineage: Eukaryota > Metazoa > Chordata > Lepidosauria > Squamata > Lacertidae > Podarcis > Podarcis filfolensis. Next base: position 6,793,548 of record NC_139616.1, read on the forward strand.
GGATCCAGCCCAATCACCTTCAAAATCTGGCCCGCCAGGAATCAGCATGTTTTTACATGAGTGGAATGTGTCCTTTTATTTAAAATGCATCTCTGGGTTATTTGTGGGGCATAGGAATTTGTTCATTCCCCCCCCAAAAAAAATATAATCCAGCCCCCAAGGTCTGAGGGACAGTGGACCGGCCCCTTGCTGAAAAACTTTGCTGACCCCTGGTTTAGCATTTCCTACTTCTGGCACTAAAGTTGGCCTCATTCTGGCCTCACTTCACTAGAGAAAAAGAGGCACATGCCATTAATCTTTACATCTGTTTCTATGTATATGGCCTTTTAAACTGTGAGTTTTTGATTGTTTAGCTTGTTATTGTGTTATGTATTTTTGTGGTTTTGTACTGTAAACCACCCTGTGATGCTCAGATGAAAGGCGGTATAATGATGATGTGATATGCAGAGGGCTGCTAGAATATTGCTGTTCTGACACCTCCAACATCTACTGAAATGGGAATAGATGAGTCACATTGAGCAGATGCCTCACTTTCCCTCTTTTGTTTGGCTGTGCTCCTCCTTTTATGCAGAGAGCGTGTTCCATCTAGTGGACGACAGTCGCTAGCACAGGAAGCCAGAGCATCTCATGCAGAACTGCTTATTCTCTATACACTTGAGATGTTGCAACCAAAATTTTGCATGCTGGTTCCTGACATCAAGGACCATGTTTTTGTCTGTGTCTGGATAAAATCAAACACCATTTCGAATCAAGAAGGCAGACTGAATCTTTCAAAATTACACTGATTCTGACCACTGATTTCAAGGCTGCGCTGACTTTTTGGGGTTTCTTATAATTCCCAAGCAATGCTGGATAAGAGGCTGCTAGTGCTGTCATGCATTTGGTTTATTGATCACGTTGACTGCTTTGTGCAAACAGGTGGGAGAAATATTGGGGAGAAATTCACATGTATTATGGTTACATACTTGAAAATGATGTATTTTGGCTCAAAATTAGACCCAAAACACTCTAAATGAAGGTGAAAAGATAGCTGTAGATTTGCAATTGTAGATGGATGTCATTATCCCAATGTGTGGCTCATGCACTGCTGTCTATAACTGGCTCCACTCTATTTCCCAAGCCACTGTTTTATCTCTGGCTTCCATGGGGAGGGGGCAGTACTAACCCCCCCCCCAAACCCTCTAGCCATCCTAAAGTCTGCTCTGCCTCCATGGCCAGTGGTGGTCATGCCCTTGTGCTCGTCTCCTGTTTGCTGGCTTCCCACTGTGCAAATAGGATGCTGGAATCAATGGGTCCCTGGCCTGATCCAGCAAGCTCTTCTTACTTTCTTTCTTAATGAAGCTGTTCCTCCATTCATGCAAGCTGCTCAGTTCCTATATGGAGCTGCATCGAGCCGTGATAAAAAATACAGGAAGATCAAAAACTCTTTTACTTGTTCCCCACAGTGTTTTTAAACAGAACAAACTTTGCTTGTCTAGAACCTGTACTTATGATAAGGAATCCTCTGGCCTCCAAGGAAGACGCTGTCCACTGTTGCTTTGGCAGGGACAGCGACAACACACTCCTTGGAGACTGGATCTGCCACCTCCTTGGCAGCCTTCTCCCCAAATGCCATCTCCACAGCAGCGCTGCTGGCCTCCTTCCACCCCAGCGAGGTGGGGTGCCCTTCGGAGGTCTCCAAGTTTCTGCACCCACCCCTGCAACGGCCTTTTATTCACACTTCAACCATTGTGTAAGGTTGATTTGACTCCCTCGCTTGCTCCTGAAGTAGATCTTCACACCCCTCTTGTCTCTGATGTAGGTCTCCATTCACGCCTTCTTTCCTGGAAGTGGGGTGGCATTTTGTGTTTTCACCTCAGGTGCCAAAATGTCTTGGGCCAGACCAGGGTTTGCGGGGGCGGAGCCTGCCAGTACAATCAGGTGGAGCTGAATGCTCCTACTCTATTTAAATATTCTTCATCAATGAGAACAAGGCCACCACCTAGTGACCACCAAAGGGAACATCATGCAAAATTATAGGAGCAGCTGGCTAAGCGTGTTTATCATATTTATGCTGTCTAAAAATCATTCCTGGCCCCAGAAATCCTAAGGAGACTGGGTGGAGTGGGGAGCGGAGGGGAGGGGGAGTCTACACTTCATAAAGGTAAAGGGTAAAGGAACCCCTGACCATTAGGTCCAGTCATGGCCAACCCTGGGGTTGCAGCACTCATCTCGCTTTATTGGCTGAGGGAGCCGGCGTATAGCTTCCAGGTCATGTGGCCAGCATGACTAAGCATGCTGCTCTGGTTCATGGCGAACCAGAGCAGCGCACGGAAACGCCGTTTACCTTCCCGCCAGAGCGGTACCTATTTATCTACTTGCACTTTGACGTGCTTTCGAACTGCTAGGTTGGCAGGAGCAGGGACCGAGCAACGGGAGCTTACCCCGTCGCGGGGATTTGAACCGCCGACCTTCTGATCAGCAAGTCCTAGGCTTTGTGGTTTAACCCACAGCACCAACTGCATTCCTACACTTCATGACCACTTCCTAATCCTGCCAAGCCGGCAGCAGCCAGGGCAGAGGGTGGGGTGCTTCCCCCCTTTTGTAGTTCACTCCAATGGGAGGGCAAACTGCCATACTAGCTCCTGGGGCTGGTGTGGTTTTTCTCCCCAGTCTGGTAGATCTCTGAGGAACAGCAGGGAGAGCTTTAGCTGTTGTGGATATAAGGCCTCCCTGATCTGCCCTCTGCACAGCAGGCCCCAACTACTCAGCCACAACATCAAAGAGCAACTGAAAACCTCCTGAGGCTTGTAATTTCCACCAGCCTTAAGGCTGGGTCATAGATACCAGGAGCACAGGAGTTTAGTAAACTGCTTGTGGGTCCCCCCCCCCCTTACAAGCAAGCTATATATAATTTTTATGGGGTGGGGGAAACAAATCTTGATCCTAAAATATCAAGAAATATTGCAAATGTCAGCAGTTACCACATTGCCGACATTTACTGTGGGAGACAGGGATTGAGAAATTTAAACCTCCTATCCCACATGTGTGGGAGAAATAAAGAAAGTAAATGGGCTGTGAAGCCTTTTGAGCAGAGTAAAGCAGTTATACATTTTGCAGTTTACTAAAGCTTAGGAATAAGGCAATTACACCATTTAATCCCTTTTATTTGTGGTCTGTTGACCTCCTTCACCTCCATTGCAGAGAATGAACCACATGTTTTTAGTAAGATAAACAAAAAAGATTTACTTACATTTCAATGCAGTCAGCAAATGCAGTACAGGTAAGAAGTATCAAAGATTATCTCTTTGTTACAGAATTCCTGCCCAGAGCAGGTACGGGAAGTGACCACATAGAGAGTCCTCTCTAGGAAGTTCAAGAACTCTCTGTGTACTGGCCCTGTGCCTGTCTAGTAAAACATGCATTTGTGATTTGGCTGCAAACCCCACACTTTGCACAGAAGTCAAGCCATAGTGTTGTGTTCTTTTTCATTTCAGCTTGCAAACGGAAAGAGCAAGAGCATGGGAAGGACAAAAGTAACACCCCCAAGAAGCCCAGGTTGGTCTTTACGGACGTCCAGCGCCGGACTCTACATGCAATATTCAAGGAAAACAAGCGCCCTTCCAAAGATTTGCAAATCACCATTTCACAGCAGTTGGGTCTGGAGCTCAGCACGGTCAGTAACTTTTTCATGAACGCGCGACGGAGGAGCCTGGATAAGTGGCAAGAGGAGGGCGGCTCCAATTCAGGCAACTCATCTTCCTCATCAAGCACTTGTACCAAAGCGTAAAGAATTGACCACAAACTAATCTTCGGTGGAAAAGCTTTAAAAATAACTGAACAGGACTTCAAGAAAGCAGGTTTATACTTCAACTCTTTTTAAAAAATGTTATTTATAAGCCCCAAAGAAACCAAAGACTTAACTTCACCTAATGATGACTTGGCTAGAAGAAACACACTTTAGTGGGATGATGGCTTGCAAAATGAAGAGACTGGGAAAAGAGAGCAGGCTGCTGGCTTTACACCTTTACACCATGATCTCTTCCCCCCTATGTGGCCGGTTAGTGATCTAGAGGGCAGCCATTGCTTCTTACCAGTGATGAGGATGCTCTCGGATACGGCTCTTTGTTTCTACGGCAACACCATGGAGGTGAAAGATGTACATAGGATTCCGGGTGCCCACCAGCAGCGAGGAACATAGCCAGAGCTGGTCTCAGAAAGTACAACCATAACAGCATTGAGTCACATGAGTTTGTTTTAAAAAGTAGTGTGATTTTGCTCTTTTAATTGTTTGAACTTTTCCAGTTCAATACCTGGATACAAGTTCAGATAAGGCAAAGAAATTCGAATGCTTCCTGAACCAATTGCATTCTCTTTGTTTGTTAAGGGACGTGTCCATTTTAAAAAAAACCAAACAAACAAACCAAAACAACCCCACAATTTCATTGTAAAAATATCAGGTAGGTACCAAAGAACACATTTATAATTATATTGCAGGTATTTTGTTGCAATGCTTTTAATACACCAAAGCTATTTTTACACAAAATTCTATGTAGAGATGTAAGGGTAAACACCTCATTGTTGTCAGGCAACCAGCTTTAAGCAAGACAAACCGTTGTTCCAACTGTGGCAATTTCCTCTCCACTCAAGTGGTACAAGATAGTAGTGTAGAGCCGATATGATGGTAAACTACACTTTGTGGAGGACCCTGCATTTGTGGATGTGAAAACCCAGGGCTCCAGTAGGAATACTTGATAGTCTCCCCAAGTCAGAAAAGAGGCGTATACTACAGAAATTTAGGTTGCCCATGTGTGTCAAACTACCTTTTTTATTACTAGAAATTCTAGGCAAACAGCTGCTATATCTCTAGACAGTGTGCATTTTATTTACATATATATTTATGCTCGTAAAATTTAAATTATAATTGTTTAAAATACAGGCAACAACTTTTCCGCCCTGGCTAAAGTGAGCCACAAGGCAACTGGGAGTTTTTGAGGTTCCCACTACCTCAGGGTAGAATCCTAGTCCATGATCTTAAACCAATGGAAGGAAGTTATTTTGAAGTCCGTGCAGATATTTTTAAAGAAGATATGGTTAAAACTAGGGAGGAATTCTAATGATATTGAAAGTAAATGAAGAAATCTCTGTTGCTTCCCGCAGGAAGCTGGCCTCACAATGTGTTCTTTTAGGATGGCAGGGGCAGAGGCAGTCTGGAGTGCCACCAGTTGTATGAAAGCTTAAACCAAATTTAACTTAAACCCACTTGACCTATTGCTCAAGATAAGCAACCCAATGTCAACAGCACCATGACATTTCCCTAGTGTTGCAGGGATGACAGGATGGCATTGCAGTAAGCTCAGGATTTCATCACCGGCTGAAATACAGAATCTTCTGGGCTATGAATCAGATGGTGTATTTGTACTGAAGCCCACATAAGCTTGTCATTTGGGAATTATATCTCATAGAGACCAAGAGCAAACCTCTTTTAGGCACCGCGAACAACTGAATCTGGCCCATTTCTCTGTTGGCGCTTACTAGGCTGTTCCCTGGGTGCAGGGTTTTGTTTTTGTTTTTGCACATCATTTATTTATTTATTTATTTATTTATTTATTTATTTATTTATTTATGAGAGTTCTATACAGATAAGATTTAACAGGCACATTGTTTTGTGAATGAAAAGTTTTGAGTGCATAGTTGCAAGTAATTGTTCGCCCATCTAATGAAAACTTCCATTTTACATGTAATGGAAGTAGCAGTGTTTACATTTGGTGACTTGGCTTGTCTTTCGCTTATTTATTTATTTATCAAATTTGTATACGCCCCCCCCCCCTTGTCCGTAGATCTCAGGGCAGTCCACAGCATAAGAAATACAAGATAAAAACACAAAATGCATAGGACAATAGATATATAAATGTGCACATATATCTCTTAGATCCTGGGATATTGATATGAAACACTTTGTTTTAGTAAATCAGGGTTGGAGTTAGAGGATCAAGTTACAAAAATTGTCAAGTTAAATCCATATCCCCCCAGCCCCAGCCCCCCCCCCAAGGTAAACTCCTATGAAAGGAGTGTGATGAGGCCTACAGAGTGCAATGCAACAGGGCCAGACTTTGACCATACAGGTCATACCTTGGGTTAAATGTGCTTCAGGTTGAGCGTTTTCAGGTTACGTTCCGCGGCGACCTGGAAGTAATGGAGCGCGTTACTTCCGGGTTTCGCCGCTCTCACATGCGCAGACGTTCAAAATGACGTCCCACACATGCGCGGAAGCGGCAAATCGCGATGCGCGCACGCGCAGACACGGGTTGCATTCGCTTCAGGATGCGAATGGGGCTCCGGAACGGATCCCGTTCGCATCCAGAGGTACCACTGTAAAATAAGCTTGGGGTGACTCTACAGAGACCAAGGAACCCGTAAATATTTTGGAAAGCTCTTGACTGTGGGAAACTGAACCAAACTCTCCACTGCAAACCTTTTCTCCCTAAAGAGGCTACTTACTGGCAGCACTTAGTATAACTTATTTTGAAAACAGGGCTTACACTTTGTTCCAGAGCATCAGGGTTGCTCATTGAGTATCTGAAAGAAGCAGATTGAGGGTTTCATCTTGATCCGAAGAAGTTGCGATTCTGTTTTGCAGGGAGTTGTCCCTTCCAAGTCTACGATTCTGTGATTCTATGAGTGTTGAGACCTGTGGCCAGGTCTTTAAGACTGCAGTCCCATGTACTCTGACTAGTCATACTGATCAGATGTGCACAGATTTCTGCCTCCAAATATGCTTTCAAAATACATTATGCAACAGAGAGTGGGCACATTTCAGGGTATGGAATAAACTAAAACTTAATTTAAGTAACTGAATCTCAACTTAGCTTGATATTTCTGTCCCCCCCACCCTGCCCTCATTGGGTTCATTTTTTGAAATATAGACAAGCCAATTTTCACTTGCGATATGATTTGTGACTATTTCACTTTATGATTTTAAAATTTAGGGAAATGTTGCTTTTGTTAAACCTCAAAAATCCAGAAATGGAGGAATATTTAAACTACATTACCACAGGCTAGTGTTATTTCCTCTGTTATGTATTTTGAGACAACATGCTAAAACCAAAGACAATAATACCAGCATACGCTTTTTACCCAGTTATGCAATTTCAGTATCTCTTGCTAGATGTTTATATTTAGAATTCATTGACTTTCACAAGCGATCATTTGATTCGCCCCAAATGCTCTGTTCAAGATACAGGCCATCCTCTTTGGACAAATGTAATGTGTGAACTGGGCAGTTGTGGATGCAGCCGTCGGCAATTTGTACCTTTGTAACAACTGGAAAAGGATCACAATGCCGGAAATTGCTGCCCGCTTATCTCTGTATCCATGTACATGCAGAACTGCCTGCTGAGGTCTGGGCTGCTTGTATGTATAAGAAAATGTATTTTGGAGAAACACCCCATATATTTTATAGCCTTTCTCACACAAGTAGGTCTTAGTTATTCCTTTGGGAGCTGGCTTCCCTAGTTATGTCCTTCTGGGTGGGAAATGGGTTGTGCAGTTGGGTTCTGCATGCATCATTCCCCAACGTCATTGACGTCATCTGCTGCGAGAATCTGCCCTTGCAACTTGCTTCCCCTCCTGCCAATCAATGCACTTCCCAAGTCTATGCAGGCACATTGGTCGGATCAGGCCCATAACGTTGTACTTCCCCAAACCCCGCTTCTCATGTTGCCCAAGGCAATTTGCCACCGTACATTTTGAATGGCCATGTTTGCTCTGGTCAGCCAAGGGTCTTTAGTAAAGCCAAACCTGAAACTAGAATTTAACCCCTAATACTTGAAGTGGCCCATTAAGTGGCGCAGGCTGGTTATCTCATTTTACTCTTGCAGAAACCTTTACAGCCAGCCTCTTATAGGCTTCCCCGTCCCCCACAATCCTTATAAGCCCCTATAATGTTTTACCTCCAAATTCTTATCATCTTGGGGGTTCTGTGAAGACACATGCCAGCAACACCAAAACATATAAATGGGTTAAAGTTGAGGTAGGTGGTCACTTTAAACACATCTACTTCAAAATGCTTCTGAATACCAGTTGATGGGGGAGCAACAAGAACTTCAGTCTTCTTATGTGATAACTTTGCTGAAATCATAAACAATGTAGAACTGACTAGTCACCCTCCAGCTGCAGTAAAGGAGACCAGGAGGAGTATAATTGCATTTAATTTACTGCTCACCAAAGTGTTAAAAGTTTGTTTTGAACTCAAAATATCTCAACCCACACAAAAATGCTTTAAAAAAAATAATACCCCAAACATTGCAGCAAGGACAGGCTTTCATGTTTCTTCACACATGAAGCAGAACAGCAGAATATTTTCTTTATTTTTAAGTTGCCTCCCTGCAGCTGTATCTCAGGCGTCGGCCCACGCAGCACATTGCCTTAACCACATGAATGGCCCCACTAATGGCAAAGGGAACTTTCATGACGTTCAGTTCTATTGGGTGTGTGAGGTGTTTATATACTGTCAGGTGTCAGCTGGACTGGCCTTAAAGATTGCAGAATCTGGTCCAAGTCCACATGAACATTTTGCCCAAATGGACTGAAAGTCCATTGCTGGCTTTGCTTATACCAAAGAGTCCTAAGACACAGTTCTTCACCAGAGTTGAACAAACCTGTTCCTCACAAAGGAATAGTCCCACCTCCTCATTTTTTCTTCCTTTGGATGTGAACACTATGCATTTAACGAACAAAGAGAAAGCAACAAGCTATCTAACTGTGTTTGGGATGCATTCAATGGCCCTAGAGGCCAATTGGGAGTCTTTCTTTGGCTTTATGGGTTATTTATTGTGGGTTAGTTTTACAATGCATTTTGTAACTATTTCCTTTAAACAAAGAAGCAGAAAGGAAGGAATACTTACACTACACCTTAAAAAAAAGAAAAGAAGCGGAAAAAGTGTGTTAAAGCTCTACTATTTATAGTGTGAACCAAAGATGCTACCTCACTCAATTTCCACTGGTGATTTTGATCGCATTGATGAAACCAAAGAATACCAAAGATTTTTCATGCACGGCCTGAGTCTGAAAAGGGAACTCATTCTGCTAAATCTTCCGTTTCCATTTACTTAGTGTGTAAATTTGTCTTCATTCATATCTGTAATAACCACACTGGCTTATCACAACCATGATGGCAACCGTGACAATAGAGCTCTAGGCAACCGTGTTGCAAACTTTATAAACTAGGATGAGTGCCTTGCTTGAACCAAAGTGTTAAACCGCTCTTGACCTCTTTATATCTCACCTTTGAATACCTCAGCCTAATAGAAAGGCCACTGATTAAAAATAAACGGAATAATTCTTCACCGTGGTGCTTTTTGCCATGCTATCATGCAATGAAACTTTCTTTGATACCAAAGGAAAAATACTTGTTTTGATTTCCACTTCCTTGCTGACAAACCAAAGGTTTCTTCTTTCCCCTTGCAAGTAGCTTGAGTCCTCTACCTAGACAGGCCGTGCCTTACTTTTATCAATTCCTCCAAATACCTCATATAATAATAAATCATTAGGGTTGTGTTGTATAAAGAATCTATGTGCTAAGGCAGAAGTTACTCGTTTGCTAATTGTCAAGGTTGTTTTGAAAGTTTTGTCTTATTTATTTGGGAAGTTTGATTTCTTTGTATGGATTATTTTGCTTGAGCTGGGGTTTTCTTTCCTCCATCTGTTTTGCCAGAACTGCTCAATAACCCAACAAAGATCTTTCTTCAAAATGGGTTTGGAATGTTGAGGCTGTTGTTGTTGAATAGTTTAAGAAAGGGATTCCTCACCCCACCCCACCCCAGTGGTTTGAAGACTTTTTGTTGACTTGTCAATGTCCTTTTTACAGGGTACAAACACAGATGTGTTCCTATTTTTTCTAATATTGTATGCTTTTAATTGAAATTATGATTTATATATGTTTATTAAACCAGAACAGCTTATGACAAACTTGTATATAATAACCAATATTTTATGTTACAATATTTTGTGTTTCTGATGTTATGACCATCTGAAGTTCCATGTGCTTCACAAGACTGTTTTTTTCCAACTGGATCTTCAGCACAGTTTTAGCAAGTGCTTCAATGTGCATTATTCCGAACACTGCCAGGTTCCCCTCCCTTCCTCCAAGATAACTTGTACATGCCAAAATGAGTGTTTCAAGGTAGTACTTTTGTCACATAGAATGCAGAACAGCACTCTTAATGAAGTTCCCCATCCCTTTAATTTATTTGCATTTTCCGTTAAAGGTTATTTTGTGGGCAAGAACTGCCCACCCAAGGAGCTTGACATTTGTTCCATTTTTAAAAGCACACACATTTGTGAGAGACTTTGCTTTTTGTTGTTGCTGTGATGGTGGTGGTTGTGTTCTTCTTCATTCATATAGATAAGAATAGCAAAACGCAGGAAACTAAGCCAACGTGAAAATGGACCTATCCTTCAATAGACGAGCAACAGCAAACAGCTTTAACAGGGCAAAGGCAATGCACTCAGATTTTCTCTGGCCACTGCAGGGGTCCCAGGAAATGCAGCCCACTTGCTATTACTAGATGGGTATCTCAGAATGAGGGAGAACATTCTTTCCCTTTCATCAGCTTGTAGGAATGTCCTGGAAGAATAATGTATCCTTCGCAAACTAGCATGCAAAAAAAATGTTGCAATATTTTGCATGCTGGTGGTGGGGTGTCCACAATGTCCTCTGGGATTTACATTCTGCCTGTGGGCTGTGCAAGCTCACCTCTAGGGTGTTCCCCAGCAGCATATACAAGATGCACTTAGATCCCTCCTGGTGCCCATGCCAGGCCCGTGATCTCTGTCTCCTGGGTGCTGCTACATTGGAGGAGGAGGCTGAAGCCTGTATAGTCCCCTTAAGCCAACACCTTTATGCTGAATGCACCATGGCTGGACTCTGGCCTTTCAAGGGAGAAAAATTCTACCAGGCTCAAATAAGGCTAAGGATTAGGTGCTCCAGACCTTCTGGGGAACAGACAGCTCATTTCCCTCCATTTTCTATTTAGTCACAGAAAAAGGCAGGACAATGAACACCGCACAGCAGGGTACATTTTCATGAGAGTTTTCAAGAATCGGCTTGGAATGAAGTACAGGGATTTCAGAACTTGCCTCAAGTGGGGCAAAACTAATATAGACTGTAATTTATTTCAGATGTAGGGCATTTGGGAATACTGTGGGGATGTCTCCAGGCAAGTTTCTGCTGGATTGTGGGGCGAGGGATGATGACCACTATAGCTGGGCTGTCAGGGATAACATCCCCTCTGTCTCCTTTCTGGCACTGAATGCACTGTGGATAAATATCCCTTTAAAGAACATGCCAAACTACCACGGAATACAAAGATTTACTTAGCTGGGGTGAATTCAGCTTTAAAAAGTTTGAATGCCTATATAGAAGGTGAGAGACTTGGTTACAAAGAATAGGTGGGAAAGGAACAATCACTTCCTTGTCTCTGATCAAGGAGGTATGTTTATATGCATATTCTGTTGTCACCGTTCTAAAGTTTGCATTGCCTATACAGTTTTAGGACTATAAAGGCTGATTGCTTTTAAATAGCTGGTCTTGATCATTCTAAGGTACAAATTGAGTAAACATGCTTCCATTAAAAGGTCGTATATCAACATAATACGAAATTCACATACAATTAGTGTTCTTTCCCAGTGCATTTCACGCAATATATTGCTTGAATTAAACGGTGGTATGACTGGAACAGGATTGCAGCCTTAAATGAACATATTACACTACAGTTAGTGAAATGGAGCAATAATGTGGCTCTGACATTCATTACCCTAGAGTAATCTCATTGTTTTGTTTAATCCTTAAATGAAAGCTGTGCAATAAGCTCGCTGTGGGTGAGAAAGTTTTAGAGTGCAATCCTATGCACACTTATGTGGGAAGAGGTCAGACTGAACTCGGCGGAACTTACTTCTGAGTAAACATGCATAGAATCAAGTAGCCAGTCCACTAGTCCAGGATTAGAACTGTACAAAGTAAAATACTGGCTGTGTTCCTGCTCCTTCCATGTACAGAGAACCCAAGTCTGGCTCAGCTCCTTATATCGTGCAACTCTCTTTTCCATTCTGCCCTTATGCCAAGGTGCCAGATTGCCAAAAGGGGGCACCAAAGGACTTCAGGCAGCAGCAGAGCCTAGAGCAAATGTTTTCAGTTTGCTCTTGTGGTTGGTGCAGGCAGAGAGAACCGGCCGAATGTTTGCTTGGGCTCTCCTGCGAGCTAAAGGAGTTGTGCATCAACGTGGAAATGAGAGCAACCCCCACCCACCCAGCTACCACCAGTCCTGCCTTGAGGCCCTCAAGTTGAGGGCACACTTCACAACCTGGCAATACACCATTGGCATAAACAGGCTGAGTGAAAATGATGTGCTTTACTGAAAAGATTAACTCAGCCAGTTCTGCAGTCAGCACAAAATTCTGGCAACTGGCTCAGAAGTATAAAATTAAAATGAAATAAAATACAGCAGCGTGGTTTGATTTTCCTGATTGTTTGGCACAGTAGGAGCAACATTGATGCCATGTGAAGGCCAGGAGGTAGACAGACTCACGCAGAGTCATGGGAAGGAATTCGCTAGCAGGGAAGGGCGATGTGCAGGGACTCCTGCTGTCACTGGCAGCTGCTGCAGCAGCTGAGCTGCAAGTCATGCAGCACTGAGGCCTCTTTCACTTGTTACTATAAAAAACTACATTCTGCACCAATGCACAGCCATTTTAGGTCTATTATCCTAACTCACAGAACTCAATGGGACTTATTTCAGAATAGGCCTATCTGGGATTGCTCTGTAAAAGAATAAACATTGTCCTTGCAAGTTGGGGTTGCATTTGTTCATCACTTTTGTGTTTTGTGTCCAGCCAAAAGACATCCATCCATCCATCCTTCTGCCTTCGAAAGTTTGGATTTTGATATTCTCTTGTAACTTCATTCCATTTTCTGTCTTCAACAGCCTTTTTCTTTCCTATTTGTTTCTCTACCCGTCAGTTTCCATGCTCAAGTTAGTTTGATTGTTTGAAATGTATAGGAAGCCAAAAGACAATCAACAGATATAGTATCAGTCAACCCAAGGGAATTTCCCTGAATTAGAGAATGTTCTTCCATAGCAGTGAAAAACAGGAGGAAGTTTTTAAAAAATAAAAAAAGAATAAGTTGTATCTTTTCTTTATAGAAAACAACTGTCATTTATGAATTGCTGCTGCATTTCAGTTTCAAAAGATCCTGCTCTTGTTCCCACTTATTGAGTTTCCCCCCCTTTGCCAAGCATTTGTTCCTGTACTTCCATGTGCATCAGGAAGAAAAAGATAATGTACTAGGCATTGTTCTGAATTGTTTCCGTGTACCTCCTGCACTGTTTTCAGATTTATTTTTCTTCCTTTTAAGCTTTGCTACTGATTTCACTTTATGACTTACAATATCATTGGCGGTGTTTGCTAAGCAAAAAAGAAAGAAAGAAAGAAAGAAAGAACAAAAGCAAATGATGTCATTATGCTTTTCAGTGTTAAAAAAAATGTTTCAGCATTTATGTAGTCACAAAAATGTAGTAAATAAAAGGTTGGAATTTCCAGCACTTTACATTTAGTGGACTCTTGCGTTCTTCTGTTTGCCTAGGATTGGAGCATGCAGCACCAATGGCCACTTCTATGGTCAATGACGATAAAGGGTTGGGAGAAAAGCGACCTGACCCCCGTTAACAGAGGGATGGTGGAACTAACTGTAAATGTTTGCAAACTTTTTCCTACCCTGCAGAGATGCTTCCCTTAGAAAACAGTCTCATCAATGGCATTCGTGACCGAAGATCTGTAAATGAAAAGAGGCCGCTCGCATTTGCCTGAGTCCTCCAAAATTCCTGGAGAAACAGGTGTGAGTGTGAACAGTGCCAGATTTACGTATAAGCTAAACAAGCTATAGTTTAGGGCCCCACTCTCTTGGGGGCCCCTAAAAAATTAAAGAAAAAAATCCTGGGTGTACATTTCCAAAATATAAGATAAAAAACAAATAAAATAAAACCTACATACAGTTAGAGCTTAATAATTATTTCACTACTAATATACTTCTTAATTGTATTTCAGTTCAACAATTACTTTGATAAAATACATATTTTGTTATGTGCAAATGGCTTTAGATACATATTAGGTCCATAAATTTCCATATTGCATATATTCAACACAAAAAACTGCAACAATTTGTTGTTGACAATGGACAGCTGGACATATAAAGGGCCCCATTACCTTCAGTAGCTTAGGGCTTCATCAAACCTAAATCCAGCCCTGGGTACAAAAATGACAGACCTGACCAAAACGCATTCCCAGTGAGACACGGGAACAGAAACACAAGCTGAAATGACACAAGCCATCACAAATTCAACAGAAAGGCTAAATTAGACGAATGAATTGTGTGAGGTGCCGCCTTAGAACTTGGACCGCCTACATGACTTCAGACCTTCGTGATACCTGCAGCCCAGTAGACCCCTAAGCAGCCCCAGCCTTTGGCAAAGGTCAAAGCCCTCTCAGGTGTCACCAACCTTTTAGAGCTGGGGGGAGGGAGCACATTTGAAATGTTGAAGCGCCATGGACGCAGTCACAAAATGGCTACCATAAGGGGTATGGTGTAATGTAAAATAGCTGGCATGAAGTGTGGCATAACTGAATTAGAGTGTACTTACTGCTGTAACCCAAGAAAACCTCACGCTTACAGTGGAAAGTCAGCTATGTTGTACTGGCCCGGATTGTGGCGATCACACAATATTGATCCCCTCCACCAGACATACAAGGATGTTGCTGTTGAACAACAAAGCCTTGGTCCCCTTCCTGCATCCCCACCAGTGCTCTAAGTCAAACTGTTGTGTATCTTCCACTGCACTCGCTTAGAACCTTTAGAAAAGTACCGTATTTTTTGCTCTATAGGACGCACCCGACCATAGGACGCACCTTGTTTTAGAGGGGGAGAACAAGGGAAAAAAATTCTCCCCCTCTCTGCTCAGCGCCCTTCAGTGAAGCGGGAGAAACAGAGCCCCTTCCATTTCTCCTCCCGCTTCGCTGAAGGGGCGCTGTGCAGCTCTCCCTCTCTGCAGAAGCCAGGAGAGTCTTGCTCTCCCGGCTTCAAGCAAAAGGAACCCGAAGCCTTCGGAGCGCAGCGCGAGTTCCCGCTGCACTCTGGAGGCTTCAGGCTGCTATCCCTGAAGGCTGGAGAGTGAGAGGGGTGGGTGTGCACCGACCCCTCTCGCTCTCCAGGCTTCAGCGATAGCAACGCGAAGCCTCCGGAGCATGGAGGGAGCACTCCCTCTGCACTTTGGAGGCTTCGCATTGCTATCGCTGAAGCCAAAGAGCCTGCATTTGCTCCATAGGATGCACACACATTTCCCCTTAATTTTTGGAGGGGGAAAAGTGTGTCCTATAGAGCGAAAAATATGGTAATTGCTTTTGTGAATCACAGGTCCGCTCCCATCCAGACTGCAAGAGTGAGAGGGAGGGTGGTGGCAGCTAGGGGTTTATGTCCCTGGATGGTCATGTCCCTGGATGGAGAATCTGGGGGTGGAGAACCAGGTGTGTCCCCCATGCACCTGGTGCATGAGCCCCCACCTGTAAAAGTGGTGGGGATGGGCAAGGGAAAGTGAAAGTGAGAGTCCCTTCCCCTTCAATCTCACGCTCACCCTCCCTTTCACCCTCACCACGGTCTCTATCACAATACCCCTACTTCTGTTTGCTCCTCAGCTGAACACAGTCTAGCTCCCCCCTCCCCCCGCCAGTGGCCCAGATGTTTCTAAGTAATTCACAGAAGGCCAAGGTGGAACTGGCTTCTTCCTTGCCAAGTGATTTGATTTGCCTGGGAACTAAATGATGGAGATATAACTAGCGGAGGGCTGGCTCAAGACATTTTGCTGCCAGAGGCAGAGTAGCAAATGGTACCCATTTCTCCAACTCATGATGCACACTGCCAATGAAAAAGCCCACAAGGTTGGCTCAAAATGCGGTGTGTTTCTACATCAAAGTCACTTGTCTCAACAAATGAAACTGATCTGTAGAAAATGTAACTTGAAAAAAGAGACATTGCACATACTTTTGTAAACCAATAAATCTTTAATAAAAATACATTCATTTATTTTTTAAAGTCACTGTTCTGACCATATATACCTGTATGCATACTAACAGTAAACTTGGGGCATGGGAAAATGACAGAATAGGGAGCTGAGCTATTGTGACTCTTTCTGCTGATTTGACTTGATGGTGTAGAGACAACTCGAGCAAGGTTGGATTGGAGCCCCTCCAGACTGTTGTGGTTGCGGCTGCTACTGCTGTTTGCAGGTATATTCCACATCCTTGATGCGACAGCAATGCACTAATTATGGTGGATTTATACTGGCCTCCCCACACATCATTCGACTTCCTTAGTTATCCCCCCAATGTTACCGCATTTTTTGCTGTCTGGAGGGGCAGGCTGGCACTTTAACACAAGAAAAAGAGGATGGAAAAGGAAAGCAGAACACTTGTGAGATGAAAAGTTATAGGATTTCAGCAGGAAGTTGCAGGGCATGAACTGATTGGAAGCAAAGCTATTTGCCTGCCCTGAAACCTTTGTAGGCAGAAATATCACTGAAAGTGGAATTGTGTACAACCACCCTGATAACATCATCATAACAACATCATAACAACTACCAGACCTTTAGAAGACATCTGAAGGCAGCCCTGTTTAGGGAAGCTTTTAATGTTTGATGTATTATGGCATTTCAATATTTTTTTGGAAGCCGCCCAGAGTGGCTGGGGAAGCCCAGCCAGATGGGCGGGGTATAAATAATAAATTAGTATTAGTATTAGTATTAGTATTATGAGCACAAATAATCAAGAATGCACATATGAAGGGGAGCCCAGTCTCTTTCTCATCTTACCTTTCTGAAGATGTTATGGACAAGCTCATTTCCAAGGTCAACTCATAAAGGGTGAGAATGGCCTCTAGGTGGAGCACTGAGAAAACAAATGAAAAGTAAGATGGATTGGGGGCGGGGCGGAGGGGGGAGAATGAAACATGAATGAAATATGCGGATTCACAGAAGATACTAAGGATAGCTGTAAATCGCAATTGCATCACTTCTGAATGTTGTCCACGTAATTTACAAAGTGCAATTAAAAACTGAACATCCACTCTGATCAATGTTTAAAAACTTTCCTTTTGTTGGAAATGCCAGAACTGTGCAACAAATGCCAGAAGGCTGTATCTTTGTTAGACTGTTGCAATAAGAACAACAACATATTTTATTGCCCTCAGTTCACAGATTATCTGGGTTTTTTATGCACACATGCACACACACACACACACACACACACACACACACACTCCAAATTTTATTAGGACCAACTGACAGGTCACAATATAGTGAGCTGGCTTTCAAGTTTTCCAATCTATATCAGGCTAGAAGTTATACAAAGCAGGTGATAATGGGAAGAAGAGGAACCCTGCCCTCCCCCACCCCTCAAAATTGGGTTGATGTTGTAACCATGAGGTCTGTATCCAGACTCAGTCCCATAATGTGGACATTGCAGACTTGATTAGATTAGCTTTTGTGCTGCAAGTCTCATGATACACCTAAGAGTCTGGGGCAAAGAGGCAATGGCTGACCTACTTTTTTAGAAGTTTACCAATTACACAGATGTGTCTCCCGCCTTAAACAAATGATAGATTCCTTGTTATTTTGATAGCAGAAATCAAGTGCACCAGTCTTTATAGTCTCAAACCTGGAGATGAGTTTAACGAATTTTTAGTTGAAGGAAAGGGGTAGTAAAAGGCAATGACCATCAACTTTGGGGGGGCCCAATATGTTATTGGGGTGGCCAAAGGGGCCTTGGCCTCTAGGAGTTGGCTCCTGTTGGAGAGGATGGGGATTCAATTCAGTTTGCATTTACAGGTGAACTTGTCTACCTCAAAGGGGTAACCTCCAGGCAGTGGCGTAGCGTGGGTTGTCAGCACCCGGGGCAAGGCAAGTAATTTGCGCCCCCTAACCCGTGGATTTGCGCCCCCTAACCCGTGGATTTGCGCCCCCTAACCCTAACCCCCAGATGTTGCGCCCGGTGCGGCTGGCCCCCCTGCACCCCCCACGCTACGCCACTGCCTCCAGGCCAGACAGACAGGCCTCAGGACTCCTGAACCACACCCCTCATGAGCCCAGCATTGCAGCCTCCTTGAGTGCTTTTGGCTGGCTAGGAAAAGCCCCCAAAGTCTGGTAATGCTTCTTGCTTGCCTGGATGAAGGACAGTTGTAGAAAAGAGCTGACTGCACATAGGTACAATTTACATTTATGGCTCTGTTCACTTTTGCCTCTAGCCCCGTCCTCCAGTGGAAGCCTGCTCAGAAGGAAACGTGTCTCTCCACCAGAAAAATATTCCCTGCCCTGGTCTATCCTAAAAGCTGGCCTGCAAATCAACCAACTGATCGAGAATATTAGTGACTGCCACAGCTTTGTGCAAATGCTCAGAGGTCGGCTCACACTGACAGCAAAGCAGGGAGTGAGGGCTGGGTGGGCACAGCAGAATAATGTGGGGGGGGTGGAGGGCCATGGCCCCACGCACATTTTTTGAGAGGGCACAGTGAGGTGCCACCACAACAAGCTCCCTTATTGAAGCCTGAATCGGCTCATCAAGCCTGACCCTTGGATGGAGAGAGGAGAGTCGCAGCAATGCTGCTGCCCCACTCTCCTTAGCTGTGGCACACCGACCGCAGCAGTTCCACCCCTGGGTCAGGCTTGACCTGGGAGGGGGGCCACAGCGGGCTTCCTCTATGCCCTGTGCCCCTTGGGGACATGCCCCACATACCCACCCAAGTGTCTCCTGCAAAGAAGTCTCACGATTGCATCATCCTTCACGTATGACACAAGAGGCAGAAAGGAAACACAAAGATTAAGAAGTCTTTGGCCTCCATGTGCCACTCTCATTGGTTCTTGACATCTCTTGAGCCAAAGTCTTCCTAGCAGTCATTTTCAGTTTAGATGATAGAACAGGGAAGTCAACGAAACACAGATAGCCTTCAAGCACAAAAATCACAGGAGTCATCACGGACAAGGTCGAAACCTGCGATTTAATAATGGCTTTAACTTGCTCTCTGCCCAGATACCTGAAGGGTTCCACATCCTTTTGCCTCTAAGGCCTTTGCATTCCTTGAGCAACTGACAGGCTAGCTTACACGGTGATATATCTCCCTGTGTGACCCACTGGCCTCAGTTTACACACAGTGCTCAAGGTGGAATGGAAGCCCTGCTTTCAGTTTACCTTTCTGGACATTCCAACTTTGCTAAATTACATGCAGGTGTCAAAATCAGAACACAGTGCATCCTTTTCCAAGCTTGGAATTCCCCAAATATTTTGAACTACAGGTGCTATCAGCCCTAAGGAAATGATGATGTGAGTTGCCAGGGGAGGACTGTGGTTCAATGACAGAGACTCTGCTTTGCATCAAAAAGGTCCCAGGTTCATTTACTGGCACTGCCAGGTAAGGCTAGGATTATAGACCTTTATCTGAAATCTTGGAGTGCTGTTGCCAGCCTGGGTGGATAACACTGAGCTAGGTAAACCAAGGATATGACTTGCCATAAGACAGTTTCCTAACTCTGACATGGAATGAAGCATGTTGGGCAACATTCAGACTTCATTCAATTCATTCACCTTCCACTTTTCCTCCAAGGATCTTAAGGCAGCATACGTGGTGAGGCAGTTTAGGCTGAGAGATAGTGATGGGCTCAAGGTCACCCTGCAGACTTCATGGCTGAGTGGGGATTTCTGTGTGGGTCTCCCCAGTAACAATCCTACACTGAAAGCCGGTCCTGTAGCCCTCCAGATGCTGCTGAACTACATCTCCCATCAGCCATGGCCATTGATCGTGTTTGCTGATGGGAAGGTTGAGGATCCCCCACATCTCCTCTAGGCATTGAATCATGCTGGCTCCCATTGGCCATCGGGTGCCAGAGTTCAACTTTCTCATTCTGCTGTGGCTCATTTGGGTGTGATCCCTAAGCAAAGGCTTTCTCATGATGCCAATGCCTTGTGTCATCACTGGTGTCAGCTCTGGTGTGATGGGCGAGGCTCACCCTGGCTTCAGAACTAAGCCCTTCATTAGGGCAGCTCTAAGGTCCTGAGCACCAGTCTTTTTGGCAAAGGAAAATGCTGAAGATGGATCGGGCAATCCTGAGAACACTCTTCGAAAGCCACACCCCATTCCCTTATGAATGCCACCTTTCATCACTATTATGCAATTGCAATTATTATGGCAACCACTCTTTGTCAAGAACGAAACGGTTAGCGGAAGTGCCTTTCTAGGAGAAATGACCGTGTCTGTCATGGAAAGCCTACTGTGGTTGGACCATTTGTGGTGTTCTGTAAATGTCTATGTGAAAGTTGTGGCAGTTTTGGTTGTTTTTTTAAAGGCCAGAATCACACCAGTAAACCTTTTTAACAATCACAGCTTAAAATATTTTTAAGCACCTGCATGGAATATTTTTGTTTAGGCAAGCCTATCCCAACACATAGATGTTGATATGTTGTTGTTGTTGTCATTCATTTCATTTCTATACTGCTTTATATTTTAAAGAAAAATCTCAAAGTGGTTTACAACCTGCATTAAAACAACAAACAAAACAATCCTAAAGGAAACACTACGGAAGAAAATAGCCCTTCAAACAGAGAACTGCCCTTCGCAAATTAGGGCACAATGTATTTCTTCCTCTTGCATTTCTGATGAATTGCAGAACAGAGCAATCATGTTTATTATTTCATCCCTAGGTGCATGACCTATTGACTTCTCATTTTGTAATATTGAATTCCATTCTATTTGTTATTTTATTGCATGAGTTCACCTTGTTCCTCACAGGTAGGTTCCTGATGCCTATCTTTATTTGCAATGACTCTCAATTTCAATAGCAAATTTCATCACATCCCTTCTCCACAGCCGCTAATGAAACTGTCAGCTGTAACAAGGGCTGTCAACCGGTTAAGCTGACAGGTTTAGCCAATTTAAGAATTTCCATGTTGATGAAGACCCTGGCTTAAAAAAAAGAAATTCATCGCTGTCGGCTACAGCTATTTTATCATTGGTCTTGATTCCCCTGGCCCCCTCCATATGTTTTAGGCCATAGGTAGGCAAACTAAGGCCTGGGGGCCAGATCCAGCCCAATCACCTTCTAAATCCAGCCCGCGGATGGTCCAGGAATCAGCATGTTTTTATGTTGTCCTTTTATTTAAAATGCATTCTTTGCTCGCTTCGAGAAGGAGCCACCTGAGACGCCGGTATTACAGCCACCAGCCCTTAGGGGCCCCTCATTCACGGTAGAGGAGCATGAGGTGAGAAAGGTATTGAGGATGGTGAATCCGAGGAAGGCGGCTGGACCTGATGGCATCACTGGAAAGGTGTTGAAGGGCTGTGCGGATCAGCTGGCGAGGGTCTTTACTAAGATCTTCAATAAGTCCTTACACCAGTCTATTGTCCCACCCTGCCTGAAGTCGTCAACTATTGTCCCTCTGCCCAAAAAATCCACAATCAGTAGTTTGAACGACTACAGACCAGTTGCACTGACTCCAATCATCATGAAGTGTTTTGAGAAACTGGTGCGCCGTCATATTATTTCCTGTCTTCCATCAACTTTTGACAACTACCAGTTTGCATACAGGGCAAATAGATCCACAGAGGACGCTATCACCACCACTCTCCATGCTGCTCTGTCCCATCTGGAGCAGCCGGGGAGTTATGTGAGGCTGCTGTTTGTGGATTTTAGCTCAGCTTTTAACACTATTCTCCCCCATAGACTGGTGTCCAAGCTAGAGGCGATTGGACTCTCCAACTCCACCTGTCTCTGGGTTTTGGATTTTTTGTCAGAACGTTCTCAGAGGGTTAGAGTAGGGTCACATATGTCCACAGCCCTTAGCCTTAACACCGGCTCACCACAGGGTTGTGTGTTGAGTCCCCTGCTCTATGCTCTCTATACGTATGACTGTACAGCCATCTATTCCAGCAACAAAATCATCAAGTTTGCTGATGACACTACGGTGGTAGGGCTCATTTCAGGAGGGGATGAGTCCGCCTATCGGGACGAGGTGGAGCGGCTCTGTGTTTGGTGTGGAGAGAACAATCTGGCTCTTAATACGGCTAAGACCAAGGAATTAGTGGTGGATTACAGGGAAAAAAAGGCGGACATTCAGCCCTTGTATATCAATGGGGAACGGGTGGAGAGGGTGGCGGAATTCAGGTTTTTGGGAGTAACTATCGATCAGGGCATGACTTGGAGCGCAAATACCACTGCTCTGGTGAAGAAGGCCCAGCAGAGAATTTATTTCCTCAGACTTTTAAAGAAGAACAATCTGAGTGAGAGACTGCTGGTGTCCTTCTACCGAGGCTCCATAGAGAGCATTCTTACATACTGTATTTGTGCTTGGTTCTCCAGTTGTACAGCTAGGGAGAGGAAGGTGCTCCAGAAGGTCATAACCACAGCACAAAGGATTATTGGTCAACCTCTCCCATCCTTGGAAGAATTGTACGGTTCCCGTTGTCTTAGGAAAGCAAACAACATCCTGCAGGATTCATCTCACCCGGGATACAGTCTGTTTGCACTACTGCCGTCTGGCAGGAGATATAGAAACATCAAGTCAAGGACAAATAGACTGAAAAACAGTTTCTACCCGAGAGCTGTGGCCCTTTTGAATGCTGTAACTCGATAGTGTGACTTGGGAGATTGATGGGTGGGGGTGTGGGTGTGGCTGGAATGTGGTTTGTGGGTTGTTGTTGTTGTTTTGCTTTTGTTGTTTTTAAGGGATGGCATCCAATTTCGTTGCACTTGTGCAATGTTGCACGTGTGTAATGACAATAAAGAATCTATCTATCTATCTATCTATCTATCTCTGGGTTATTTGTGGGGCCTGCCTGCTGTTTTTACGTCAGTAGAATGTGTGCTTTTATTTAAAATGCATCTCTGGGTGGCACAGGAATTCATTCATTTTTATTTTTATTTTAAAAAAATAGTCCGCCGTCCGCCCCCAAGATCTGAGGGACAGTGGGCCGGCCCCCTGCTGAAAAAGTTTGCTGACCCGTTTTAAACTATGGGCTCCTCCAGAGAGGTGTTGTATTGAGGATGTATTCTGCAGCATGCTTTTGACACAAAATAGTGCATTAGGGACAAAATAGTGCATTAGGGATGTGGGTGGCACTGTGGGTTAAACCACAGAGCCTAGGACTTGCTGATCAGAAGGTCGGCGGTTCGAATCCCCACGACGGGGTGAGCTCCCGTTGCTCGGTCCCGGCTCCTGCCAACCTAGCAGTTCGAAAGCACATCAAAGTGCAAGTAGATAAATAGGTACCGCTCCAGCGGGAAGGTAAACGGCATTTCCGTGCGCTGCTCTGGTTCGCCAGAAGTAGCTTAGTCATGCTGGCCACATGACCCGGAAGCTCCCTCGGCCAGTAAAGTGAGATGAGCGCCACAACTCCAGAGTCGGTCACGACTGGACCTAATAGTCAGGGGTCCCCTTTACCTTTTACCTAGTGCATTAGTGGTAGATATATTCTGCTTTAGCTTCTTCTGAGATTCTCCCCCAGGGCTGCCACCTTATTGCTGTCTGGAGGGGCTACTGCACAACAAAAGCGGGACAAAAATAAACCAGAACATTTGTGGAATAAAAAGTTGGGGGATTTCAGCAGGAAGTTACAGGACATGCACTGACTGGAAATGAAGCAGTGTGACCATCCCCCAATATTTTTTTACATCATTTCTGTTTGTAACAAAATATGTTTCAATTTATTTTCTGTGTTAATAGTTTTCTTAGTCTTTATTTTTTAATGAGTTTGTTTAATTAATAGATTTCCTGTGTGGGTTTCTGTTATGTACTGAAGTTCTCACCCTGGGCCAGCAGGGGGATACTGTAGATAGTTCAGGTCCACATATGCAAATAAGGGATCGAAAGTGATGTTCAGTGATTGGCTAGTTATGGAAAATGGTTACTGTTGCGTTCTAGTGGAGCTCTATATAAGCAGGCTGGCTGAACCCTTCAGTTCGGTTCTGTTCTGGCCTGTGAATAAACAAGAGCTGTTTGAAGAATCGCTGTGTCGTCTGATATGTTCACCCACAACTTAACAGTTTCCCTTTCCTCTTCCTCCTCCTCTCTTAATGGGTAATGTGTGACTAATTGTTAAATTGTGTGGATAGATTGGATTTGTGGCAAGTTGGATACAATGATGATTAACTTGAGAGGTTCACCGAGTCACGTAGTCACAGTTTGAGTGGCATAACTGACTAATTAATAACTAGCTGTGTAAATCGTCAGACTTAAATGAACATTATGCTTGTGAGCAGCTGCTATTTTTAACATTTGCCTTTCTCCTTCCACTTAGCTCTTTAAAAAAAGGAAAATTCATTTTTATTAAGCTTTTCAAACAGAATTCAAATGATATAATATAAACATCAAAGCATGAAATATCAGCTGCAAACAGAGTACATTAACTGAGGACATCTTTTCTTTTTCTTTTTAAAATAACATTTATTAAGTTTTCCAATTTAACAATCCAATAAAAGCCACCTTAAAAACATTCCAAATTATAAAATAATCAAACAGCCCGAATAATATGCCAAATTGTAAATCTTTGTTTTGCTTCCCATGCTCTGAGGTCGGGGGGGTGAAGATCATCTCAAATTTGTTCTGCTTCAAAGTTAGTCCAGGTGGTTCCCATAAATCAATCCAATGTTAATCCTTCGTTAATTTTTCACAGCCTCCGAGTTCATCCAGCAAGCGAGTTAAATCAAACAATATGTTCCTGTGTGGGTGTTTATCTTCCATGTCTTTCACTTTTGTTTCTTCATAACTAGAATTATCAGCTGCGACATGTCCCAAAATTGAGAAAATCTGGCTTTCTGCCAATGGTACCAGGCGTAAGTCCAAATCTCTTCATTTTAAGTCTGTCCAAAACAGATAAGCCCGTACTTTGGCTAGAAGCCCCAATTCCCCTGGTCCATTCTTGAAAATCCATTAAAAATAATTGCATCTTTATAAATCTTTTCCACACAGGTAATAATAAGAAGGTCAAAATAAGTCTCAAATATTGCAATACACTCTCACTTGCTTACATAGGCAGTCAGTCCTTCCTGGGGTTTCTTTTGCCAAATATAATAGCAAATACAGAATATATCAAAAGAAGCAAAGAAGGCTCACCCCCCCCTTCCAATCCAACATACCAGCTCCATTGTGATGATAATCCCTCTTCAACTCGAATCTTTTAGCTCCTCAGTGGCTGAATCAATTAGTAGAGTAGTTTATCCCCCCTCACTCAAAGTATGCCCGTTAATTAAATCCAAATTATTAACTTACAAAACAGGAGTTTGCTCATGGCAGCAACTTTGGAGAGTTGCCGAAGAGACGCACGGTGATTTCCACCCAGCAACCCCAGCTCTCTCATTCCTTTCCAGATTGGGGGCTGGTGTTGGGCGATCTGCGGCTGAAGCTGCCCCTCCCGGCCCTGGGTGGGGGAGGATGATTACTCCCATCTCATCCTCAAAACATTTCATGCGAAGCAGCTCCGATGTTATAATCAGTCCCTGCCATGGCGAGCCAAACCAGAAGTTGTTGACTGAGGACATCTTTTCACTAGCACTGGATACAATCTGTTTTATTCCTGGGCATTGATATTGGTTTATTGTAGAGTTTATGCACCGTTGAAAACTATATCTCAAGAATAATTAAAACCTGCAGTAAGGCTCGTTGGCATTCTGGAAGGTCTAGGGTTACAAATTGCTTTGATTCTTAGTGAGCACCAGTTGCTTCACTCGACCGTGGTTTATTGTGAAAGCCACTATAATTTCAGATGCCAAAAGGAAACTCTTTGCTAGGTTTGAATGCTTGCTGGAAGGAAATGTCATCTTTCAACTTTGCCTTCTTCAAATATGGTGATGTATGAAAGGAGTTGGCCATTGTGCAAGAGCAAACCTTGGCTATATATAGACCACGCTTTTTGAGGAACATCGCATGCCATACTCTTGCATTTGTATCTAACACTATGCCACAAATTGGGTGGGTTCTTTTCTTCTCTCCCAGCATAAGTAAGTAAAGATAAAGGTAAAGGGACCCCTGACCATTAGGTCCAGTCGCGGATGACTCTGGGGTTGCGGCGCTCATCTCGCTTTATTGGCCGAGGGAGCCAGTGTACAGCTTCTGGGTCATGTGGCCAGCATGACTAAGCCGCTTTCTGGTGAACCAGAGCAGCACATGGAAATGTCATTTACCTTCCCACTAGAGCGGTACCTATTTATCTACTTGCACTTTGATGTGCTTTCGAACTGCTAGGTTGGCAGGAGCAGGGACCGAGCAACGGGAGCTCACCCCGTCGCGGGGATTCGAACTGACGACCTTCTGATTGGCAAGTCCTAGGCTC
This sequence comes from Podarcis filfolensis, assembly GCF_964270895.1. Lineage (NCBI taxonomy): Eukaryota > Metazoa > Chordata > Lepidosauria > Squamata > Lacertidae > Podarcis > Podarcis filfolensis. Next base: position 6,819,943 of record NC_139616.1, read on the forward strand.
TATGGTTTAACCCACAGTGCCACCCGCGTCCCAAAACATTCGTAGTAAACCATAAAGTCTGGCTTACCATGGTTTGTGAATGAAGCTAATGTGTTTCAAGAAGGATAAGGCTATCAATGTCTACTAGCCACAAGGCCTATGGTCTGTCTCCATTGTCAGAGGCAGCAGGGCTTTGCATAACACTTGCTGGGAATAATAATAATAATAATAATAATAATAATAATAATAATTTATTATTTGTACCCCGCCCATCTAGCTGGGTTTCCCCAGCCACTCTGGGCTGCTTCCACAAAGACAAAAAATACACTAAGATGTCAGCATTAAAAACTTCCCTGAACAGGGCTGCCTTCAGATGTCTTCTGAATGTCAGGTAGTTGTTTATCTCTTTAACATCTGGTGGGAGGGTGTTCCACAGGGTGGGTGCCACTACCAAGAAGGCCCTCTGGTTCCCTGGTTCCCTGTAGCTTTGCTTCTTGCAATGAGGGAACCGCCAGAAGGCCCTCGGCGCTGGAACTCAGTGTCCAGGCAGAACGATGGGGGTGGAGACGCTCCTTCAGGTATACTGGGCCGACGCCATTTAGGACTTTAAAGGTCAACACCAACACTTTGAATTGTGCTCGGAAACGTACTGGGAGCCAATGTAGGTCTTTCAAGACCGGTGTTATGTGGTCTTGGCGGCTGCCCCCAGTCACCAGTCTAGGTGCCGCATTCTGGATTAGTTGTAGTTTCCGAGTCACCTTCAAAAGTAGCCCCACATAGAGCGCATTGCAGTAGTCCAAGCGGGAGATAACCAGAGCATGCACCACTCTGGCGAGACAGTCCACGGGCAGGTAGGGTCTCAGCCTGCGTACCAGGTGGAGTTGCTAGACAGCTGCCCTGGATACAGAGTTGACCTGCGCCTCCATGGACAGCTGTGAGTCCAAAATGACTCCCAGGCTGCGCACCTGGTCCTTCAGGGGCACAGTTACCCTATTCAGGACCAGGGAGTCCTCCACACCAGCCCGCCCCCTTTAAGCTTTAAAGCCTTCTCTCTCTGTTGCAGTCGGAATCCCCCACTCCATGCCTGCTATTTGCAAAGGGAAGAAAGCACCCACTGGGGGCAGTGGAAACAGGATGCAAATGTACTGATGTGTGTATATGAGAAATACTAATACGATGAAAGTGGAAAGTTAAAATTGTCTGTTGATTATGATTGCTTGTTTCGTTTATTACATTTAAATCCCATTCTTCCTCCCAAAGGCACTCAAGGCTCCAAACACATCTGCAATAAAAACACAATTAAAAATTTAAAAAGTATTGAAAACATTTAAGAAATGTCAAAAACATCTAAAAGCAATAACATATCTAAAACAACTTTGAGAACAGATGCCACCAAGTCATGTGTCTGGATAAGCCTGCCAAAACAGAAACATTTTCAGCAGACCTCTAAAGCCTAATATCTATAGGAAGGGAGTTCCACAGTACAGGTGCAGCCACTCTAAAGGAATGTCTCATTTCAAATGCAGAATGGACATGGTGTGGTGCTTGTTGAGTGCAAGTTCCATGGTACACATTTATATTTGGTTGGGGCTCACTGATCGGTTGGCAAGGACTCACTGTACCATATGAAATGCCAAACCACAATGGCATTTTAAAATAATAATAATAATAATAATAATAATAATAATAATAATAATAATTATTATTATTATTGGTGGGGTTTCTGCACAGTGAAACCTATTACACCATCATTGGCTCCTACATCATATCTAGATACGGTTCTTTTGAGGGGTGATTATTCAGTGACAAACAGTGAATAGGGAACAGGGCAGACAATACAAGCCAACTTAGTTTAAATATATGTCTATTTGGTCACCGATCACTTAGTAAAGACCTGATGTGCAATCTTTTTAAAAGCAAGCAAAGCACTCTGGCATACTTTTTCTGGGTGGAGCACCCGGACAACTGTACCTGTTGAGTAAACTTGTACATTAGTACTGCGTCCTGTATCTTTTGCTGCTTAGTTTGCTGATGGGAACACTTCCATTTACAAATTATCTCACACTGCAATTTAAACATTGCTACAAGCCAAGAGAGCAGACTCGGGTGGCGCTGTGGGTTAAACCACAGAGCCTAGGACTTGCTGATCAGAAGGTCGGCGGTTCGAATCCCCACGACGGGGTGAGCTCCCGTTGCTCGGTCCCAGCTGCTGCCAACCTAGCAGTTTGAAAGCATGTCAAAGTGCAAGTAGATAAATAGGTACCACTCCGGCGGGAAGGTAAATGGCGTTTCCGTGCACCGCTCTGGTTTGCCAGAAGCAGCTTAGTCATGCTGGCCACATGACCCGGAAGCTGTACGCCGGCTCCCTCGGCCAATAAAGCGAGATGAGTGCCACAACCCCAGAGTCAGTCACGACTGGACCTAATGGTCAGGGGTCCCTTTACTTTTACAAGCCAACAGAGACTGGGCCCACAGGACGAGTTTAAGGGCCCTGCGAGCATCCATTTATCAGTTCCACAGGGCCCCAAGTGAGAAGTACCGTGGTACCTCGGGTTACAGACGCTTCAGGTTACAGACGCTTCAGGTTACAGACTCCGCTAACCCAGAAATAGTACCTCGGGTTAAGAACTTTGCTTCAGGATGAGAACAGAAATTGAGCAGCGGCAGTGTGAGGCCCCATTAGCTAAAGTGGTGCTTCAGATTAAGAACAGTTTCAGGTTAAGAACGGACCTCCGGAACGAATTAAGTTCTTAACTCGAGGAACCACTGTACAAGGACAGGAATTCCAAGATTAGCGATGGATGATGCCACACAGGGAGGGGTGCGGGAGAAGTTTGATTCAGTTCTCATGTAAAGGCAAACTGACCCAATTCACACTTCTTGAAACAATATGTGAAGAAAAACATAAGACATCTCTGAAAATGCACACTTTTCCAGATTTTGCAATGCAGTTCTCCAGCCAAGTGATGTGAGTGAAAATGCACACGCTGGTGTAAAGTGTGCATATATTTCTAAAAATGACGTGCAAATATGAATTATATTAGAGAACTGCTTTTTAAAAATGTTTACATTAGGCAAAATTGCATACAAAAACAGGTATATTAGGGGAAATATGCTGTAAAATGCAGATGAATTTTCACAAGAAGTTGTTTAAAAAATGTGGAAAACTGAATTTAAGATTGGAAAAATAAGAAACGCCGAGAAACCAAAATGGACAGATCTGACCATCCCTAAATAGAGGCAGGAGGCCAAGTTGTATAATCAGGAGCTGAAGCTGAAAGGGCCAGAAAACAAAAGTAATTGAAAGCAGGTAGGCCCCAAATCCTAGGACAGCATTGGACTGTGCTCAGAATGAAAGCTCAAGTTTATAACCAGATTGCTCCATCTTGTCAGCTAACAAGTGTTTGTTGAAGAACTGGCCTTTGGCGTTGCAGATTAGACCGTGCCCTTGAGGCACACAGGCAAAACTGCAGCCCAGATAGGTCAGAGTCCTTAGTGAAAGTAAGGCAGCAGAAAAAGTCAAAGCTTGCCTCCCACCCAAGACCTTTGCAGTGAAAGCCATTCCCTAGGAAAGGAAACAAAGGTTTGCTAGGGCCACAAATGACGAACTACCAGAACTTGTGTGCCTGCCAGTGAAATCAGTCAGGCTGGTGAGCACAGAAGACATGGCCTTCTCGGGTGGTGACCCCACAGATATGGAACTCTCTTTCCGTTCAGTGTCATTGGGCCCCATCAGTTCTGGTATTCCAGAAGGCCTTTAAAAAACCACACCTTTTTCATTACTGGATTTCCTTAAGAAAATGTTGATGGTCCATTGTTATATTAGAACCCAGAGACATATAATGAAGTTGAATGTTGGAAAAAGGACAAAAAAAGAGAACAGTACTTCTTCACAAAGAAAGTACTTCCTCACACTGCGCAGTCGAACTATGGAATTTGTTCCCACAAGTGGTAATGGCCACCAACTTCGATGGCTTTAAGAGATTAGACCAATTCATGGTGGATAAGGCAATCGATGGTTATGTTCTACCTCCACTGCCAAATTGATGTAAAAATTGGGGTTTGGCTTTTGCTGCCCAACTCCCCATGGGACTCTGAGTCCCCTAAGTCCATGATTGGTCAGAAAAGAATGGATGGAGGCAGGATCCAGTGGAAAGCAAGGCAGATATTTTTCTGTTGCAACAGAGTTCCCTCCCCTCCTTCCCAAGAGGGAGAGACCCTGAACAAAAGCGTGCAGGAACCTCTAAAGACTTTTGACATTGCCCAACCCCTTTAGCCAAAGACCACTCCTACATCATAGGAGGCGGTCTACAGCAGAAGTCCTGTCTGCCAGGATACCTGATAATGGGCGCTGATTGCATTGCCTCGGCAGTCTGGCCATTCTTTTGTGATGGTTGAATTCTTTAGTTCCTGAATTCAGGTCACAGGCTGTTATGTACTGAGTTGAATAGGATCCAAAATGCAGCAGTCTGATTGGTCCTAGAACAATAGGATTCAGAATGCAGCAGTCTGATTGGTCCGCAGGAGCCACCCAATCCAACTCCAGGTGGAAGTGAATCCGCAACCTGATTGGCATACAGGAGAATCCCAAAATTAGCCAATCATGTGGGGCCCATTGTGTAAATAATGTATATAAAGCAGACATTTCGGGGAAACTTCCATTCCTCGCTACTATGAGCTGAATAAAGAGCATGAAATCCACACTTGACTCCAAGTATATTTCACAGGCTCACCCTATTCATACACAAATGCACCCTTAAGACAGGATTTGTAAGCGAAAAGACAATGGGAAGGCTGTCCCCATTTGCCTCCCTTACTGCAGAGGAATAACTGAGGTCACTGGAAGAGTCAAAATGGCTTTAGGATGGCTCTCTTGTACTATTTCAGACACATGGTTTATATATTTAGATACGTGTGCATTTGGGGAGTTCCAAGCAGGGAGAGTGCATTTGGGTCATGTTTGATGTTATCCCACAGGCATCTTGTTGTAGCACATAGGATGTTGGATTAGGTGGGCCTTTGGCCTGATCCAGCAAAACTGTTATATCAGCGACTGACTCTGAACTTTTTTGGATTGCAGAGCAGGTGCTCTACGGCTCTTTGTAGAGACAGGCAATCCTGCACCCATAAAACAAGAAGGTACTTGAATGGTCGTGAAGTGCAACCACTAGAGAAACAGACAGATCATGAGAGATTAATATAGTGTACAAAATGGATATAGCCTATGATAGGTAATCTGGAAAATTATAGCATACGGTACAAAGGCTATAAAATGGATCATAAATTATTACTCATAACACGCACACACTCCCCCATTGATATTCTACAGCAGGTAGTCTACAAGAGGGCCCCTCCAACAAAATGTTGCAGTGTACCCCTAATGTGCATTTTTTACCTGAGCCTGTGCTTGAAAAATAAAATATCAAAGGCAGGAGGTTCTAATTCATGGTGTAGAGCACTCCCAGTTTAGGATTCCAGCTGCTCTATGCTATTAATACTCCCTGCTTGTTTTTAGTTTCCCCCCTCTGAACAGCCAATTAGCATTCCACCGCCTTAAGTTCCCAAAGATTCATTGTGCTTTTGCAAACATTGGAGTTACCTTGAATCTGCTGTTTCCCCCACCAATGTGCATGTGTTTTAGCTTACTTTAAGTGTGAGCACCCAAATACGTGAGATCAGTTAACTGTACAGTGGTAC